>NC_088410.1:79706519-80032269 GCF_034236695.1 Oncorhynchus nerka | reverse complement strand
TAGTAGAAGCGGCCGCTCTGGGGGTCAAACAGCTCCCACCACTGTTTACCATCGGCCTGACGAATGGCGGTGCCCAAAGGAGGGTCCCATCCGCATTCGCTGGTGGCCAGGTTCAGGTACATGTGCTCTCGAGAGCGTGGCTCCAGGATCTCCACCCAATCAGGACTGAAAACAGACACAAGAAATAGTGTTGTTAGAACTGAGAACAACGAGGAAGAGGGAAACAGATTTGAAGCCATTAATAACACAAACAATTGGTTCGGTCTGGAAATCCTACTGAAATGACCATCCCTGTTACATGCTGCTCATCCAACAAACAATCTGTAAACAACTTACACAGTCAAACACGGACTACAACGCAAACACCTTCAGATGACCCATATGGAGAGTATGAATGTTAGCGACCACAACACGTGTCCATCTGTATGTGAGACAGTGCTATAGAACGCTGGTTCAGCAGTGATGTCAACCATCTGGTGGGCAGAGGAGCAGCAAGAGTCGCACTGTGTGTCTGTAATATGCGACAGGTGGACACACTCAGGACAGCACTAGGACCACAGCCAGCAGGCCTGGAAAGCACCATCCGCTCCAGCAGCATCACACAGGGAATGGCGTAAGGAACACTAGCAGCTAACTCAGCAGAACACAGAGGTTCGGGTGGGAATTGGGAGACACTGGCCCACATACACACAGACAGGGTACAGGGGAATGTGTCATTAAGGGGGTAACCTGTCAGATTGAAACAAAATGTGTTCCTGACTTAACTGAAAAGTGATACAGTTCTACAAGCTCATTCTGATATTTGATGATGAGTGTGATGATGTTATGATCTAGTTATCTGATGCAGAGCAGCTTTAAGTGTGCCAATGAATCCACGAGGGACCACAGCCAGCCGGAGCCTGTGTCCTTCTACTGGGCTGAGAACCAGGCTGGGGGCTGGTGAGGAGAGAGGTAGAAGGTAGACACAGGGTCTCTTTCCCTTTCCCTCCAGTTTGGGACATGTCCAGGGTACCTGTGGTAGCGAGGGGGCGCAGGGTGTCCAACACAGCCCACAGTGCCTAACGCATGCCCACATTTGTTCCTTGTGATCCTGCCAAGTAAGTCCCCTGCACCCCCAGCCTCAAAATAGCCTCAGAAGGGCAGAGTGCCAGCCAAGTTGACAAGACCGTCTTTGCATTGGGCATAAAGCTCAGTGGAAACTGGAAACAATACAAGGGGACAGAGGCCCTCTACACCATCCCTGCCTGTGTGCTGTCATTGCGTGTGTCTCTACTGTCTGCTGGGAAACCACCTGGCTCCCACTCTGAACAAGCACACATTATTCACTGTCACAGAATATGGCTATAATAGGACCAACCTCTTCAAGAAAGAGAGACAAATACATCTGTATCTAATCTGTAAATTAGCCCTGTTTTCTTCTGAGTATCTGCAGTATTTAAGTGTCCACATACATCACTATGTGAGTGCGAGAGTAAGTGAGTGAGTCAGAGAGAGAGCGAGGGAGAAAGAGAGACAGAAAGAAAGAGAGAGTGTTTGGGTCATGACGGATTGGCATGATGTGAGGGGGCAACGTTTACTGGTATCGTCCTGGACCTACCAAGCAGTCAATAGTCCTATTCCACACACCCCACCCACAATTGGCCCAGTATCGTCCGGGTTAGGGGAGGGTTTGGCCAGCCGGGATTTCCTTGTCCCATTGCGCTCTAGCAACTCCTTGTGGTGGGCTGGGCGCCTGTAAGCTGACTGGTCGCCAGCTGGACAGTGTTTCCTCCGACACATTGGTGCGGCTGGCTTCCGGGTTAAGTGAGCAGTGTGTCATGAAGGAGTGCGGCTTGGCAGGGTCGTGTTTCGGAGGACGCATGGCTCTCGATCTTCCCCTCTCCCGAGTCCGTAGGGGAGTTGCAGCGATGGGACAAGACTAACTACCAATTGGATATCATGAATTTGGGGAGAAAAAAAGTACAAAAATAAATAAATGTTACTACTGATCCTCTGTGGCTAAATTATGCTCCTGTGGTTGGATATTATAATATTATTTTGAAACGTTATATATTTTTGTATTTTATTTTTGCCTCTTGGGACCCCTATGGGTTTAGGCCCTGACTCACACAATTGACCAGCCACATTTATTTACTATGCAGTTTATTATTTTTAAAATGATTAATTCATTTATGAATATACATTTTTTATTTTAGCCTTCCCTGGTGGTCTAGTTTTGAGTATTCGGCGCTCTCACCGCCACGGCCCGGGGTTCGATTCCCGGTCAAGGAATATACATTTGGGGCAGCAGGTAGCCTAGTAGTTAGAGCCAGTAACCTAAAGGTTGCTAGATCGAATCCCAGAGCTGACAAAGTAAAAATCTGTCGTTCTGCCCCTGAACAAGGCAGTTAACCCACTGTTCCTAGGCCGTCATTGTAAATAAGAATTTGTTCTTAACTAAATGCCTAGTTAAATAAAGGTTAAATAAATAAAATAAATTAATAATCCTCCCCCATCTGACGATTAGCATTGAGAGCAGGATCCTGAATCCTCCAGTGGTTGGTGGCTACAGTAAGAAAAGTATATATATATATACTTTTCTTACTGCAGCCAGGAAGTAAGGCCCTTATGCAACCATTGTACCCCATGCTGCTCCCAGGGCCAAATGAATGCAGGAGCTTACTAGGGCTAAAGCCCCTGGGTGGACCAATAGGCAGCAAACAATTCATAAAAATTAAGGAAATATGTACAGTATATATGTTATTTATTTATTTATTTGTATATATATATAGCAGCATGGATCAGCATGGGGTACAATGGTTGCATAAGGGCCTTACTTCCTGGGAAATAAACAGTTGTTAGGACACAAAGTGGAACCAGTGTCTCGCAGTCTGCATAACCACAGGTAAAGTTAAACACTACTCTAAATGTTTTATAACAATCTAAAATTAAAACATTACACATGCTCGTGTGACACCTGATTTTCTTCAGGATAACGTATTCTAAATTGAAGCAGGCATGATGTATTGGGAGATTGCTATGGTTATACTCCTGAGAGAGGCACTTAACCCCACTGACAGTAAAAATCAGAATGGACAATATTGTATGTGAAGCCTAGACACAATGCATCTACTATGCTAGAGGTAAGACAGTGCTTAAGAGAAAATGGTCAAATATATGTTCTCATAATGCTGGTGTTTTGCTCTTAATATTCTCTAGATCTAGAACACATTCCCTCTTCTCCATAGAAGGTACACTGGCCCTTTGTCCCCCATCTGGGTCAAGGAGACGTCTGTACCACATGGTTATTCTCTAGGATGACTAAAAATAAGTCAAATAGAAAAACACCTCTCCAAACAGAGAACAAGTGGCAGAGCAGAGCGCTGCACTGAAACCAAAACCAAAATACCAACATACACACGCAGACTCTGTGTCAGAGGTCTCATTCTGAATAATAACTTTATCTATCACCCACAATTGACAGTTTGGTTCCAAAATAACTTGAATATGTTAAATGGCGTTTTCCCAGAAGGCAGAACAGCTGCATTCTGCTCATGGTATCTCCTACATTGTTTTAAAACAACCCAAAGTGTAAATGGCAATTTTCCCAGAAGTGCAAAACATAGGAGTGGACATGGCATTGTCTAAAAATAGGGCAACACACTGGCAACACACAACACACTGTCATTGTTATGTTTTGGCTTTTAATCTAACTCAAATTCCAGTCCAGCTTAAAATTGATTCCTTCAGAGAGAAACTATTGTGAAGAAACGGTTTTCTTCCAAGTACCTCAGTCACAGTGAACTGAGCAGACAGGAGCCTATACACAATGGGTTCTGTACAGGCTAACAGGAGCCATACAAGTTGACGTAAAAGGCAAATAAGTCTGCTAACGGCTGAAGTGGAACTTATCGTTCCAATACTAGTGTGGCATGTCTGATTCACCGATAGTGCTGCATCAAGTCAACAGAAATCGAAACCAATGGGGCATAACTAGGGCTGGCACAATTATCGTACAAGCATGTAACAGTCGGTTAAGGATGAAGACCGTTATGAAAATTAAATATCCGTCATAACCGTTTAAAAAAAAAATTATACTTATTATTACTATTCATGTTTTTGTGGAATGAACAACTGACTGAAGGGCCGGCCATTTGTGTGGTTGAGCCCGTTACTTGCGTGATTTAATTTAATTAACTAGGCAAGTCGGTTAATTCTTATTTTACAATGACGGCCTACCCCGGCCAAATCCTAACCTGGACGACGCTGGGACAATTATGCGCCACTCTATGGGACTCCCAATCACAGCCGGTTGTGATACAGCCTGGAATCGAACCAGGGTCTGTAGTGACACCTCTAGCACTGAGATGCAGTGCCTTAAACCGCTGCGCCACTCGATAACATGAACTCTTCAAATACCTATGAAACGTTCTTGCTCCTTGCTGAAACAAGCAAGGTGTTGTAGCCTCGGCAACACTCCCCACAATGCAGCAGCAGCACACATGGAAATAGAATGACTAGAACAGGCTTGAAACCTCTAACCCTGTCAATTTGACTGGTAAACTCAGAGGGCTTGCAGTTGCGTCACAAATCACCTAGCAAACGTAGCAGGCCCCATGATGGAAGACCAAATTCAGTCTGTTGGAATGCCTCCAATTGTCGATGTATTATTAGCTAGCTTGCTATAGAAATTTAGTGTGCAGGCTAACTCAAATGAGCTGCTAACGTAATGTCCGCTAGTTAGCTAGCTATACAGTATGTAAAGTTAACTAAGTGAATTAAATATCACCAGCTTAAAAACGTAATATTTGCTAGTTAGCTAGCGATCTTGATGTATTTATCGATGCAATTCTAAATGTATTTGAGGCTAGGGTCACTACATGACCAATGGTATGTGGACACCCGCTCATCGGACATCTTATTCCAAAATCACAAGCATTAATATGGAGTTGGTCCCCCCTTTGCTGCTATAACAGCCTCCACTCTTCTGGGAAGGATTTCTGCTAGATGTTGGAACATTGCTGCTGGGACTTGATTCCATTCAGCCACAAGAGCATTAGTGAGGTCGTGCACTGATGTTGGGCGATTAGGCCTGGCTCGCTGTGGGTGTTCCAATTCATCCCAAGGTGTTTGATGGGATTGAGGTCAGGGCTCTGTGCAGGCCAGTCAATTTCTTCCACACCGATCGACAAACATTTCTGTATGGACCTCGTTTTGTGCACAGGGGTCATTGTCATGCTGAAACAGGAAAGGTCCTTCCCCAAAATGCTGCCACAAAGTTGAAATCAAAGAATCGTCTAAAATGTCATTGTACACTGTAGCGTTTAGGGGCCAAGCCCAAATCATGAAAAACAGCCTCAGACCATTATTCCTCCTACAACCGTTACCTCTATGCATTAGGGGAGGTATTTTTCTCCTGGCATCTGCCAAACAGATTAGTTCGTCGAACTGCCAGATGGTGAAGCGTGATTCATCACTCCAGTGAGAGCGTTTCCACAGCTCCCCAGAGTCCAATGGCAGCGAGCTTTACACCATTCTAGCTGACTTTTGTCATTGAGCATGGTGTTCTTAGGCTTGTATAAGGCTGCTTGGCCATGGAAACCTAATTCATGAAGGTCCCGATGAACATTTCTTGTGCTGACGCTGCTTCCAGAGACAGTTAGGAACTCGGTAGTGAGTGTTGCAACAGAGGAGATTATTTTTAAGCACTACACAGTTCAGCACTCGGCTATCCCGTTCTGTGAGCTTGTGTGGCCTACCACTTCGTGGCTAAGTCGTTGTTGCTCCTAGATGTTTCCACTTCACAATAATGGCACTTACATTATACAGGGGCAGTTCTAGCAGGGCAGAAATGTGACGAACTGACTTGTTGGAAAGGTGGCATCTTATGACAGTCCCACGTTGAAAGTCACTGAGCCCTTCAGTAAGGCCATTCTACTGCCAATGTTTGTCTATGGAGATTGCTTGGCTGTGCTCAATTGTATACACCTGTATACACCTGCGACGGGTGTGGCTGAAACAGCCGAATCCACTAATTTGAAGGGGTGTCCACACACTTCTGTATATATTGTGTATGTGTACCCATGTTAGGACATCTTTTGGAAAAAAAAGTTCTAAAGTCACACACAATGCATAAACCTATTATAAACAACAGCAGACCAACCCTGCTGGGAGTGCAGGCTTCTGTTTGAGCGCAGCACTGAGACACCTGATTCAATGTATCAAACCTAAATAGTTAATAATCAAGTGTGCTATTGCTGGACTGGAAAGTAAGTCTGCTCCCCCCATAGATCAGGGATCAGTGGAGCGAGGTTGGTCACCTCTGGTGTTGGCTTTATTTTGTACACCTGAAATTATGCTTGAGTAATAATAGCTTGCTTGTTGCTAAAATGTCTAACCTTTACATACAGTATGAGTTAGCTTACTTGTACATTTTAAAATGATATGAAAGTCCTGATTCTTTGAAGTGAAGTGTTTTAAACTTGTTTTAAAATTGTTAGCTTAACTGTTATTCAAGATGAACTAGTGTCGATGTTGATTAATCACAGATCACAATCCTGCAATATAGAGGGGAAGGAAATCAGTCTCTAATTGGTCTGTTTCTGTGTTCTATTCTCATATGAACATGACCTTTCTGTTCAGTCATAAGCTCTCCAATTAGTTTTATTTGATTGTCACACACTTTTCAGGATATCAGCCATATGAACCCATTTTGCAGCTGATAATGGCATGCAACACCAATGCAGCCATAGGCTTACAGCAGTGGTTCCCAACTCCAGCCCTCCAGTTCCCCCAACAGCACACATTTTTGTTGTGGCCCTGGAGAAACATACCTGACTCAACTCTGAGGACCTGATGACTAGTTGACAAGCTGGATCAGGTGTATTTGTCCGAGGCTACAATAAACCGTATTGTTGAGGGTACGCGAGGACCGTAGTTGGGAACCACTGGCCTACAGTATGAAGTCATTTAGCCTTATGGGCATTTGCAATGCATCCTTTACATTGTGCATCTGAATCAGAGAATAGCTTTACTCACACATTGTTTACATATTGTTCAGCTATATGTTCTCAATTTAAAAATGATACCAGTAGACAATGTATATGAGGCTAATCATTATATTGGATTTTGTACATGCCTTGAGCTGACATGAAATTGTTAAGTGCAAATGCAACCCTTGTAATATAGGTGGTGAAATGTCTGGAGGCAGGAGATGATGGGATCCTTAGCCACCTCCTACTCCTACCAAATTCAATGCCAGATACTTTTCTCCCAGAAGGTCTGAGTGGCACTTGGAGGTACTGTGAAAATCCATTCAAATCGTATTGGTTGCATACACATACAGTTATTGCGGATGTAGTGAAATGCTTATGTTCCTAGCTCCAACAGTGCATTAATATCTAACAATACACACAAATCTAAAAAGTTAAAGAATGGAATTAAGAAACATTAGGATGAACAATGTCGGAGTCCAGAGAATAAATATACAGTATATATAAATACAGTGTACATACAGTACCAGCCAAACGTTTAGACGCATCTACTCATTCATTCAATTCTTTATTTTCACTATTTTCTACATTGTAGAATAATAGTGAAGAAGTCAAAGCTATGAAATGACACACATGGAATCATGTGGTAACCAAAAAAGTGTTTTATATTTGAGATTCTTCAAAGTAGCCACCCTTGCCTTGACAGATTTGCAAACTCTTGGCATTTTCTCAACCAGCTTCATGAGGTAGTCACCTGGAATGCATTTAAATTAACAGGTGTGCCTTGTTAAAAGTTCATTTGTGGAATTTCTTTCCTTCTTAATGCGTTTGAGCCTATCAGTTGTGTTGTGACAAGGTAGGGGTGGTATACAGAAGATAGCCTTATGTGGTAAAAGACCAAGTCCATATTATGGCAAGAACAGCTCAAAAAGAAATGAGAAACAACAGTCCATCATTACTTTAAGACATGAAGGTCAGTCAATACGGAACATTTCAAGAACTTTGAAAGTTTCTTCAAGTGCAGTCACAAAAACCATCAAGCGCTATGATGAAACTAGCTCTCATGATGACCGGCACAGGAATGGAAGACCCAGAGTTAACTTTGCTGCAGAGGATAAGTTCATTAGAGTTACTAGCCTCAGAAATTGCAGCCAAAATGTTTCACAGAGTTCAAGTAACAGACACATCTCAACATCAACTGTTCAGAGGAGACTGTGAAATCAGGCCTTCATGGTCAAATTGCTGCAAAGAAACCACTACAAAAGGACGCCAATAAGAAGAGACTTGCTTGGGCCAAGAAACACAAGCAATGGACATTAGACAGGTGGAAATCTGTCCTTTGGTCTGATAAATCCAAATGTCAAATTTTCCGTTCCAACCACTGTGTCTTTGTGAGACGCAGAGTAGGTGAACGGATGATCTCCGCATGTGTGGTTCCTACCATGAAGCATGGAGGAGGTGTAACGGTTGTGGCGGTGCTTTGCTGGTGACACTGTCAGTGATTTTTTATTATTATTCAGGGCACATCTAACCAGCATGGCTACCACAGCATTCTGCAGCAATACGCCATCCCATCTGGTTTGCACTTAGTGGGACTATCATTTGTTTTCAACAGGACAATGACCCAACACACCTCCAGGCTGTGTATGGGCTATTTGACCAAGAAGAAGAGTGATGGAGTGCTGCATCATATGACCTGGCCTCCACAATCACCCAACCTCAACCCAATTGAGATGGTTTGGGATGAGTGGGACTGCAGAGTGAAGGAAAAGCAGCCAACAAGTGCTGAGCATATCTGGGAACAGTTGGAAGAGCATTCCAGGTGAAGCTAGTTGAGAGAATGCCAAGAGTGTGCAAAGCTGTCACAAGGCAAAGGGTGGCTACTTTGAAGAGTCTAAAATGTTTAAAAAATATTTTGATTTGTTTAACACTGTTTTGGTTCCTACTGTTTTGGTTCCCATATGTGTTATTTTATAGTTTTGATGTCTTCACTATTATTCTACAATGTAGAAAATATTAAAAATGCCACTCTGCCACTCATGGCACTGTGCCAGACCCCTGACTCAATCAGCTCTCATTCCCCCCTCCTTCACAGTAGAAGCCTCAAACAACATTCTAAAGACTGTTGACATCTAGTGGAAGCCTTGGGAAGTACAACATTACCCCATAGACACTGTAAATTTGACAGGCAATGACTTGAAAAACTACAAATCTCAGATTTCCCACTTCCTGGTTGGATTTTTTCTCAGGTTTTTGCCTGCCATATTCTGTTATACTCACAGACATCATTCAAACAGTTTTAGAAACTTCAGTGGTTTCTAGCCAAATCTACTAATAATATGCATATATTAGCAACTGGGCCTGAGTAGCAGGCAGTTTACTCTGGGCACCTTATTCATCCAAGCTACTCAATACTGCCCCCCAGTCCCAAAGAAGTTAACGTTTACCGCCCTTGTAAACCAACCTCTAACCTCGACGAACAACAGGCTATACTGAGAGAGACTCTGTACCCGGTCTCCTGAGGACCTGCCCAGGCTGATGTTTCAAACAGGGGCTGCCTTTCAATTAGCTAACCTAGCTTACCGTCTGCCAGCAACAGCCACAAGTGCCAAACTTTATAAGTCCTCCTGAGCGTATTTACACACCTGCTATTTAAAAATAACAATCTCAGAAATTCTGAGTTAAAATCATCTCTGCTCACCTTACAAAACAGGTTGCAGGGATCCAGGGGAAAAGTGTCCGAGGCCAGAATCAGACAATATAAAGACCTCACTGTTATATTAAGCCATCCAGCCCAGCTATGCTGGCAGTGGCATATAAACTCAATATAATAGGAGCAATAATCTAGCAGAGGCCGCTTTCTGTTTGATTATGTATTAAGTTCAAAGTGTATACAACATAGCTGCCAGGCAACGTGCTTATCCAAATATTGTAAAACATTGTAATGCACTGTAAAGACATGGAATGAGTGTGCTCTGCAGTAGCTCCATTAGCAGTGTGTAATTCAGACTGTACCATGACCCCTGTAGTGTACACTGTGTGATAGAGAGAGGAGGCCCCCAGAACACACACCATTACAATTTCTCTGCATTGAACGCAAGGGAGCTAACAGCTTAAGTAAACAAAGATTATGTATGTAATGTATATATGTTAGTCACATGTAGACTACTGGTTATGAATTACATTTAGAGTGATGTTTGATGAATGTTCTAACACCTAGCTAAACTCTGTTTCTGAGTTAGGAATAGGATACAGAGTATTTGGGCCACCATACTGGACAGATACAGGCAGGAACCCACATCCAGGCTTGAGAGAACAATTGAAGGGAGAGGGTAGAGTGCACCTGTTTCAGATGACAAGAAACAGCTTTGCACCTGTCACACACATTCTTTGCTTCTATTGTTTGTCACCTCGAATTCCAACCATTCCACAAGTGTCAGGGGTCACATAAACCCACAGAACAATTGGAGTGCGCGTGTGTATTGTATGTTTAACACCTGAGAGCACCACTGAATCCCCAATCAATTATAGATGGCTACGCAACAATTGGCAAGGCAAAACAATAAATGGCAGGATTAAAACATGATGCTTGGCTACCGTTTTCTGTAGACCGAACAGCAATGTGCTTAAAGTCAGACCCCGAAGGCTGCATACTGTCCTCTTTAAAATGTGTTCTAAGTCATTTTGGTAGTGTGAGAGGGTGAATGAAGTAGGTATGAGATCTGTCCCTAGCCTTGGGCCATAGGGTTTCCCCATGTAAGACTGGGAAATGAGCTTGTGTGTTTGTGACATTGATGGGAGTGGTGAAATCCTTTTACATTTTAGCCATTTAGCAGATGCTCTTATCCAGAGTGACTTACAGCTAGTGCATTCATCTTAAGATAGCTAGGCGGGACAACCATATATCTCAGTCATAGTAAGTAACTAGGAGGCATTTGGGCTAATGTCTCTGGGCTATGGATGGATGGGCTGTTGTTGTGGTGGTATACAGTTGGTGTGCTGGAATAGTTTTGAAAGAAGGTTCTGGTGTCTTTCTTTGTTCCCCCTACCTGAAGTAGCCTACATCAGCCTGACAGGACTATTGCTGATATTTGTTCCAACTAATTGTCAACGCCTTCCCCTCCTTGAAGGGGCTCAACAGCAGTTGCTGTGGTCATTTTTCATGGAGGATATGTCAGGCATAATAAAGCTGGCCTTAATAAAGTTGATCAGATCAGGCACAAGAGACAGGCATGGAGTGAGGGAGGGGAGGGAGGGCAGGATGCCGAGGAGGGGAAGAAAGGTAAAGCACTTTAAGCCCTTCAGCTCTGGTGCCACATAAAGCCTGGCTAGCAGGGAGAGGCCAGGAGCTGCCACTCTGCAGGGTCACCTCCACAAGGGCCATGATGACTGAGTAGCCCCAGAATAAAATGCACACACATTCATTGGAGAGGAATATAACACCTGTTTTCTACTAAGTGACCTTAATCCCTGTAGTATCACGTGTGAGTGATACTGCACACCTCCAAATCTGACTAACTGGTTTGTCTGTCTGGAAGCCATAAGGTGTGTCATAATTGGAGCTGGGGTCTGTCTGTTCCAACTCAATGGTCCAGCCCAAAGTGGACATTCCACAACTTGTCTTTTGCCGTCTATACTATGGCTGTCAGTTCTCTTCAGAAGTGAAGAAAAAAAACTCTTGGTCGACCAAGTGTTGTCTGTTCTTTTGACCATTCGATTGGTTGAAATTTTCAAAGTGCATTTTCCATATATAAACACATCCTATGTGTTTTAATCAAATCAACTATATGCACTGAGCTTGTCTGATGCTTTAAGCAAGCTGTTTGATGAAATCATTTAGACAAAAATGACTAGAGGGAGTCCGACCACAAATGATTTGATTGTGCCGCCTGGCTCAAACTTGCTGCATTGTGAAAAAAAAAATGAAAAAAAAAAGACAGCGATTAACTGTGTGACACCCATTGTCTCCCTCTCCTCCCTGCTGCAGTCACATTCATCCGTGTATGCAATTTCCGAAATGGAACTGTTTCGGCCTATTTATTGTTTACGCTTATTATTCAATGGTCGCTTTATTTTAAAACTAAAATGCTTGATTGCATTTCACATCATGAATGACTCGTATGGTGTGTGATGACAATAAAAAATAAATGATTGATACAGTAGCCTATATAACTATTGAAATATAGGCCTCAGTAAGTTACGGTATTAAGACTAAACAGGATGCTCTCTGAGGCCTACAGCTCAATGGTGGTTATACAAGGCTGGTATACTAAGCCTACGAATGATAATGACATTACTTATTATTATAACGATATAATATTAATAGTTATAATAACAATAAGGAGATCAAGGAAAAAGGAGGGTTATTTTTAGAAATAAAAAATGTCTAACCATTTGGAACAGTGTAAACACTTAATAAATTAAATAATACAATTGTAAAGCCATTATTACAGCATAGCAAAAATTCAAAACACTCAAATTAGTGAAATTGTTGCGTGAGGCTTGGTGCTCACGGAATCAGTAGGCTATTAAACAAAACAATCAAACAGGCATCAGACGCAGGATCGGTCTTATTTTTGTAGATATATTTGGATGATTTATAAAGCCAGGCACATTTCACAGTACGTCTACTGATTATACACTTAATTAAGTTGCCTTTCTCCTCACTTTTCTTAGACAATTAAGGCAGCGACTGTTTTCCTGTCTCCTAACTCCTCTGCTGCCTCCGCCACATTGTTCTCAACACCAAAACGTTGGTTAACTTTGCTATTATGCACATAGCAACATGTTCTAGGAAAAGGCGCCAATTCAAGAGCGCACTGATGTGTTTCAGAAATGCAGACAGCGACCATTATCCAATGCCGGAGAAAGCTCATTTGTTATAAAATAATACAAGTTTTATTTGTGTTGCATCATTGTTCTTACATGATATATACATATACAATTTCAGTAGCACGTCTTAGACTGATGGACTGTGATGTCCCAATGGCCTACACAATGGATCAGTCTACTAAGACAGACGTGAATTAGACAGGTGTCATGTCTTTTTTATTTGCTACTGCTGGACTAAAGAAATCGTGGTCGAACAAAACAGCCTATCGACCAAACTATCGACCAGTCTACTAAATAGAGTCAGTCTTACTCTGCACCAAAACAAACTCATTACTAAGGACTTAAGTCATAACAAAAAATCTACAGTTCGGGAATATCATAAAATGCTTGTCTTTGTGAGAAGTTTCTAGTGTTACATAAACCCAGAGGGTCTCCGTGAAAGAGTAAAAAGCAGAGCTGGCAAGCCTATCCTGTGATGAGTCACAATCATATGCATTACAATGCGTGTGCAGTGCACCCTCTGCTAATGCCTGATGGCCAGGGACAATGGGCTCTGTTGTCAGATCAGCAATCAGACTTCATTCAACTAGAACTCTCTATTGCCATTCCCACAATGGCCGCCAGCCAATCGGAGCCCTCCACAGGAGTCCAGTGGGTGGAGCTTGGGGCATATTTAGGAGATGTGGGGTGACCTCCAACAGCTGCGATAAATCCAAAACCAGGAACAGTTTCCACTTTCCACTTCTCCTGCCCTGGGATTAAGATGGTATTTAAGAGGTGGCCCTTGAAAATAGATTGGCTTTCAATGTCATTTCCCAAGTTTTACATTAGGGAATTCCACAGAAAAAGAATGATGTGGAGACTCAGATTCTTCACTTTAAAATCTATGTCAAATAATAACCAATGATTGCAAAGTTAAACAAACCATGCAACTTTATGCACATTGACTACTTTTAACAATGTCCATTGAAAAACAGATTAACTTGATGAACAGTGCAGAATCAGAATCAACGTTTGGTAACAGAATGACGGTGTGTGCTGTTTGTGCCGTCATTCTGTTACCAAACTTTGCATCTGCACTGTTCTTCAAGTAAATGTGTTTTTGTAAAATGTTCATTGGAAATTGTTAAAGTAGTCGTTGTGCATAGAATTTTATGGTTTGGTTAACTTTTGCAATCATTGGTTTTTGTTTGACACACTTTCCTATCAATACAAGGGTCTCACTGCAACAAACGTGTTCTGTATAATCTTGTCTCACACACGGAGCCTTCCTATTGGTTTAGATGGAACATTTTAATGTTGGCAGCCCGGCTTCAGAAACCTTCTTTGAGCCCCGCCTACAAAAGAACTAAGAAAAAAACAGTGCTCTATGCTGGCTGTATGGAGGCTTTGTCTTGGTCTTTGCCCACTATCCCGCTCTTCCTCCCACTAATGCAGCAGTATTAAGCAGTAATGCTGGGAACTTCCGGCCCCTCACAGCTCAGCAGGACAGGGCCAGTGACTGTCTGTCGGTCTGTCTGAGACATGATGCAGCAGCAGGACAGGCCCAGTGACTGTTTTTCTGAGACACAAGGCAGCAGCATTGTCAAACCACAATAAATCCTCTGTCATAGGGGGCAGGCCTCGTCCAATCCTCCTCTACAGCCTTAACAAATGAACACTTCATCAGATCAGAGGGCCTCTGAACGAGAAGGAGCATGTGGGACTGAGGGACAGAGGACAGTGTGTTTACCAAATACAGGATAGACTCCCTGTTTGTCTGGTACGCCAGCTGTCAATAACAGGAACAATGGGGTCACTTGTCCAAACAAATATGGAGAAAAATTTACCGATTCGGATGTAACCGATTAAAATATGGAGATAAATGAACCGATTAATGTTAGTTATTTCTTTCCCTCGTCAGCTCATGAGGTGAAATGTAACAAATGAAGACATAAACCAATAATTAGGTCCGAGAGGGGTTTCTGCCAAGAGTGAAGTTAAAAAAGGCCATAAGGAGTTACCCGTAGCCATCTGCTTAGAGGCTTGTCCAGCAATACCCTTTCCATTAGTTGTGCGGCTGTTTAACTATATGGTTGAGACAGTCTCTGTATGTTTCCACATTTTGAGTTGTGCCTCAGCCTCTACCCCCCATCCCCTGCTGACCTGACAAGCGACCCCAGTGTCTCAACCAGGGCCGAGTTACGGGGTGAGAAAGGGGGTGGGTCAGAGGTGGTGGCGAGTGAGTCACAGAGGAAAGAGGCATCTGTCTGGGTGATATCCCATGAGGACATGGGCTGCTGACAGCAGATACAGTTGAAGTCGGAAGTTTACATACACCTTAGTTAATACTAGTAAAAATTCCCTGTCTTAGGTCAGTTAGGATCACCACTTTATTTTAAGAATGTGAAATGTCAGAATAATAGCAGAGAGAACGATTTATTTCAGCTTTTATTTCTTCACATTCCCAGTGGTTTGTGAAGCTTACATACATTCAATTAGTATTTGGTAGCATTTCTTTAAATTGGGTGGCGCAGTGGCTAAGGGCGCTGTACTGCAGCGCCAGCTGTGCCACCAGAGACCCTGGGTTCGCACCCAGGCTCTGTCGTAACCGGCTGCGACCGGGAGGTCCGTGGGGCGATGCACAATTGGCCTAGCGTCGTCCGGGTTAGGGAGGGCTTGGCCGGTAGGGATATCCTTGTTTCATCGCGCACCAGCGACTCCTGTGGCAGGCCGGGCGCAGTGCACGCCAACCAAGGTTGCCAGGTGCACGGTGTTTCCTCCGACACATTGGTGCGTCTGGCTTCCGGGTTGGATGCGAGCTGTGTTAAGAAGCAGTGCGGCTTGGTTGGGTTGTGTATCGGAGGACGCATGACTTTCAACCTTTGTCTCTCCCAAGCCCGTATGGGAGTTGTAGCGATGAGACAAGATAGTAGCTACTAAAAACAATTGGATACTGAGAAAAAGGGGTAAATTTCAACAAATTTTTTTGTTCAACTTGGGTCAAATGTTTCAGCTAGCCTTCCACAATAAGTTGGGTGAAGTTTGGCCCCTTCCTCCTGACGGAGTCAGGTTTGTAGGCCTCCTTGCTCGCACACGCTTTTCAGTTCTGCCCACACATTTTCTATAGCTTTGTAATGGCCACTCCAATACCTTGACTTTGTTGTCCTTAAACCATTTTGCCACAACTTCGGAAATATGTTTGGGGTCATTGTCCATTTGGAAGACCCATTTGCGACCAAGCTTTAACTTCCTGATGTCTTGAGAAGTTGCTTCAATATATCCACATAATTTTCCTCCCTCATGGTGCCATTTCTTTTGTGAAGAGCACCAGCCCCTCCTGCAGCAAAGCACCCCCACAACATGATGCTGCCACTCCCGTGCTTCACGGTTGGGATGGTGTTCTTTGGCTTGTAAGCCTCCCCCCTTTTCCTCCAAACATAACGATGGTCATTATGGCCAAACAGTTCTATTTTTGTTTCATCAGACCAGAGGACATTTCTCCAAAAAGTACGAACTTTGTCCCCATGTGCAGTTGCAAACCGTAGTCTGGCTTTTTTTATGGTGGTTTTGGAGTAGTGGCTTCTTCCTTGCTGAGAGGCCTTTCAAGTTATGCCGATATAGGACTTATTTTTACTGTGGATATAGATACCTTTGTACCTGTTTCCTCCAACATCTTCAAAAGGTAGTTGGCTGTTGTTCTGGGATTGATTTGCACTTTTCGCGACAAAGTACGTTCATCTCCAGGAGACAGAACGCATCTCCTTCCTGAGCGGTATGATGGCTGCGTGGTCCCATGGTGTTTATACTTGCGTACTATTGTTTGTACAGATGAACGTGGTACCTTCAGGCATTTGGAAATTGCTCCCAAGGATGAACCAGACTTGTGGAGGTCTACAATTCTTTTTTGAGGTCTTGTCTGATTTCTTTTGATTTTCCCATGATGTCAAGCAAAGAGGCAATGAGTTTGAAGGTAGGCCTTGAAATACATCCACAGGTACACCGCCAATTGACTCAAATTATGTCAATTAGCCTATCAGAAGCTTCTAAAGCCATGACATCATTTTCCAGAATTTTCCAAACTGTTTAAAGGCACAGTCAACTTAGTGTATTTAAACTTCTAACCCACTGGAATTGTGATACAGTGAATTATCAGTGAAATAATCTGTCTGTAAACAATGGTTGGAAAAATTACTTGTGCCATGCACAAAGTAGATGTCTTAACCGACTTGCCAAAACTATAGTTTGTTAAAAAAACATTTGTGGAGTGGTTGAAAAACGAGTTTTAATGACTCCAACCTAAGTGTACGTAAACTTCCGACTTCAACTGTAGGTTCTGGATCAGACTAACACACAGACTGGTTAAGCTGTTAACATTTGCACTGGAACTCAAGGGACCAGGGGGGCAGCAAGGATAATGTCCTCTCTAGGGGTCCAGGGTGTAGAATCGGATTAACATACTGTAATTCTAGTCACAACACAATTAAAGAGGGCTGAGAGGAATGGAATGGGCTGTTCCGATCAAACATGAAGACATCCTCCAACATCTGAGTGTAACGACAGGAAACAACCGTTGACGACTCAATCAGTTACTCAAACTGTACTACCTAAAAACCTGAGCGTGAGGCCTCCCGGGTGGCGCATTGGTCTAAGGCAATGCATCGCAGTGCTAGCTGTGCCACCAGAGACTCTTAGTTCGAGCCCAGGCTCCGTCACAGCCAGCCGCGACCGGGAGGTCCATGGGGCGATGCACAATTGGCCTAGCGTTGTCCGGGTTAGGGAGGGTTTGGCTGGTAGGGATATCCTTGTCTCATCGCGTACTAGCGACTCCTGTGGCGGGCCGGGCGCAGCGCACGCTGACCAGGTCGCCAGGCGCACAGTGTTTCCTCCGACACATTGGTGCGGCTGGCTTCTGTGTTAAGAAGCAGTGCGGCTTGGTTGGGTTGTGTTTCGGAGGACGTAAAGGGCACTTACGAAGGTTGTCTCTCCCGAGCCAGTATGAGAGTTGTAGCGATGAGACAAGATAGTAACTAATAAAAAACAATTGGATACCAGATAATTGAGGAGAAAAAAGGGGGTCAAATTCATTTAAATATATATATTTTTTTTTAACCTGAGTGTGAGGGTTTTATCTCTCTAAATCATGAACCTCATCTGAAGCTATTGGACTGTTCGTCCCAATGTAATCCTAACGGAAGGCGCAAGGGCACTTAAAACACTACACCATGTTTACCACCTCTGAGGTCAAAAAGTTAAGCCAGCCCTTTTATCCCTGCCTAAGATGTTTTCCAAATATCCAAGGTTGGATTGGGATGGGCCACACAACTTTGGATGGACAAAACAGAGCTCCATCACCATGGTAAAAGCCTAAGAGAATCATAGTGGGGTGAATGAGTGTTAGGATAAAAGAATGTAGTCTTTCACTAAAGTTTTGACCCATCGCTACAGAAAATAAGCAATCGGCAACACAAAACAACGAGACGAGATGAAAAACATCGCACTAGCCGTCAAAGATCCAATCAAACACATCCATCATCAAAGCCATTCATTGTGTGACAGGGATTCTGCCTTAACATCGTCACATTTGTCCCAAAAGGAAAAGCCCTGGCTCTCTGCTCTGGGGTAATCTTGCTAGATGAATGTAGTGTCCTGTCCTCCTTTGTCTGCAGATCATTGTGAGTCTACAGAGTAAACAGGGGGACAACATCCCATTGTGAGGCGTCTCAGCAGCTTACATTCATATCCTACTCTAACCTGCTGAAAGTATGTAAGAAATTAAAAAAGCTCAAGTAAGGTTAATTTGCTAGACTAAATTTAGGCACTCTCTAACAAGAATGCTTTTTAAAACGGGAGCATTTTTGTCCCCCTCAATGTGGGAGTTGTTTTTGGAACTGTGTTTAGCTCAGAAAGAGCAGACAGTACAGCAGACTGGTTTTGTGTTCAACTTTCCTCTGTTCCAAGACGCAGGTTCTTCCCATTCTGTGAGAGCACTTCTGAAATGTGTTACAATAAACCGAAAGATTTTTATAGAAAGGGGCTTTTCTGAGTCTTACTTCTTTGCATATTACTTCGTTTCAGTTCCAACAGTATCCAGGAGTCAGTGGACATCCGCTTATGTGCATCGATGGGGGGATTTCTGCTCTTTTAAAGTGTGTGATAGTGTGATGAATTGAGACGTGAGTGTGTGTCGGCTAAGCAAACCAAACGAGCGTGCTCACATACTCCCTTAAAAAGATCTTCGCTTAAATAAAGAGAAAAAAGCAGCAATAATACTGTTTGTCCATTTTGAGACTGTATAGCCAGTATTTTACAACTTAGACTTTTGGTGCTTCCCTCAAGAAAACAAATGGTGTGCCGATTAACCGAAAAAAACCTTACCGAAGTCCAAATCGTAACAAAATGTTGTCATAATATATGCACAAACTCCTCCGAACTGTTTCGGCTGGAAAGCATGCGGATGCCTCCAGGCCATATAAATGGTATCTTCTGCAGACAGCTTGTTTCTGAGGACCTTGGAGTGACTCATATGTCTGATGGTTCCACCACCAGTGATGGGAATGAAAGTAATCAAAACATTCTAGAACCCCCATACTCAACTGGCGGAACCCGGTCCAGATCAAGACCCAGAACAAGGTCAATACAAACTGCGTGTCCCGGTTTCGACCCCTGGTATCATATAAAACACACATAAGACAAATGTGTAGAATTGCAAGAAATCCAGACCTTTGCCACCTAGAAAATATTTGTGTGACTGGATCATCAGAAATATACAATGCCACAGATGTCCCAAGTTGAGGGAGCGTGCAATTGGCATGCTGACTATAGGAATGTCCACCAGAGCTGTTGCCAGAGAATTTAATGTTCATTTCTCTACCATTTTAAAACTTTTTTTAAAAACCTTTATTTAACTAGGCAAGTCAGTTAAGAACACATTCTTATTTTCAATGACGGCCTAGTAACGTTGTTCAGGGGCAGAATGACAGATTTTTACCTTGTCAGCTCGGGGGATCCAATCTTGCAACCTTACAGTTAACTAGTCCAACGCTCTAACTACCTGATTACATTGCACTCCACGAGGAGCCTGCCTGTTACGCGAATGCAGTAAGAAGCCAAGGTAAGTTGCTAGCTAGCATTAAACTTATATTACAAAAAAACAATCAATCAATCATAATCACTAGTTATAACTACACATGGTTGATAATATTACTAGATTATCTAGCATGTCCTGCGTTGCATATAATCGATGAAACGCTGGGGGATGATTTAACAAAAGAGCATTTGCGAAAAAAGCACAATCGTTGGATGACTGTACCTAACCATAAACACCAATGCCTTTCTTAAAATCAATACACAGAAGTATAGATTTTTAAACCTGCATATTTAGCTAAAAGAAATCCAGGTTAGCAGGCAATATTAACAAGGTGAAATTGTGTCACTTCTCTTGCGTTCATTGCATGCAGAGTCAGGGTATATGCAACAGTTTGGGCAGCCTGGCTCATTGCAAACTAATTTGCCAGAATTTTACGTAATTATGACATAACATTGAAGGTTGTGCAATGTAACAGGAATATTTAGACTTATGGATGCCAATCGTTAGATAAAATACCGAACGGTCCCGTATTTCACTGAAATAATAAACGTTTAATTCTCGAAACGATAGTTTCCGGATTCGACCATATTAATGACCAAAGGCTCGTATTTCTGTGTGTTATGTTATAATTAAGTCTATGATATGATAGAGCAGTCTGACTGAGCGATGGTAGGCAGCAGCAGGTTTGTAAGCATTCATTCAATCGGCACTTTCGTGCGTTTTGCCAGCAGCTCTTCACAAGCACAGCGCTGTTTATGACTTCAAGCCTATCAACTCCCGAGATTAGGCTGGTGTAACTGATGTGAAATGGCTAGCTAGTTAGCGGGGTGCGCGCTAATAGCGTTTCAAACGTCACTCGCTCTGAGACTTGGAGTAGTTGTTCCCCTTGCTCTGCATGGGTAACGCTGCTTCGAGGGTGGCTGTTGTCGATGTGTTCCTGGTTCGAGCCCAGGTAGGAGCGAGGAGAGGGACGGAAGCTATACTGTTACACTGGCAATACTATAGTGCCTATAAGAACATCCAATAGTCAAAGGTATATGAAATACAAATGGTATAGAGAGAAATAGTCCTATAAATACTATATTAACTACAACCTAAAACCTCTTACCTTGGAATATTGAAGTATCATGTTAAAAGGAACCACCAACTTTCATATGTTCTCATGTTCTGAGCAAGGAACTCAAACGTTAGCTTTTTTACATGGCACATATTGCACTTTTACTTCTCCAACACTTTGTTTTTGCATTATTTAAAGCAAATTGAACATGTCTCATTATTTATTTGAGGCTAAATAGATTTTTATTTATGTATTATATTAAGTTAAAATAAGTGTTCATTCAGTATTGTTGTAATTGTCATTATTACAAATAAATTGTAAAAAAATCGGCAGATTAATCGGTATCGGCCTTTTTTGGTCCTCCAATAATCGCTATCGGAATCTGCGTTGAAAAATCATTATCGGTCGACCTCTACTCCAAATCCAGCTTCTACACCTGAGGGGTCGTCTGAGACCAGCCATCCGGACAGCTGATGAAATTGTGGTTTTGCACAACCGAAGAATTTCTGCACAAACTGTCAGAAACCATCTCAAGGAAGCTCATCTGCATGCTCATCAGGGTCTTGACCTGACTGCAGGTGTCATAACTAATTGCTCACTTTCGATGGCCACTGGCATGCTGGAGAAGTGTGCTCTTCACGGATTAATCCCGCTTTCAACTATACCAGATGGCAGACAGTGTGTATGGCGTCGTGTGGGCGAGTAGTTTGCTCACCCACACGAGTACCCCACGGTGGCGGTGGGGTTATGGTATGGGAAGGCATAAGCTATGGACAATGAACACACTTGCATTTTATCGAAGGCAATTTGGATGCACAGAGATACTGTGACGAGATCCTGAGGCCCATTGTTGTGCCATTTATCCGTCACCGTCACCTCATGTTTCAGCATAATAATGCACGGCCCCATGTCACAAGGATCTGTACACAATTCCTGGAAGCTGAAAATGTCACAGTTCTTTCATGGCCTGCATACTCACCAGACATGTCATCCATTGAGAATGTTTGGGATGCTCTGGATCGACAGCGTGTTCCAGTTCCCGCCAATATCCAGCAACTTTGCACAGCCATTGAAGAGGACTGGGTCAACATTCCACAATCAACAGCCTGATCAACTCTATACGAAGGAGATGTGTCACACTGCATGAGGCAAATAGTGGTCACACCAGATACTGACTGGTTTTCTGATCCATTTCTGATCCCTACCTTTTTGTTTAAGGTATCTGTGACAAACAGATGTATGTCTGTATTACCAGTAATGTGAAATCCATAAATTAGGGCCTAATTTATTTATTTCAATTGACTGATTTCCTTACATGAACTGTAACTCAGTAACACCTTTGAAATTGTTACATGTTGAGTTTATATTTTTGTCAGTGTAGTACTTGAGTACCCCTGTTCTAGAATTTCCCACTGAACCACTCAAAACAGACAGCAAGGCTGTTGACACTGCAGGGGGTAGCTCAAGACATGAACACATAAATGCTTGCTTTAAACCATTGACACCAATAATACATTCAAATACATAAATACAATTGAATTTATGTTCATTCATATTTAGGTTTTTGGGTAGTAAAAATCAAGAACATTCACATAAGACTTTCTTTGTGCTTGTGGCTTAGACTTATTTCCATTGAACCATCTGTTTCAAGAAACAACTTGAAAGCAGAAGATAGAGACTAAAAGGTTTTAATGAGCAGCTGCACATCTGTCTTAAGGCATAGAGAGATATCTTGGAGAATATTAATGTGTGAATAAACTAAGGCAAGTTAACTGCACCAGCCATCCTAACCTACATCAGTGAAGCAGCAGTGCAACAAATGGGATAGGGACATTTGTCTACTGCCATGGTTTGTTAACCACAGAAATTGGTCTGTTAACCACAGCAAAGAGCCACTAAAGCCAATTTGCAAATCAGTTCCAAAATTAAACAGGAAACTGGCAATTCAATTAAACACAGGCAAACTAGATATTCCCCAAAGGGGTCCAGCAGCTATGGGAAATACTGCCTTTATAGAGAACAAGTTCAATCATGCTTTGATGTTAGGTGATTATAGCGCTATAAAATAATAGTTTTTAACAAGATTAGATGTGGCTGCTAATTGTCTCTATATGACAACGAAAGAAGATGACATGGGGTAGATAACGAACGCTCAACTCTGTTCTCATATATTGAGGTGTTCTCTTATACTGCCTCGATATAAGAGAAAGGAGTTGAGCCTTCCTCAGCTAGACATGGGGGAAACTTATTGGTCACTATTCTAAATGATTATCCAACCATCTCTGACATGAATAACATTCACTATTAACGTGTAAACAGGACAGCAGACAGCCTACTACACTATAATAAAAGTTCTGCCCATAGCGTTGCAATATCACTTTCCTCCACCATTCCTCATTTCACAGGGATATTGGATTACTGGTAACCAAATATTGAATTCTAGCCTAAAGTAACATTGTTACACAAACTTTAAACTCAATGAAAACATTTTACACTTCACTTAGTCTGTCTTCTAAATTCAAAATAGTCCGCCTAACACATCCTGCGGTGAGGGTTGAGTGAAAGTTATTTCTGTTCTAAATCTTGTCTGGTAGGTTTAAATTCCCTTAGAATGTATCTTACCTTATCCCAGACATTGTTTTCACATTGTAAGCATTGCGTTGCCCAGGTCTTGCATAATGTAACTTGTTTACTTATTCATGTTAATTTTCCCACCTTGTTGGACGGTATGAACACGAGACAGTTGTCCCGTAGTAATTCCGATATGGAGTCTCCGCCTCTGCACGTGAGTCACGATAATGGGGTCATCCCCCAACTCCGCATCCCGGTAATTCTCGTTCATCCTGCTATGGCCATTCCTCTGATTGGACATGCGACACAATTATATATAGCTATTTAGGTGAATAATTATAGTCAAATGTTGATGCTTTATATTTATGACTCACGTGTCAGTTCTTCACTGTAAGGTACTCTTTTTTAGTATTGACGTTTTGAGATCTTGAGTCCAAAAGACATCTGGCCCTCAACATGGGACTTTAGAAATATAAAATGTAGGCCTACCTAAGGACTTCGCATTATAATAATAGGAAAAGCTGTTGGTTCTACATAGTTCCGCATCAAATATGATTAACCTTTAATTTGATTTTTATCAGTCAGAAAAGTGAACTGGATTAGCAACAAGAAAGCAAACAGAGACACCTGCTGGTTGAGTTTCATGGCACAGAACTCATTACTCATGCTGAGCCCACTATGTAAGCCTATAGAGCCCCACATTGGAGGTGTCATAATACCCATAAATCCTAGCGGTCAAACAGGGAAATGATTCCAATCGTTTTTCCACCATTCAGTTTTCCCATAGGGGATTTTAGAAACACTATGGGCTGTGTTTCATGTAGACTTATCCTGTCGTGACGGTTTGATAACCATGTACATCTCTCTTGGAAAAGGTGAATTTCGTCAGTCTATTTGTCTCTATTTACTCTCAGATTCAAACATGCTAATTAGCATCAAACTAGACATCATGCAAATCTACAAATCCCTGCAAGCTCCTGCCCATTATATCTAGCAGACTAGATATCTAACTTTGCTAGCAGGTATTGTGTCAATTTAAAACTTGCACAAGACAGTCCACAGAATTGTTCATTTAAAGAAACGTTGCCAATTTATTCATTACTACATTTAGCTAATATTAGATAGTTAATACAGATGTTCTTACCTTTGCCTCAATTTGTCAGTCTTGTCCAGATCATCATGGCATTTGTAGTTCTTTATGATAGCCACATTAGCATTTTGTTTGAGTTTTTTGTTGTTGTGGGGGTCAATAAAAGCAAATATATTGATAAAAGTCACATTGTCCTAGAGAGATTTACACGGTTATAAAAATGTCACACCAGGCTAACCCTACACAAAACACAGCCTTTATTTTAAGTGTTTCTAAAGTCCCTATGGGAAAAATGAATGGTGGAAAAACGGTTGGAACCATTTCCCTGTTTGACCACTAGGTTGTATGGGTATTATGACTCATACTGCGGTACTCTATAGCTGTGTGTCAACAACAGAGAGTTGACAAATACATAGCAGGGTTAAAGTAGTAAAGAGGCATGAGGGCAATCAACACTTTATTCACAGTTACTCACTATTACAACTCTCTGCTATGGGAGTGTCACTGCTAAGAAACGAAGAAAGCAAAAAAAGGCAATATAATGAATATGCATGTCAAGCTGCATTACATTGTTGTGTTGTTTGCTGTTGTGTACAGCAGACGAGCAGAGTCATTTTACAGGGAATTATTTTCACAGTGAATATTTTCTAAGTGCTTTTTCATCATAAATACTTTTTTTTTTTTTTACTAAAATTGGGTTTTGACAGAGCAGAGAAGAAATTCAGAAAGATGTGCAGAGAGAACGACAAATACAGAACTAGGACAATTCATCAGGCTAAGTTCTTATCTAAAAGGTCATATTTGTCAACTCATATCGAACACAAAAGAGAAGTCTGCCTCCTTTTCAGTATTATAAAAAATTAACTGCACAACATACATTCAAATACATACTGTACAGCAAGTCCTTATTTTCACAATGTTATCATAGCACCATGTGTAGCAAGCTGAACAAACTAACCTGACCAGACCTAGCTGGTGGCATTAGCAATACAAAGGAGTAAAATGACATCCACTAATGAAATGTAAGCGTTCTGCTGGTGTGAAGATGTTTATACCAATTGTTTGTACCATTGTCTAGGAGGGTGGGGTATTGGTTAGAGAAGTCCCATCCTGAGTTTGAAGTGAACTAGGGGGGGATAAGCTAGATGATGATGTGATGTGTCATATCCTAACCAGCTTCATCCCCATACAGTCTGGTGTGTTGTCGTCATCACACCTGCCTCATTCTTGGGGGCTGTAAACAATCCTTGCATGGCATTTGATCAACGTTAATATTAGTTACAATACAAAAGAATGGAGTACATGTCCTGGGGGAATCATTCTGTAGCCGTAGCACCAACAAAAGGAGGTGAGGAGTCTTGAGTTGTGGGCCTTGAGGAGAGTTTTCAGGGTACTGATGTTTTGTTGACAGTACTTTTCATGCTGTGAGTGTGCAAAGCTTGACTTGATGTAATTGCCTGACATCATATACCATATACTAATGGCACAAGGCCATAAGGGATGATACACGTCAGGTTGTAGCAGCAGAGTTGACATTAAGCTAATCTCGGCACCCAATGTTAAGGCGTTTACGAGAAACTAACATTAAACACACCTCACGTTCACTGTTCACTCAGCGCGGTTGTTGAAAGTCAAAGTAAAGGTTCAGAGTGTATCCAGGCTCAACTGATGAGTCTCCAACTCAGGTTGGTGGTCCTGAGATCTGGGTAGATAGGAGCGGTAAGGACATTCCTGTGTGAGTGTGTGCCGATGTGTGTGCCGATGTGTGTGCCGTGTGTGTGTGTGTGTGTGTGTGTGTGTGTGTGTGTGTGTGTGTGTGTGTGTGTGTGTGTGTGTGTGTGTGTGTGTGTGTGTGTGTGTGTGTGTGTGTGAGACAGAGAGAAAGACGACGGGAGAGGTTATAGTTTTCATTTTCTTGGCTGTTTCAGTATTTTCTCTTCTGGGTGATTATCTGAGTATCAGTGGTAGCTAATGTTGGATCAGCATCCTCTTCCATAAACTCCTACAATAATGCTATTTCAGGTTACATTCCCATGAAGTCTGTACAAGGTCCTCAGGTTCTCCAGTAGTTCTGGTCGTCCTCTGTTGGCACACTGCGATGTGGTGGATTGTGCGACACAGGTTGCTAACCAACCCATCCTTCCCAAATCTGCCCTCTGTATAAACAACACCGAGATGGAGATAGATCAGAGTTTCTCATCAATCAATTGCTTATAACAGTAGTTCCAATGGGTCTTTTCCTAGCAACTCTAATAGGAAAACACAAGAAGGTGACACTGACATGAAATGACCAGAAAAGACACCTCATCAGCACAATACCACTGACTTTGAAAAGGGAATATATCTTATCCTTGAGGGCATGGCACTTAAATGCAGGTAAACATTAGTTCCATGAAAAGCCTGGACCGGGGGGGCTGAGAAGAGCATGCTACCAGGCCATCTGACAAAGCAAGGTAATCTGGATGAAGAGGGGGAGGTTGGCTGAACTGAGAGGAACAGATGGGTTATGACAAACTCACAGCGATTTGGAGGAGGGCTTCTTCACTTTTGGCTTCTTTCGACGCTGAACTGGCCTGAAGCATGAACAGCGCGGACACATACAGTCCACATGCGGGGGAAACACACACATACACAAACAAACAAAATGAGGAACAGAAGCTGCTAGCATGCTTGCATTTTAGAATTCATCTTGTGCTAAAAAGGTTTTCAAAATAAGTGTTCCATTCTATTATCTACCCAATGTAGAAAAATGTATAACCTACAGTATATCTTTAACGTTAGTGATTTATTGTTAGTCGTATTCATCCTTGAAAAATCATAAATAATAATACAACAAAGGACAAAAAGACATTAAGCCAGACAAATGAGGGTACCTGTATTCACTGAAGGAGTTTCTGTCTTTACTACCTGAAATAGAGAATGTTTTATAGAACAGAATTAACAGAGTTGTGTGTGTCTGTGTGTGTGTGTATGTGTGTCTGTGTGTGTGTGTAGGTGTGTCTATGTGTGTGTCTTTCTTACTCACCTGTCTCTGGGTTGCATTGCTTGTGGCCTTTGCAGCTCCTCAGTTCCATAAGCTGCTGGTGCATCTGGTTGAGGGCAGTGCGGTCCAAGGTGCTAACCCCATTTATCAACTATAGACACACAAAGTAATAGAGGACACTGTAAAAAAAAAATCGCAATAGGCTATATCTCATTTGTGAGATTTAAAAGAGATAGGGAGAGAAAGATACCTGGTATGGGTCATTGTTCAGATCAAAGTACTCTATGAAGCCTGTAGCAAACTCGCAGAATATGAAGTTGTGTGTGTCGTTGATGGTCCTCAGGCACCAGTAGGTGTTGTTGTTTGCGCTGGTACAAGCACAGAATGGACCCACTGGCAGGGGAGGGAAAGAGACAGAGGGGGCTATTCAAACAAGATGCATGGCCAATTTTAACTCACCTATACAGTATCTACTTTATCTTATCTCCCACTTTTACAACAACTGTTTACTGTTCTGCATTTGATTTAGTCTGTATTCTATCATTCCATACTTGTCCAGAAGGGGGCTGTCTGCCAGTGCTGGTTGTCGTGGGTGAAGCAGGTGAGACCAGGCATGCTGCAGGTGTCGTTGTTGCGGAGCCTCTTGAGCAGTTTACGGAGCTTCTTCCTGCGTTTCTGCTCCTTCATCAGCCACTGCTTCTTCTGCTTAGAGGGCATTTTGCTGAGGACATACCACGAGAGGACAGATACTGGTTTGTGGGGAGGTTTCTCTCTCACATTCTTTCTTTCTCTCTCTCACACACACAAACACAAACACTCTCTCACACACACACACACACACATACACCACTCTCTCACATTAATTACCTGAGTGAGTAAATGCGACCTGCATTGAGTCTGAAAATCCCTTTGTTTTTGGATAGGTAACTGGGGGTGTTGCACTGGCACTCTTCAGGCCGAACCTTCTTCAGGTGACCCTTGACCTCACGCAGATTCTTTATTTTCGTCTGCAAGGTTTCAATCTACACACACACATACAATATAGTTAACCCCCGAAATGACAGGAAAGGCTACAGAATAGGCCAGATAGGGGATCAACTAGAGCAGTACCTCATGCTCAATGTGGAGCTTATGGTCTTTCCAGGCCTGGAGGGATTTGTAGAGTCCTCCATCACACCTGACTGTGTCATTCATCAGGATGGAGCACCTGTGGGGTAAACACACACCAGCTATCCGCATCTTCACCTGACAACTGCATTTACCACAGTTAGCACTTCCTTACAGAACCCTCTCTTACAGCACCCTCTCTTACAGCACCCTGTCTTTCAACCCCCTCTCTTTCAACACCCTGTCTTACAGCACCCTCTCTTACAGCACCTTATCTTTCAACACCCTCTCTTTCAACACCCTGTCTTTAAACACCCTCTCTTTCAACACCCTGTCTTTCAACCCCCTCTCTTTCAACACCCTCTCATACAGCACCCTCTCTTTCAACACCCTGTATTAAAGCACCCTCTCTTACAGCACCCTCTCTTTCAACACCCTGTATTAAAGCACCCTCTCTTACAGCACCCTCTCTTTCAACACCCTCTCATACAGCACCCTCTCTTTCAACACCCTGTATTAAAGCACCCTCTCTTACAGCACCCTCTCTTTCAACACCTGATAATGAATTACTGTAGGGCTACTGTACATAAAGATGAATTACATATATTACTACTACTCAAAACCCACTAATACTAAAACTCAACACACACACACACACACACACACACACACACACACACACACACACACACACACACACACACACACACACACACACACACACACACACACCATGCACACCTGTAGGTGACTTTAAGAGCGGCAGTTGGTGTAAGACTCTTGTTGGTTGGGGGTCTGGCTGTGACTCCCATGCCACTGAACTCCTCATCGTTGTCCTCCAGCAGGCCCGCTCCTCTCCTCCTCTCCCCAGGCCAGCTGGTGTTCCTGAGGCCCACGGGCCTGTAGCCCTCAACCAGGTCCACAGCATACATGTCTCCATCCAGCTCAAATGGAACAGACCGGGCCCAACGGTTCTTAGTCAGACTCTTACCGGACTTTACCTCTGATGGGGTTAGAAGAGTTATTAATTACAATGTTATTATTACAAAGGTAATGCAATGTCAATGACCCAAGAGAGGGTGCTAAAGTACAAAGCATTTTTCACTGTTTTCAAATGACGGACACTTGAAACTTAAATTGAATCCTGTTTCGTTGTAATTATTAGTGTTCATTTTTATAATTTGTCACTGGGTGGCAGCAAAGACTTAGCCAGACTTAGCCACAATTTAGAAGGCATTGGTATGGTAAATACATAAGCCACTGAACGGACTACTCACTCTTCTTGGTGAGCAGTCTCTTCCTCTTCAGGGGTGAACGTTTGGGACCTAGGGGGCCACAGTCACAGCTGTCTCCAGCATCGGAGACACGTCCAACCCACTGCTGGGACCCGCTGCTGGCCATCAGAGCCTGCATACGTGAGGCATAGAGACTTGCCATGCCCTTACACTTATACAGACTCAGCTTACCAGAAGGGTCCTCCACACACTGCCACTTCTTCACATGCCGAGAGAGGAGAAGGGGGGAGAGATTTAGCTACATTTCTGCTCATGTATAAGTGTGTGTGTGTGTGTGTGTGTGTGTGTGTGTGTGTGTGTGTGTGTGTGTGTGTGTGTGTGTGTGTGTGTGTGTGTGTGTGTGTGTGTGTGTGTGTGCCTGTGTATTTGGGTATTGTACAGAACTTTTACCTGTCCTGGCTGTTCACAAGAGCTCTGGTACTGTGCTCTCTGACACAGGTCTTTGACCCGCTGGTACTTTGGCAGGAAGTTCTCCTCCTGGGCCAAGTCCTTCCCATCAGACCTCTTGTGGAGCAGCTTCCTGTGTAAACAGGAGATAACCAGATGAGAGAAATAGAACATTGACCAAACATACTGTACATCAAACTTTGATCACTTGGCTGTTGACAATTATGAAGTAATTCTGAAATGTTGGTGAACTATCCCTTTAATTGCTTCATGACTAGATGATGAATGAAACATACTGACCCTCTCTCTACCAGGAAGGAGTCCCTCCACATCTTCCCCTTCTTGTTCACCTGGAACCTGCAACAAGAGCAAGAAAGGTCAAGTGATCCTGAAGCATCCATTGTGTTGAGTCCAAAACATGCAAATAAAGGTGTGACTTTCTCTACCTGTTGACAGGTTTGTCTGTGTCCAGGAGTTTAAGGATGGATTTGCCGTCCATGTCAGAGGGAACGTCCACTCCGGCCATGTCCAACAGTGTGGGAGCCAGGTCAATGTTCAGCACCACATGAGGGTTACTGCAGAAGGACACAGGAACAGGTGGAGGAGAGAGATGAGTGCTGCAAAAGAGATCCAGTAGCAGTAACAGTGAGATAAGAGCCAACGCTAACCGTTTCCATTCTAAAAAGGTACTGTAGAAGTCTTCAAAGTTGCACTCACATGGCTCCTGCCTCCACGTTGGGGCCTCGTATGAAGAAGGGCACCCGGATGTCAAACTCATATGGCATGGATTTGCCTTTGACCAGGCCGAACTGACCAATATGGTAGCCATGGTCTGATGTGTAGATAATGTAGGTGTTGTCCAACTCACCTGTCTCCACCAGCATGTTGTACACCTGAGGACGAGGACACAGTAAGACACGTAGTCGGGTAGATTTAGCCAGTCTGTTCCTCCTTGTCCACACTGTCTGTCTCTCTTTCTGTCTGACCCACCTTGTCCACACTGTCGTCCACAGACAGCAGGGTCTGCATCCTCCGGCGCTGCAGCATGTTCGTGAACTGCATGTGGACAGGTTTCATGGGGCCTGTGTAGCGCAGGATCCAATGTTTGTCTGGGTTAGGAGCGTAGTTATAGCTTGGGGTTCTAAGAAAGGGACGGATGGAAAAACGAGTGTGAAGAAAGAGCCAGTAAAGGGGGGAAATCATTTCAGGTGAAAACTGTGCCTGCACATACTTAGTTACCAACACATTTTATCTTCATTGACGAGTCTTTGCTTTTCCTGTTATGGCACTTCCTTTCGTTACCAAACACCTTAGACAGAAGAATGCTTATTTCTGTGAGATTATCACCATTATGCCTCCAGAAATCACAGAGGAGCTTAAAACTGAAATCTTTAGTCGGGGAAACTGCCACATCTGGTTGAGATATTACAACAACAAAGACGTTACTTCAAACACTTTCTTTCCCTCACATCATTGCACTCATGATAGAACACCAGAATATGTACAGCAACTTCCTGACCACGCTGCTGGACACTCCTCTCCTCCGTTTCATCAACAAAACAAAAACAAAGGCAAGCACTGGGAATACCTAGTCAGTTACACACCTGAATGCATTGAACCAAAATGTGTCTTCCACATTTAACCCAACGTCTCTGAATCAGAGAAGCGCAGGGGGCTGTCTTAATCAAGGGGATTTGAACCAACAACCTTTCAGTTTCTGGCCCATCGCTCATAACCGCTAACCTACCTGCCGAACTGTGGTGCTATTTCCCACTTTACGGATTTCAGTTTTAACGACAGACGTTATGCGAACATTTTAGAGCTCACATTTTATATTCAAGCATTAAGGCTCGAGGGGGCGTGGTATATAGCCAGAATACCACAGTTAAGGTCTGTTCTTAGGCACAACGCAACGTGGAGTGCCTGAATTCAGCCCTTAGCCTTGGTATATTGGCCATATACCACAAACCCTTGAGGTGCCTTATTGCTATTTTATACTGGTTACCAATGTAACTAGAACAGTAAACATAAATGTTTTGTCATACCCGTGGTATACGTTCTGATATACCACAGCTGTCAGCACTCAGGACTCGAACCACCCAGTTTATAAAAAGAGGTAATGTATCTTTTGAATTAACACCGAATAGTATTATGGTTGAGAACATTTTAATGGTGCATAATATTATTCATGGAAAGTGTTTATTTTGCATGGCTTTCTACATTTTACATTCTGGGGTGAATTAATCATTGTTTGATTACATTGTATTGCATTGCATTGTATTGCATTATACCAAGCTATGACTTGTTTCATGTTGTTTTATGATTGGCATGTACAACAATAGCCTTTTCCAGTGCTTGCAAATGGCTCCAACCACACCTTTGAAAGTGATCTCAGAACTTATTGCGTGATGCTGAATTGGAGGCATATAAACCACAGAAAAGGCAACCAGCCAGCTGCCGTACTGATCAGTTTCAACTAACACGGAGAGGACAGTTTAATCAATATTCACTCAGGGGCAGATGGAACCTTAATGATTATAAAATAAACAAACTGCTAAATATCTAATGACGTTTTGGAGGCAGGGCATATTTAACATTTACAGCATATCGATTTGACTTGGAAAAAGGCAAATCGTTTTTGTCCTTGGAGCACAAGGTCCTGACAACAAGAGGGTATGGCAACTGCACTGTCCGCAACCGCAGGGCTCCTCAGAGGGTAATGCGGTCTGCCCAACGCATCACTGGGGGCAAACTACCTGCCCTCCAGGACACCTACAGCACCCGATGTCACAGGAAGGCCAAAAAGATCATCAAAGACAACAACCACCGAGCCACTGCCTGTTCAACCCGCTATCATCCAGAAGGCGGGGTCAGTACAGGTGCATCAAAGCTGGGACAGAGAGACTGAAAAACAGCTTCCATCTCAAGGCCATCACTGTTAAATAGCCATCACTAGCACATTAGAGGCTGCTGCCTATAGGCATAGACTAGAAATCACTGGACACTTTAATAAATGGAACACTAGTCACTTTAATAATGTTTACATATTTTGCATCACTCATCTCATATGTACTAACTGTATTCTATTATATTCTACTGTATCTTAGTCTATGCTCATCCATATATTCATATATTCTTAATTACATTCCTTTACTGAGATTTGTGTGTATTGGTATATGTTGTGAAATTCTTCGCTACAGACGCAATAACATCTGCTAAACACGTGTATGTGACCAATAAAATGTGATTTGATTTTAAGATAAGTGTCTGCAATGTGGATGAGGAAAATGTTTTTCAGGAGGGCTGGAGTAAGAGGGGAGCCATTTTCTCTCCCTCCATATTGAAGGGAAAGTGAGATCCTCTACAAGCTCACATCGTGAGAATGTATGTCAATTCATGAGAAAAAGCTATTAAAAGTTGACATGAAAACAGCCTGGGCTGAACGAATTCACTGTGTAAAGTCTTAGTTCAAGACTTTAATGATGCTTATGTGATTCACTCTTACAGGAGAGAACATTCAACCAAAGACACAGGCGCATTACTGCCTCCATGTACAGTATCAGTCAGAAGTTTGGACACACCTACTCATTCAAGGGTTTTTCTTTATTTTGACTATTTTCTTCATTGTAGAATAATAGTGAAGAAATCAAAACTATGAAGTAACACATATGGAATCATGTAGTAACCAAAAAAGTGTTAAACAAATCAAAATATATTTTATATTTGAGATTCTTCAAAGTAGCCACCCTTTGCCTTGTGACAGCTTTGCACACTCTTGGCATTCTTTCAACCAGCTTCATGAGGTTCACCTTCACCTGGAATGCATTTACATTAACAGGTGGGCCTCGTTAAAAGTTCATTTGTGGAATTTCTTTCCTTCTTAATGTGTTTGAGCTAATCACTTGTGTTGTGACAAGGTAGGGGTGGTATACAGTGGCTCCCGAGTGGCTCAGCGGTCTAAGGCACTGCATCTCAGTGTTTGAGGCGTCAGTACAGACATCCTGGTTTAAATCCAGGCTGTATCACAACTGGCTGTATTTGTTCACAATAGCCCGATTCTTCAAGTGCAGTTGCATAAACCATCAAGCGCTATGATGAAACTGGCTTTCATGAGGACCGCCATAGGAAAGGAAGACCCAGAGTTACCTCTGCTGCAGAGGATAAGTTCATTAGAGTTACCAGCCTCAGAAATTGCAGCCCAAATAAATGTTTCACAGAGTTCAAGCAACAGACACATCTCAACACCAATAATAAGAAGAGACTTGCTTGGGCCGAGAAACATGAGCAATGGACATTAGACCGGTGGAAATCTGTCCTTCAGTCTGATGAGTCCGATTAAGAAATGTATGGTTCCAACCACCATGTCTTTGTGAGACGCAGAGTAGGTGAACGGATGATCTCCGCATGTGTGGTTCCCACAGTAAAGCATGGAGGATTAGGTGTGATGGTGTGAGGGTGCTTTGCTGGTGACATTGTCAGTGATTTTTAGAATTCAAGGCACACTTAACCAGCATGGCTACCGCAGCAATACGCCACCCCATCTGGTTTGCACTTAGTGGGACTATCATTTGTTTTTCAACAGGACAATGACCCAACACACCTCCAGGCTGTGAAAGGGATATTTGACTAAGAAGGAGAGTGATGGAGCGCTGCATCAGATGACCTGGCCTCCACAATCACCCAACCTCAACCAAAGTGTGATGGTTTGGGATGAGTTGGACCGCAGAGTGAAGGAAAAGCAGCCAACAAGTGGTCAGCATATATGGGAACTCCTTCAAGACTGTTGGAAAAGCATTACTCATGAAGCTGGTTGAGAGAATGCCAAGAATGCACAAAGCTGTCAAGGCAAATGGCGGCTACTTTGAAGACTGTAAAATATAAAATATATTTCGATTTCTTTACACTTTTTTTGTTACTACATGATTCCATATATGTTATTTCATAGTTTTGATGTCTTCGCTATTATTCTACAATGTATAAAATCGTACAAATGAAGAAAAACCCTTTAATGAGTAGGTGTGTCCAAACCTTTGACTGGTACTGCATGTCTCTCCCAGGGCCAATGGAAGACGTGACATTAGCTCCAGAGCATAAGAGAAACATTCAGGGCCAAGCGCTTATCTTCGGGGGTACTGTGCCAAGCAGACAAAGGCCGGGGCCCATAGTGTGTTATCATAATCTATGGATGCCTATCTATCATGAACCTCTTTCACAATGCCAGTCTAAATGATGCAATTTGTAAGGATCGTTACTGAGGCAAATCTCCACTTAGTGCACTAACACACTGCATCTTCTGTCAAATGAGTGTATGTGTGTGTGTGTGTACAATATACTCTTACATGTGCTGCGAGGCATTCTGGAAGGCAGTGCTGTACTGTGGTGCTGAGTCCTCCGGCCCATGGGGGGCAGCGTGGCTCAGGACCATCATCACTGGTCGGTGGGGGTACATCCTCTTGGACGAGCGGAAGTAGTTGATGCTGTCATTGGTGATGATGTCTGTGAGATAGTCCTGTGGAAGCAAGAATCACCTGACCATGAGGATCTGAACTGTAATATTACTTCCTCCCAGAAGGGGAAAGATGAATGTGAATAGAGAAATGGAGCTTGTTATAACAGCTTCCTTATAACAATATTTAAATTCAGAATAATCTGTTTACTATACTGTCTTATAACAGTATTATAATCATGAAATTTGATGATTAAATTATGATCTGAGTAGGTTACTCCAATGTGTGACTGAAAACTGAAACAGGATGAAACCTTTGGATATTGGCTGCCATGCTTCTCCCGCACGCTGTTCCTGCACAGAGTGTAGTTGTAGAAGCGAGAGTTCTTCACCAGCGCTACCCACTCCCTCCAGCCAGGGGGCACATAGGAGCCGTTGTACTCATTCAGGTACTTCCCAAATAACGCTAGGACATGGGGGGGGGATAAGTACAAAGTGATTCTCTATGCAATAAAGTGTGTGTGTGTGCATGCACAGCTCACACTCACCCGTCCTGTACCCTGAGTTGTTAAGGTGCACAGCGAAGGTGTGAGGCTCATGGTGGGCCTGCCAGGAGGGTGAGGAACAGTTCTCGTTGTTGGTGAAGGTGTGGTGGTTGTGAACGTACTTCCCTGTCAGAATAGAGGAGCGTGACGGGCAGCACATGGGAGTGGTGGAGAAGGCGTTAGAGAAATGGGTGCCTCCCTGCTCCATGATACGCCGTGTCTTATTCATGGCCTGCATTGAGCCTGGAGGAGAAAGAGAGGGGGAAGAGGAGATTGAGGGGAAGAGAGGCAAAAGGATGGATGGGGGTGAGGGATGTGAGAGAGGAAGAGAGAGAGAGAGTGAACAGTTTTTATTGGGTCATAAGGGCAATACAATCATAAAAATAAAATACAATATTACACTTTCCCCCCTTTTTTTGTTGAACATCCCACACCACCTATTCCTCTGGCAGCCCCACCCTATCCTCAACCTTGGACAACCCATAATATATAAAAAAATATATATAAAAATAAATAAAAATATTTATTTTTTAAACACGCCCTACACTAGAATATACACAGCAAAGTAATTTGCTAATAAAACACTATCAAGTAAGCATTTTACATCACACACCTACATCATATCCAGCAGTTTAGAGATTTCTGAAACAGCTACTTTCCATGTTCCAAAGTGCTAGGACTGTCTTTATTCATACGGACAGTGGATACGTTCCAACATAATTACGTTTTGAAAGTATGCTAGCCATTTCCTTATATGAAGGTAATGTGGTGGCAACCAGCGCTGAACAACACGTTTTTCACAGCAGTCAACCCAGACAGCCAAAACTGTTGCTGGTTCTCATTAAGCTGCATACCTGCATCATCGTTAAGCAAAAGCAGAATTGGTTCAAGGGGTACAGTTTTATCAACCATGTCAGAGAGAATAGACGACACTTTCCTCCAAAACTCATAAACTTCAGGACAATCCCATATCATATGTTTGTATGTGCCAAGTGTATTGAGGTTACATATGTCACAGTATGGGCTTTGAGCCTGTTTTGCATGAAATCTAACAAGTGGTGTCCAGTATGATCTATGACAACGTTTAAAATGAGAATTGATGGTTTGGGTTCTTTGATGAGTACTTTGATGAAATATGTTCTCCCAGACATTCTCCCAGTCAATAGCCTCATCATCGACAGCCAACTAATTTACCCATGCTTTAACCATTGATAGATTTTTCTGCTTTAATAGTTGAAGATGAGAGTAAATATCAGACAGAACCTCTGGATGGGAATGTAAAAATCCCCTCTATCACCAGGTGCCTTCCCAAACTTGTACCCCATAGGACTCCATATTCACAATGCGCAGACCTCAGTCTGAGATATAGAACCCCATAGGTACAAAGCGCTGACTGTAGTCTGAGATATAGAACCCCATAGGTACAAAGTGATGTCCGCAGTCTGAGATATAGAACCCCATAGGTACAAAGCGCTGACTGTAGTCTGAGATATAGAACCCCATAGGCAGGAAGCGCTGACCACAGTCTAAGATATAGAACCCCATAGACACGAAGCGCTGACCACAGTCTAAGATATAGAACCCCATAGGCAGGAAACGCTGACCGCAGTCTAAGATATAGAACCCCATAGGCAGGAAATGCTGACCGCAGTCTAAGATATAGAACCCCATAGGCAGGAAACGCTGACCGCAGTCTAAGATATAGAACCCCATAGGCAGGAAACGCTGACCGCAGTCTAAGATATAGAACCCCATAGGCAGGAAACGCTGACCGCAGTCTAAGATATAAAACCCCATAGGCACGATGCGCTGACCACAGTCTGAGATGTAGAACCCCATAGGCAGGAAGAGCTGACCGCAGTCTAAGATATAGAACCCCATAGGCACGAAGCGCTGACCGCAGTCTAAGATATAGAACCCCATAGGCAGGAAATGCTGACCGCAGTCTAAGATATAGAACCCCATAGACACGAAGCGCTGACCGCAGTCTGAGATATAGAACCCCATAGGCACGAAGCGCTGACCGCAGTCTAAGATATAGAACCCCATAGACACGAAGCGCTGACCGCAGTCTAAGATATAGAACCCCATAGGCAGGAAACGCTGACCGCAGTCTAAGATATAGAACCCCATAGGCAGGAAACGCTGACCGCAGTCTAAGATATAGAACCCCATAGGCACGATGCGCTGACCGCAGTCTAAGATATAGAACCCCATAGGCAGGAAACGCTGACCGCAGTCTAAGATATAGAACCCCATAGGCAGGAAACGCTGACCGCAGTCTAAGATATAGAACCCCAGAGACAGGAAACGCTGACCGCAGTCTAAGATATAGAACCCCATAGACACGAAGCGCTGACCGCAGTCTAAGATATAGAACCCCATAGGCACGAAGAGCTGACCGCAGTCTAAGATATAGAACCCCATAGGCAGGAAACGCTGACCGCAGTCTAAGATATAGAACCCCATAGGCACGAAGCGCTGACCGCAGTCTAAGATATAGAACCCCATAGGCACGAAGCGCTGACCGCAGTCTAAGATATAAAACCCCATAGGCAGGAAACGCTGACCGCAGTCTAAGATATAGAACCCCATAGGCAGGAAACGCTGACCACAGTCTAAGATATAGAACCCCATAGGCAGGAAACGCTGACCACAGTCTAAGATATAGAACCCCATAGGCAGGAAACGCTGACCGCAGTCTAAGATATAGAACCCCATAGGCAGGAAACGCTGACCACAGTCTAAGATATAGAACCCCATAGGCAGGAAACGCTGACCGCAGTCTGAGATGTAGAACCCCATAGGTACAAAGCGCTGACTGTAGTCTGAGATATAGAACCCCATAGGCAGGAAACGCTGACCACAGTCTAAGATATAAAACCCCATAGGCAGGTAACGCTGACCGCAGTCTAAGATATAGAACCCCATAGGCAGGAAATGCTGACCGCAGTCTAAGATATAGAACCCCATAGACACGAAGCGCTGACCGCAGTCTGAGATATAGAACCCCATAGGCACGAAGCGCTGACCGCAGTCTAAGATATAGAACCCCATAGACACGAAGCGCTGACCGCAGTCTGAGATATAGAACCCCATAGGCAGGAAACGCTGACCGCAGTCTAAGATATAGAACCCCATAGGCAGGAAACGCTGACCGCAGTCTAAGATATAAAACCCCATAGGCACGATGCGCTGACCGCAGTCTGAGATGTAGAACCCCATAGGCAGGAAGAGCTGACCGCAGTCTAAGATATAGAACCCCATAGGCACGAAGAGCTGACCGCAGTCTAAGATATACAACCCCATAGGCAGGAAACGCTGACCGCAGTCTAAGATATAGAACCCCATAGGCACAAAACGCTGACCGCAGTCTAAGATATAGGACCCCATAGGCAGGAAGAGCTGACCACAGTCTAAGATATAAACTCAGCAAAAAAATAAACGTCCTCTCACTGTCAACTGCATTTACTTTCAGCAAACTTAACATGTGTAAATATTTGTATGAACATTACAAGATTCAACAACTGAGACATAAACTGAACAAGTTCCACAGACATGTGACTAACAGAAATGGAATAATATGTCCCTGAACAAAGGGGGGGGGTCAAAATCAAAAGTAACAGTCAGTATCTGGTGTGGCCTCCAGCTGCATTAAGTACTGCAGTGCATCTCCTCCTCATGGACTGCACCAGATTTATTGCTGTGAGATGTTACCCCACTCTTCCACCAAGGCACAGGCCAACAGGCCTACAAGCCCTCAGTCCAGCCTCTCTCAGCCTATTGCGGACAATCTGAACACTGATGGAGGGATTGTGCATTCCTGGTGTAACTCGGGCAGTTGTTGTTGCCATCCTGTACCTGTCCTGCAGGTGTGATGTACGGATGTACCGATACTGGGCAGCTGTTTGTCCTGTCTCCCTGTAGCACTGTCTTAGGTGTCTCACAGTACGGAAATTGCAATTTATTGCCCTGGCCACATCTGCAGTCCTCATGCATCCTTGCAGCATGCCTAAGGCACGTTCACGCAGATGAACAGGGACCCTGAGCATCTTTCTTTTGGTGTTTTTCAGAGTCAGTAGAAAGTCCTCTTTAGTGTCCTAAATTTTCATAACTGTGACCTTAATTGCCTATCGTCTGTAAGCTGTTAGTGTCTTAACGACCGTTCCACATGTGCATGTTCATTCATTGTTTATGGTTCATTGAACAAGCCTGGGAAACAGTGTTAAACCCTTTACAATGAAGACCTGTGAAGTTATTTGGATTTTCACTAATTATCTTTGAAAGACAGAGTCCTGAAAAAGGGACATTTCTTTTTTGCTGAGTTTAGAAAGAATGACGTTATGTTATGCCATAGAGGTGTATGAAGATGCCATTTCCAGTTACCACCTACACACTTCTCAACCTTCCTAAAAGTCTATATTGTATTAGAAATAATAGGACCAAAATACAACATGCATATCTTATTAGATTTTCCAGAAAATAACACATTCTGCAATCTAATATCTGAAACACGTTCTTCCTCAATAGTTCTCCAAGAGACTGATGTAGACTGATCACACCATGACCTAAGTGGGCGTAACTGGAAATACTGGTGGTAAATAAAACAATTTGGTAATGCAAGTCCACCATAACACTTCTGTTGTTTTAACACCTCAAACCTAATCTTTGTGTGTTTGCCATTCCAAAGGTATTTATGTATACATTTATCAATAATCCCCCAATTGCCTACTGGTGGAAAGAGTGAGATCGTTATGCTCAGGAATCTAATACATGGCAACACATTAATCTTTATGGAAGTGACCCTAGTTTGTAAAGAAGCAGGCAACGTCTCCCAAATGGTTAAATCTCGATCAACATCCTAGTAAATGTTCTCATAATTATACTTCACCAGACCATGCATAGATGTTTGTATACTAATAACCAAATAAATTAACTGTGTTTTTATAGGAATTGTTGAGGGAAGGGAAACTTTCTTGGCTGCTTCATTAAGCAACATTAATGCTGATTTTGTCCAATTTATCTTATACCCGGACGGACAGCAATTTGAATTCTTCAAATATGGATAATAAAGATGAGATTGAATTCTGAATATCTGTCATATATAGGAAAATATAATCTGCATGTGATATGAGAGGAAGATTTAATCAGTATAGGAAAAGCAATTACATTCTGCATTAGACGTTGTGCTAAAGGTTATGAGTAACGTTGGGGATAGGCCGCCTCCTTGTCTACATCTCCAAAAAATAGGGAATGGACCTGAGTGTATGACATCACTAGACACCATAGCAACAGGGTTAGAATATAACACACAAACCAAATTGGTAAAATTCCTTCCCAAACCAGATTTCTACAAGACAGCCCACAAGTACTACCATTCAAGCCCGTCAAAAGTCTTCTTGGCATCTAGAGACAGCACCGCACACGGTGTGTCCATGTCACGACTTCAACCGAAGTTCGGTGGTCGACGTCGCCGGTTTTCTAGTTTCTACTTCATTTTCCATTTGTTTTGTCTTCATTGTACACACCTGGTTTCCATTCCATAATTATTGTTCCCTATTTAACCCTCTGGTTCCCCCATGGTTTTGTGCGTGTTTGTTCATGTTAAGTTGTCTTGTATTTGTGAGCTGGAATATTTTCTCCTTCTTGGAATATTTTGTTTTTGAATAAAGTTACAAATATTACTTATCTCTGTGTCCTGTGCCTGACTCCGCCTTACAAGCATCACCTAGACTTTTGACAGTCCAGCTGTTGTGTTTCATGTATTACATGCATTCATCGATGGACATTGTCAGCTTCAACCTTTTATAAAACCTGACTGCTCTATCTGAATGAACTTATCCGAACACAAATACTTTGCCATCCGTAACGTCAACACTTTTGAACAACATTTTTTGTCCGAATAAATTAAAGATATCAGACGACAATCTGTGTGATCTTTCCCTTTCTTTGGCAGTTGAGAGATTAACGCCCCCAAAATGTAGTAACAGTTCAGATGGAATGGCATCCGGGCCAGGTGATTTACCCTTTTTAGCACCTTTCAGTACTGACTCCAGTTCCTCTAATGAGATGGGTCGGCCTAATATGGGCAAATCAAGATGATCTAAAATATGTTTGCATTTGTCTGTCTCAGACTGGATAGAATATTTATATAACTCCAGGTAAAAATACTTCAATGTTGCATTAATATCCTGCTGATCAGAAATTAAGCCTTTAGATGGGGCTGAAAAAAATCTGTAGAAGTACAAGATTAATTTTGTTTCAGTTTTAAGGCTCGACGTCTGCTTAGTTTGCTCCCATTAAAATAATAGTTCCGCCTCACTCCATGCATGTGTAACGGCGTTCGTCTGTTGTTGAAAGAGAGTCGGACCGAAATGCAGCGTGGTGGTTACTCATGTTCTTTATTGGATGAATGATGATACATGAAATAACTGTGTACTATGAAAACAACAAACGGACCGTGAAACTTATTACAGCCTATCTGGTGCACACTACACAAAGACAGGAACAATCACCCACGAAATACAAAGCGAAACTCAGGCTGCCTAAATATGGTTCCCAATCAGAGACAACGAGGATCACCTGACTCTGATTGAGAATCGCCTCAGGCAGCCAAGCCTAATACCACACCCCTAATCAGCCGCGATCCCAAATAATACAAACCCCAATACGAAAACAACATATAAACCCATGTCACACCCTGGCCTACCCAAACATATAACAAAAACACAAAATACAATGACCAAGGCGTGACAGCATGATGAACTCAGCTCTCCTCCTTAATAAATAATTCAGTTCCAGTTTAACCACCCTCAAATCATTTCTGACATTATTTGAGTAATTCCTTTTCAGGTTCTGCTCAAGTGATTTTAATTTTGTCTCCAATAACTTAATTCTGTGATTCCTGGCTTTATTGAGGTGAGACGCAAGAGATGATGTAAATTCTCTGATAAACCCTTCAGTACCCATCCATGTAAACCTTGGGTCCTCTACAGAGTCCTTGTTAAGAATTCAACCTTTTACTTGAAATTCAGCAACAAACAATTTGTTTTGAAGAAGGGTCGTATTAAAACGCCAACGTTTTGTTTTATTCACTTTAAAGTTCACATCCAGTTGGGTAAGCAGGGGATTATGACCTACAAGAGTCGCAGGCAATATTTGTATTGGCGTGACATACATACTTAGAGTACCCAAGTATAGAAAACAATCAATTCTAGAGTATGATTTGTGATATGCAGAAAAACAGGTATAATCTTTGATGCCCAGATTCTGAACTCGCCACACATCAGAGATATTGCGATTTTCCGTCATTGCATTCAATGCTAATGGTGCTGGTTGTTGGACATGTAAAAAAGATTGTGTGGATCTATCAAGCTTGAGATCAAAAACTGCAATCATATCTGCTGTGGCATACAGCAGGTCAGCCACCAGGGGGAGACTCGTCGAGGCCTGGTGACAGACGGAGTATATATCACAAGGCTGGACGTGCCAGGTCTCGACGGACTCTCCGCCCAGGACTAATTGGGTCTGATTGGGGAGTTGGTGAGTAATCAAGGGCTGATTGCTCACCAGCTGTACAAGCCCCATAACGCTGCCAGAAGGGCAGCACACAGGGAGGACTGGGGAAAGTAAGGTGACTTCTGTGTAGTTGGAGACGGTGCCCGAGCAAAGATGAGGGAGTTGAGTTTGTGTGCCCGACAGACATGGAGCCCAGAAGACGGTATCCCGGAGAGGGTCTCATGGGTGAGACCTATCCTTTTGATTTATTATTTAATAAACACCCTTGAAACCGAGCTAATCATACTCTGTCCGTGTCTGATCTGTGTAAACATCTTGACCAAAACTCCTGGTCTGCCACACTGCCCCTAAAACCAATTCATACTCTGAAAGTGCTAACAATTCTTTGGTAAGCCCAAGGGAAAAGCTGTCCTCAAAAACAGCGGGTTTATAGATAGACACAAATACTACTCTCTTGCCATATATAGACATGCTACATTATAATAACTGGACCAAAGCGCAGCGTGATCTGAGTTCCACATCTTTTTAATGAATAAAGTGAAACTCACAGCAAAACAAAACAATAATCTCAAATTAAACGTGAAGCTAATAATAGTGCTAACAGGCTACCATCCATAGTCAAGATCCCACAAAGTACAAAAGGGGAAATGGCTGCCTAAATATGATCCCCAATCAGAGACAACAATATACAGCTGCCTCTGATTGGGAATCATACCAGGCCAACATAGATATATAATTACCTACATGACCCACCCTAGTCACACCCCGACCTAACCAACATAGAGAATACCAGGCTCTCTATGGTCAGAGCGTGACAGTACCGCCCCCTAAAATGCGGACTCCGACCACAAAACCTGACCCAATAGGGGAGGGTCTGGGTGGGCATCTACCATCTGGGGCGGCTCTGGTGCGGGGCGTGTCGCCGGATGCTCCGGACCGTGGATCGTCGTCGTCGGAACCAGACAGTGGATCGTCACCGGAGGAACCAGACCTTGGATCATCGCCGGAGGCTCCAGACCGTGGATCATCATCAGAGGAACCGGACCGTAGATTGTCGCGGGGACTCCGGACCGTAGATCGTCGCCGGAGGCTCCGGACTGTGAAACCTCGCAGGAGGCTCTGGACTGGGAATCCCCGCTGGAGGCTCTGGACCGCAGGCCGTCGCTGGAGGCTCTGGACCGCAGACCGTCTCAAGAGGTTCCGGACTGTAGACCGTCGTTGGTGGTTCCGGACTGTGAACCGTCGTTGGAGGTTCCGGACTGTGGACCATCGCAGGAAGCTCCGGACTGTGAAACGTCACCGGAAGCTCTGGACTGGGAACAGTTGCCGGAAGCTTGGTGCATGGTGCCGGCACAGGTGGTACCGGGCTGATGACACGGCATCAATTGTTCCGGAACTTTAACACACTTTTCAGGACGGGGAGCTGACTCAGGTGGCTGACAACACGTTCGAGGGATTTCTATGTTTCGGCCGGTGTCATTAGTTAGGTAGCCTGGGTTTCACTGTTTTTTTGTGGGTGATTGTCTATGTTAGTTGCTTGTGTCAGCACAGTTCTCATTATATCTTCACGGTCGTTATTCGTTTATTGTTTTGTATAGTTTGTATTCAGCGTTCAGTGCTTTCTTTAATTAAAAACTTCATCATGAACACATACCACGCTGCATTTTGGTCCGTTCCTTACGACGATCGTGACAATATTATCCCCAATAAGAGACAATAATAAACAGCTGCCTCTGATTGTGAATCATACCAGGCCAACATAGATATATAATTACCTAGATGACTCACCCTAGTCACACCCCGACCTAACCAACATAGAGAAAAACAGGCTCTCTATGGTCAGGGCGTGACACCTGAAGTGTCCTTGCTAGTCTTTTCAATAACTAAAGTTAAATTCCTTTTAATCAAAATAACCAAGCCTTTGGACTTAGAGGCTCCACTAGTGGAAGCAGAAATTTTATAAGAGTAAATGTGATGTGTCGCCCATTTTAATTCATGGGTACTAAAGGCTTTTCAGGCTGATGCCGATTATTTAGTGAAACAGATGCTCAACCATAAATTCCTGGTTTTCAATGGAGGTTTTCTCACCAATCAGAGTGGGACAAGGGGTGTCAGCGAGGCCATTATACTGGCACTCCAGACCAATATGCAGTTTAAAGGCTAAAACGGGTAGGGAGATGGCCAGGGTTTGGCACTCAGACAATGGATACCATAGGCCACTCACTCCATGGCAATAATGGAGTTGGCCATGGGGTGCTTGACTTTGAATGGGCAAATGGAGAATGCATGCGCACGCACACACACGCACACACACGCACACACACGCACACACACACACACACACACACACACACACACACACACACACACATCCTGCTGTGTCTTACCCAGTTCAATGTCCTGGTCATCGGTGAGGATGATGATTATGTTGGGTCGGACGTTGTTGCGTGCTTGACGGTCCCTCTGCAGACGGGTGCGGTGGCGCTGACCAGAGAACAAGGACGAGCCCTGGGCCAAGGAGACCACCCACAGGTGGAGGAGCAGGAGGCCCCATCCTGCCATGGCTCTACCCTGTGTTCTTCACCTCTTTTTCACTGTAGCACGGGGCACTCTGCTGCTGGCGCAGCTCCCTCACTCCACCTGACAGACACAGAGATGAGACCAGACCGAAACATTACGTAACATACAAATGGCTACAATCTGCTAGCTATGCTATGACAATTACAAAACATGTAATATTGACAAGTGAGAAACTCTGTGATGTATGGTCATCAGGAGTATCTCTTGGTCTCTCACTCTCTCTCTCTCCCTCCCTCTCTCTTTATCTCTCAACTATCTCTCTCACACACACTCTCAAACACTATACTCTCTCTCTCTCACACACAAAAGCAGAGGCATTACAGGGTGCTCTTCCATACAATGACCTGTTCGGGCTCCCCGGTGCATTAGAGCGGTGCATTAGAGCGGTGTCATTGCCACAGTGTAATAATCTCTGCTTATAAACACATGGCTGCCAGTCTGGAGCTAATGGGCCTGGGCCTGAGCCAGGGGCCCGGGGCCAACACTCCCTCGCCAACCAGACAGAGCAGGGGGAATGTAGCGGGGCGGAGGTGAAGGAGAAGAGAGAGTTTAAAGACTGGAGGAGGAGACAGAGATTATTTGGCGGCAGGTAGCCTAGTGGTTAGAGCGTTGGACAAGTAACCTAAAGGTTGCAAGATTAAATCCCCGAGCTGACAAGGTAAAAAATCTGTCGTTCTGCCCCTGAACAAGGCAGTTAACCCACTGTTCCTAGGCCGTCATTGAAAATAAGAATACAAAAATGTAAAAGTGTGTATTGAACAGTCAAATAACAAAGTGCTCATGAGATTGATTCCAGATAACGTAGACTTGGTGGTGTATTTTCTAATTATCTGATTTATTAACTTTGTTAGTACAATTTCCTCTAAATGATAGCTTCATGCGTAATTTGCTAAATTCATACTTGTTTCATGCTGACTTGATAACATAAGTACACCTCTGACTTATTACAAATGAAACCCCCATAGAGTTTGTCATGGAAACTGTTAATTACATATACAGTGCTTTCAGAAAGTATTCATACACCATTACTTATTCCATATTTTGTTGTGTTACAGCCTGAATTCCAAATGGATTAGATTTTTTTTCACTCTCACCTATCTACACACAATACCCCATAATGACAAAATTAAAACATGTTTAGAAATGTTTGCAAATGTTTTGAAAATTAATTACAGATATATCTCATTTTCATAAGTATTCACATCCCCGACTCAATACTTTGTAGAAGCACCTTTGACTGTGACTACAGCTTTGAGTCGTACTAGATATGTCTGTAGTTCAGCTTTGTACATCTGGATTTCGGGATTTTCTCCCATTCTTCCTTGAAGATTTTCTCAAACTCTATTAAGTTAGATGAGGAGAGGTGGTGAACAGCAATCTTCAAGTTTTCCCATTGACTTTCTATGGGATTCAAGTCTGGGCTCTTAGCTGAGCCACTCAATGACTTTCACACTTGTTCTGAAGCCATTCCAATGTTGCTATTTCTGTGTGCTTGAGGTCATTGTCCTGTTGGAACGCAAATCTTCGCCCCCAGTCTAAGATCATTCTCACTCTGAAACAGGTTCTCATCAAGGATTGCCTGTATTTGGCTCCATTCGTTGTTCCCTCTATCCTTACCAGTCTCCAAGTCCCTGCCGTTGTAAAGCATCCCTATAGCATGATGTTGTCACCTCCGTGCTTCACTGTAGGGATAGTGTTAGATGGATGAAGAGCTGTGTCTGGTTTTCTCCAGACATAGCGCTTTGCATTCAGGCCAAAAATAATAAGACCAAAGAATCTTTTGCCTTCTGCTCTCAGAGACTTTTACATGCCTTTTTGCAAACTCCAGGCGTGCTGTTGTAACGGGTGGGAAATGGCTAGCTTGTTAGAGGTGTGCGCACTAGTGACATTTCAATCGGTGGCATCAATCACTCTGAAAACTTGAACTAGTTGTTTCCCCTACTCCATAAGGGTTGAGGGTTTTGTGGAGAGATACAGTGCATTTGGGAAGTATTCAGACCCCTTTACTTTCTCCACATTTTTTTTACGTTACAGCCTTATTCTAAAATGTATTACAAATAAAAAACTGAAATACCTTATTTACGTAAGTATTCAGACCTTTTGCTGGGAGACTCGAAGTTGAGCTCAGGTGCATCCTGTTTCCAGTGGTCATCCTTGAGATGTTTCTAAAACTTGATTGGAGTCCACCTGTGGCAAATTCGACTGGACATGATTTGGAAAGGCACACACTTGTCTATATAAGGGCCCACAGTTGACATGTCACAGCAAAAACCAAGCCATGAGGTCAAAGGAATTGTCTGTAGAATTCAGAGACAGGATTGTGTCAAGGCACAGATCTGGGGAAGCGTACCAAAACATTTCTGCAACATTGAAGGTCCCCAAGAACCCAGTGGCCTCCATCATTCTTAAACGGAATAAATTTGGAACCACCAAGACTCTTCCTAGAGCTGGCCACCTGGGAAAAGTGAGCAATTGGGGGAGAAGGGCCTTGGTCAAGGAGGTGACCAAGAACCCGATGGTCACTCTGCGAGAGCTCCAGAGTTCCTCTATGGAGATAGGAGAACCTTTTAGAAGTACAGCCATCTCTGCAGCACTCCACTAATTAGGCCATTATGGTAGAGTGGCCAGGCGTAAGCCACTCCTCAGTAAAAGGCACATGACAGCCCGCAGTTTGCCAAAAGGACTCTCACACCATGAGAAATAAGATTCTCTGGTCTGATGAAACCAAGATTGAACTCTTTGGCCTGAATGTCAAGTGTCACGTCTGGAGGAAACCTGGCACCATCCCTACGGGGATGCATGGTGGTGGCAGCATCATGCTGTGGGGATGTTTTTGAGCGGCAAGGACTGGGAGACTAGTCAGGATCGAGGCAAAGATGAAGGAAGATAATTGATGAAAACCTGCTCCAAAGCGCTCAGGACCTCAGACTGGAGCGAAGGTTCAATTTCCAACAGGACAGCGACCCTGCACACACTGCCAAGACAACGTAGGAGTGGCTTCAGGACAAGTAAAAGATGGCGCCAAAGAACATGGCTGACGTTTTACATTCTCCCAACCAATCAGGGTGTGACTAGGGTGGGTCATCTAGGTAATTGTGCAATTTTGTATTTTTTTTTGTGCATTTTGTGTAACTTATTTTTTAACTTAATGTGTACATAAGGTTTCTGCTACCGTCTCTTATGACCGAAAATAACTTCTGGACATCAGAAAAATGATTACTCACCGCGGACAGAAATACACTTTTTCCGAGTCCGACGAGAAGGATATCCTGCTTTCACTGGAACAGGCCCAGATCCACGCATTTTGCATGAAGAAAAGACACCGGAAAAGGGGACGCAGATCGGGGATCCTTCTGAGAATCCGGAGGCGAGCGAATAAACTCTCAATTCCTTCCATTTCCCTTCCTAACGTGCAATCATTAGAAAATCTAATTGATGACCTACTATTAAGATTATCCTACCAATGGGACAGTAAAATCTGTTACATTTTATGTTTCACCGAGACGTGGCTGATTAAAGAAATGGACAATATAGAGCTGGCGGGATTTTCCATGCACCTGCAGAACAGAGACGCTACCTCTGGTAAGACGAGGGGTGGGGGTGTGTGTCTTTTTGTCAATAACAGCTGGTGTCTAGCTGTCTAGTATTAAAGAAGTATTGCTTGAGGTATTGCTCGCCTGAGGTAGAGTACCTTACGATAAACTGTCGACAACACTATCTACCAAGAGACTTCTTTCTCATCTGTATTATTTGTAACCATCTATTTACCACCACAAAGCGAAGCCGGCACTAAGATCGCTCTCAACCAACTCTATAAGTCCATAAGCAAACAAGAAAATGCTCACCCAGAAGCGGCGCTCCTAGTGGCCGTGGACTTTAATGCAGGCAAACTTAAATCAGTTTTACAACATTTTTACCAGCATGTCACATGTGCAACCAGGGGGGAAAAAATCCTAGACCACCTTTACTCCACACACAGAGATGCATACAAAGCTCTCCCCTGCCCTCCATTTGGCAAATCTGACCATAATTCTATCCTCCTGATTCCTGCTTACATTTCAAAAACTAAAGCAGGAAGTACCAGTGACTCGCTCAATATGGAAGTGGTCAGATGACACGGATGCTACACTACAGGACTGTTTTGCTAGCACAGACTGGAATATGTTCCGGGATTCATCCAATGGCATTGAGGAATACACCACCTCGGTCATCGGCTTTATCAATAAGTGCATCGATGACATTGTCCCCACAGTGACTGTACGTACATATCCCAACCAGAAGCCATGGATTGCAGGCAACATCCTCATCGAACTAAAGGCTAGAGCTGCCGCTTTCAAGGAGTGGGACACTAATCCGGACTCTTGTAAGAAATGCCGCTATGCCTTCAGACGAACCATCAAACAAGAAAAGCCTCAATACAAGATTAAGATTGAATCCTACTACACCGGCTCTGACACTCGTTGGATATGGCAGGGCTTGAAAACTATTACGGACTACAAAGGGAAACACAGACGCGAGCTGCCCAGTGCCGCAAGCCTACCAGATGAGCAAAATGCATTTTATGCTCGCTTCGAGGCAAGCAACACTGAAGTATGCATGAGAGCACCAGCTGTTCTGGATGACTGTGTGATAACATTCTCGGTAGCCGATGTGAACAAAACCTTCAAACAGGCCAACATTCACAAAGCCGCTGGGCCAGATGGATTACCAGGACGTAGACTCAAAGCATGCGCGGACCAACTGTCAAGTGTCTCCACTGATATTTTCAACCTCTCCCTGACCGAGTCTGTAATACCTACTTGTTTCAAGCAGACAACTATAGTCTCTGTGCCCAAGGAAGCGAAGGTAACCTGCCTAAATGATGACCGCCCCGTGGCACTCATGTGAGTAGCCATGGCCAGGTCGCAATTGTAAATGAGAACTTGTTCTCAACTTGCCTACCTGGTTAAATAAAGGTGAAATAAAATCAAATGTGAGTAGCCATGAAGTGCTTTAAAAGGCAGAAGATCCACAGATGACGCAATCTCAATCGCACTCCACACCGCCCTTTCTCACCTGGACAAAAGGAACACCTATGTGAGAATGCTGTTCATCGACTACAGCTCAGCTTTCAACACCATAGTGCCCACGAAGCTCAACACTAAGTTAAGGACTCTGGGATTAAACACCTCCCTCTGCAACTGGATCCTGGACTTCCTGACGGGCTGCCCCAGGGGGTAAGAGTAGGCAACAACACATCTGCCACGCTGATCCTTAACACTGGGGCCCCTCAGGTGTGTGTATTTAGTCCCCTCCTGTATTCCATGTTCACCCACGACTTCGTGGCCAAACACGACTCCAACACCATCATTAAGTTTGCTGATGACAAAACAGGGGTAGGCCTGATCACTGACAACGATGAGCTGGCCTATATGGAGGAAGTCAGAGAACTGGCAGTGGGGTGCCAGGACAACAACCTTTCCCTCAATGTGAGCAAGACAAAGGAGTTGAACGTGGACTACATGAAAATGCTGGCCGAACACGCCCCCATTAACATTGACTGGGCTGTAGTGGAGCGGGTCGAGAGTGTCAAGTTCCTTGGTGTCTACATTACCAACGAACTATCATGGTCCAAACATACCAAGACAGTTGTGAAGAGGGCACGACAAAACCTTTCCCCCCTCAGGACACTGAAAAGATTTTGCATGGGCCCCCAGATCCTCAAAAGGTTCTACAGCTGCACCATCGAGAGCATCCTGACCAGTTTCATCACTGCCTGTTATGGCAACTGCTCGGCATCTGACCGTGAGGCGCTACAGAGGGTAATCCGAGCGGCCCAGTATATCACTGGGGCCAAGCTTCCTGCCATCCAGGACCTATATAATAGGCAGTGTCAGAGGAAAACCCATACAATTGTCAGAGACTCCAGTTACCCAAGTTATAGACTGTTTTCTCTGCTACCGCACAGCAAGCGGTACCGGAGCGCCAAGTCTAGGACCAAAAGGCTCCTCAACAGCTTCTTCCCCCAAGCCATTAGCCATTAAATTGTCACCGGACAATTTACATTGACCCCCAGGTTGGGGAGAGGAGAGGGACGAAAGCAGTACTGTTAAACTGCCATGTGCCCTTTTCTCAGGAGTGGCTTCCTTCTGGCCACTCTCCCATAAATTACAGATTGGTGAGGTGTTACAGAGACTGTTGTCCTTCTGGCAGGTTCTCCCATCTCAGCCAAGGAACTCTGTAGTTCTGTCAGAGTGATCATTGGGTTATTCACCTCCCTGACCAAGGCCCTTCTTGTCTGGTTGCTCAGTTTGGTCGGACGGACAGCTCTAGGCAGAGTCTGAGGTGCTTCCATTTCCCAATGATGGAGACCACAGTGCTCCTGAAACTTTCAACGCCTGAAATGGTTTTCTCCCTTCCCCAGATAATATGCCTAATCACAATTATATCTCAGAGATCTACAGAGAGTTCCTTGGACTTCATGCTATAGTTTCAGCACTGACAAGCACAGTCAGCTGTGGGACCTTATATAGACAGGTGTGTTTCTTTCTAAATCATGTCCAAACAATTGATTTGGCCACAGGTGGACTCCAATCATATAGTGACATCTCAAGGATGATCAAAGGAAATCGGATGCAAACATGTTTTCCCTCTGTCGTATTGTGTGCAGACGGGTGAATTTGTTGAATTCAGGCTGTAACACAACAAATGAAATAATGTTCACAAATACATTTAAAAGAAGTGAAATGTTCTTGCTGAAATTGTTCCTAACAGACTGACATGACCTTGTTTTCAATCCACAGTTGGAAGCAAAGACCTTGCTGAATAGAAAGGTGTTGTGGTGTTTCTTCTCACAGCTTTGAGTATTAGCATTTACTATGACATTGCTGCAACGCCATAACACTGTCTATGAGTCCAGGCTCACTGGTCAAATGTAAAAGAGCATCACAAGGCCTCTTCACAAAAACAATTAACCAACTGACTGAGCGCGTTGACAGGTTTCCATCTATTATAATGGCCTGTGTTTGCTCAGTGTTGTGTGGGTCTACAGGGAGAGCATGTCCCCCAGCATGGAACCTGTATGAACACAAAACAACACACAACCCCAGCCTCCCTCTGCTGCGTGGCAACACACTCAACAATATCAACCTCACTGGGATGCTTTTGAATAGGGGGACAATAGAGCATAGACACGCATGCATACATGCACTCACTAACACACATGAACGGTCGGACACATACACACACACGCATGCATCACGGGGACACACACTTCAAATTAAAACTAAATAACTTAAAATTCAAATCAATCAAAGGCTTAGAATGTGGGCTATTAATAACGCTATTTCACCACTTCAATCTCAAGAAAGTACTAAACTAAGTCAGTTGGTTATGTTACTATTCCAGAGGAGGGGTGGCTACCTGTTTCTGCCATCCCCCTACCTCATCATAATGTTGATGCCCAGGGATATCCTCATGGAGCACAGACCTCTATGTGCCAAAATGTACCAGTATCCAAGCAGGTCCTTCAGGCGGTGTACCTCCTGATTCCATAACACACTTATCCCCTCTCCATACTAACACTCAAGCTCTCACACACACATATTATGCGCATTCACCACACCCTCTTAGCATGCAAGTATGGACCCACGCACATAATTTGCACCCATGCATAACTACACCCAAGCACGCACACACATGCGCACACACACACGCACGCACGCACTCACACACGCACACACACACACGCACACACACACACACACACACACACACACACACACACACACACACACACACACACACACACACACACACACACACACACACACACACACACACACACACACACACACACACACACACACACACAGCTGTGTTGTCTGCTTTAATTCCTGCTCCTCTCTTTCTGTCTCTCTTTCTCAGGGCTTTGTTCTCTCTCTGGAGAATGGATGAGGTTCTGACCTGGGGGGGCTCTGCTGTTTTACATTCTCCTCTGCTTCTCTCTTCCTCTTTTTACCCCTCCCGTACCCCTCTCCATCCCTCCCTTTTCCTCGCATCGCTGGCATGTGGTGAAAACTAAAACAACAACAAGGAACACTATACAAAAACTTCATTAAACAGCTCTGTCGCCAAACACCAGAAATGCCTGGCCAACACTGCTGCCAGCCAGGACTTTGTCAATATATAAAGGAATAGATGGTTCACTCCTTTCCATTGTGAGTGTTTGTGCTGTATGAAATACTGCAGCAGCAGCATTACAATTTTTGTCCAACTGCTTACACACAAAATCTTTTCATGTCGCACGATTTTTGAAACCTCTCACTCAAAGTGCTAAACTACACACCAAATATCCAAAACCATAAGCTATTTCTCAGCCTTTGACTCAGTTGTCAATTGCATAAAACACTTTTTTCAAAACATTACCCACAATTCTCTACCTAAAACACAAAACTCTGACAGGAAGTGACTTGCTTTCCTTTTCCAAACACAACCAATCAAAATGCTACACTTATTCACCAGGTCACACACACACACACTCCTCACATGTGCAAACACTAATAGCTTAACTGATCACTAACCAATCACTGCTTTACTGTAGTATAGGCCTATAAATAGGTTTACATTTACTGCACTGCATTGAGTGAATGAGGTTGGTTATCATGCTGTACTACATTTTTTTGTACATTGTTTACAGTTCCTATGCCGAACACATACTGTGTTTGAATTCTGTCCAGAGTGGAAAGGCAAAGACATCATGGAGGACGAGGACGCTTGTTTACAGATGTACAAGAGACTGCAATTATAAATATGGTTTTGGCCAACAATGCAATTAGGATTCGAGAGATAAGAGAGCATATCTTGAATAATGATACCATATTTAACAACATCAATGCTGTAAGCCTGTCGACCATACAACACATCCTCCAACGGCACCAAGTGACGATGAAACAACCTTACAAGGTGCCATTTGAGAGAAACTCTGGCAGAGTCAAGAATATGCGACATGACTTTGTAGACGTATGTATGCAACACTACTTCCAGTACTTCAGACATACCATATTTACTCATCTGTATATCCTTTTATCTGTTACAGAGAGTATTGGAGCTGGATGCCCATGTAATTCGCCATGAATTTATGTGGATGAGGTTGGTTTCAACCTCACCAAAACCAGGCGCCGCAGACTAAATGTAATAGGACAGAGGGCAATTACCAATGTCCCTGGACAGCGTGGGGGTAATATAACTATGTGTGCTGCCATCACTCAAAACGGGGTCCTCCATCACAATGCCACACTGGGTCCGTACAACACAGGCCATATGTTCACTTTTCTGGATGCAATTTACACAATGCTTGTCCCTGATCCAGATCAGGAGCCTGCTAGATCTGTGGTTTTATGAGACAATGTTAGTTTTCACCGGGCTGTTATGGTCCAAAACTGGTTTGCCACCCATCCACAATTTGTAGTTTTGTACCTACCCCCATATTCACCTTTTCTAAATCCCATAGAGGAATTCTTCTCAGCCTGGCACTGGAAAGTGTATGATCGCCAACCCTATGCCCGCATGCCGCTTCTCCAGGCAATGGAGGACGCATGTGGGGACATAGAGGTTGCCTCTGTCCAAGGTTGGATACGCCATGCTAGGAGATACTTCCCTCGATGTTTGGCAAGAGAAAACGTATCTTGTGATGTGGACGAGGTATTGTGGCCAGACCCAGGCCGGAGAAGAGATGAAGCGTAGCTTAGCACTGGTGACTGTCTACCCCTACCAATTCCTGGACTGCCCCCCCGGGACCCCCCACACACAACTGTGTTCTTTACTGTATTCTAATGAATATACTTTTTGGTTTACATATGTTTATGGTTTTGTTGTATGCTACTGTATACAACAGTAATGTTTGGCCTAATAAATATTTTCTGTTTCTACATTGCATTGGTGTTAACAGTGTACTTGTTACCCCTCTCAGCAGATTCCTTTCACTGTAGAACATTGTATTGAAATGTAGATATAAGCCTATGAACGACCAAAGAGCTTTAGATTTAGAACATCAGTGTTTACATGGTATATCCAAAAATGTACTATTATGAAAGCAGTGTTTGCCATTTGATGCAAATGCTTCATTCTGACATGTGTTTATGGCATTTTGAATGCAGTGTTACATTTTGAAGGAGATGTGAGGCATTTTGCATTTTGTGTGTGCAGTTTTTGGAATTGTGTGTAGAGTTCTGAAAAAAAGGAGACAGTTTTGAAAACTTGTGTAAACAGTTGAAAAAAACTGTAATGGTCTAACCATTTTTGCTCCTCTTCAGTATGTGTTAAAAAGCTGATCAAAGCAACACTGGGTTCTCACGTCAGGGATGCAAACTCTATATTCGCACAGTTTGCAAGAAATCTCCAGCAAAATTTTACACGCTGCCTTGATACATCGATAGATAACATGTAAATGTGATCATATAGACGAGGAAAAACAGTGAAAACTGTCCAGTGTTATTCTCTTGACACCTCAGGGTTACCCTGATAGGAAGTCAGATTGGATTTCATGCATTTTATCAGTTACATGGACACATTCATGAGCATTCAAATTCACAAACGTTTTTGTTTGCGCTTTTCCTCTCTCTCTCTCTCTCTCTCTCATTCTCTCTCTCTCTCTCATTCTCTCTCATTCTCTCTCTCTCTCATTCTCTCTCTCTCTCTCTCTCTCTCTCTCTCTCATTCTCTCTCATTCTCTCTCTCTCTCTCATTCTCTCTCTCTCTCTCTCTCTCTCTCATTCTCTCTCTCTCATTCTCTCTCTCTCTCTCTCTCTCTCTCTCTCTCTCTCTCTCTCTCTAACACATGGTGTGTAGCTCAAAAAATACATGGAAACTAAATTCTAACATACAGTACCAGTAACATTTTGGACACCTACTCATTCAAGGGTTTTTCTTTATTTTGTTTTTTTACATTGTATAATAATAGTGATATCATCTAAACTATGAAATAACACATATGGAATCATGTAGTAACCAAAAAAATTGGGGTTTGAGATGTTATATTTGAGATTCTTCAAAGTAGCCACCCTTTGCCATGATGACAGCTTTGCAGACTCTTGGCATTCGCTCAACCAGCTTCACCTGGAATGCTTTTTAAACAGTCTTGAAGGAATTCCCACATGTACTGAACACTTGTTGGCTGCTTTTCCTTCACTCTGCGGTCCAACTCATCCCAAACCATCTCAATTGCGTTGAGGTCGGGTGACTACAGAGGCCAGGTCATCTGATCCAGCACTCCATCACTCTCCTTCTTGGTCAAATAGCCCTTACACAGCCTGGAGGTGTTTTGGGTCATTGTCCTGTTGAAAAACAAATGATAGTCCCACTAAGCGCAAACCAGATTGGATGGCGTATCGCTGCAGAATGCTGTGGTAGCCATGCTTGTTAAGTGTGCCTTGAATTCAAAATAAATCACTGACAGTGTCAACAGAAAAGCACCCACACACCATCACACCTCCTCCTCCATGCTTCACGGTGGGAACTACACATGCGGAGATCATCCGTTTACCTACTCTGCGTCTCACAAAGACACGGTGGTTGGAAACAAACATTTCAAAATCAGACTTATCAGACTGAAGGACAGACTTCCACTGGTCTAATGTCCATTGCTCTTGTTTCTTGGCCCAGGCAAGTATCATCTTCTTATTGGTGTCCTTTAGTGGTGGTTCTTTGCAGCAATTTGACCTTGAAGGCCTGATTTACATAGTCTCTTCTGAACAGTTGATGTTGAGATGTGTCTGTTACTTGAACTCTGTGAAGCATTTTTTTGGGCTGCAATTTCTGAGGCTGCTAACTCTAATGAACTTATCCTCTGCAACAGAGGTAACTCTGGGTCTTCCTTTCCTGTGACGGTCCTTATGAGAGCCAGTTTCATCATAGTGCTTGATGGTTTTTGCGACTGCACTTGAAGAAACTTTCAAAGTTCTTGACCTTTTCCTCATTGGCTGACCTTCATGTCTTAAAGTAATGATGGACTGTAGTTTCTCTTAACTTATTTGAGCTGTTCTTCCCATAATATGGACTTAGTATTTTACCAAATAGGGCTATATTCTGTATTTAACTAGGCAAGTCAATTCAGAACTAATTATTATTTACAATGACAGCCTACACCGGCCAAACACAGATGATGCTGGGCCAATTGTGCTCCATCCTATGGGACTCCCAACTACATCCGGTTGTGATACAGCCTGGATTCAAACCAGGATCTCTGTAGTGACGCCTCAAACACTGAGATGCAGTGCCTTAGACCGCTGAGCCACTCGGGAGCCACTGTATACCACCCCTACCTTGTCACAACACAACTGATTGGCTCAAATGCATTAAGAAGGGAAGAAATTCCACAAATGAACTTTTCACAAGCACACCTGTTAATTGAAATGCATTCCAGGTGACTACCTCATGAAGCTAGTTGAGAGGATGTCAAGAGTGTGCAAAGTAGTTTTGATGTCTTCACTATTATTCTGCAATTTAGAAAATAGTACAAATAATGAAAAACCCTTTCATGAGTAGGTGTGTCCAAACTTTGGACTGGTACTGTATATGGGCAATTACTCAAAACAGTTAGCACTGCTACACAAAAACCAGCAGAAATAACAACTCCTAAATAAACAAGAGCCATACAGTATGATTTCTACTGAATGCGTGTCAACATAAACATTCCCTTTAGCGTAAATGCAGTGAGTTGAGTAATGGCAGGTTTTTCATAATACATACATAGGAATATTCACCCAGTGCTTTTGTGTAAATACTGATTATTTAAATTTAAACCATGCTGATACAAAAGGCAGAATGTTGAAGGCAGAATATTGCTCAGACCAGTTCTTTTACACTAAATGAAAGGCCCTACCACAGTGCTGATACTGCTGAATGAGACATAATCATAGCAGAAGTTTTCTATTTACAGTTTTTCTCAATTGCTAAAACACAAAAACCCATTGGCTGAACAAAGTTCTCAGTTGCCTGGACTCATTTAGCTAATTATGCAGTCTGTTGTCAATACCTTAAACCATTTCACATGGTAAAACACTATTTGCAGATCTCACTTAGACTTTTCAGCAAAACTCTAAACACATTCTCATTCTCAAAACACATTCTGCACTCTAATGCACATGTCATCCATACTGGTAAACACAAGTGGCAACAATCAAATACAAATAGAGAACATATGTCATTGATTGAACACAACCACTCAAAAATGATTTAACCTGTTTGAAATGATGCGACTCAACCAATATAAGCCAGTTCAGAGAGCAAACAGGTTGTTGAAGGTGGGAAGGAGAAAGTCTGAGAATGGATACTGTAGTACAGTGCATTGTAGGCTGTATACTGTACAATGGACACATTGTATGGCCCTGAACATTGTGCTTTCCATTTATTAACAGTACTGACTGCTCAATAGATTTTGACTGGTTGCAGGTTCATATCAACAGCGAACAAGAATTACAGTATCACAGAGACAAAGGACAAGTTTGTGAGATGCAGGGTACAGTACTGTAACAATAGGGGTACAAGGAGGAGGAAGAACAAAAAACAAAATTGCAAAGAGCAAAGCAGAGTAGCAATTTCTGATCCATTTTGAGCTACTATGATAGAACATGTTTTCGTTCATCAAAAGACAATGACGGAAAAATATGAATATTTTTTTAGATTAAAAATGTACTTCTCCCTGAGAATTGTATGTTTGGAACAATGTGTTTTCTATTTTTCGGTGTATTGTTTACTGACTGCTTGAGAGTCTATAGCATTTTGATCACTTTGTTTATGATTTGAGAGCAGTGTTTGATTTTGAACACAGGTATAACTGCTTTGAGGCCAATGTTTCATTTTGCAAGAGGAGTCAGAGGTTATGTAAATAGTGCTTGAAGATTAGGTTTTGTGTTTAATGTTTTCAGGAAATGGAGCAAGGTTTCAGAAATTGTGTTTTAGCAATTGAGAAGAACTGTAAACAGAAGCACAAACCACAACATGAGTAAATGTGAATCTGAGTAGAACAGTGAGAGAGAGAGAGTGAGAGAGAGAAAGAGAGAGAGAGAGAAAGAGAGAGAGAGAGGAGTAAGAGAGAGTAAGAGAAAGAGAGAGAGAGAGTGAGAGAGAAAGAGAGAGAAAGAGAGAGAGAGAAAGAAAGAGAGTGAGAGAGACAAAGAGGGAAACACAGCATATTTTTGTAAACCTGATTGACGATCAATAACCATTATCCAAAGGTATATCAATGCGGTCTGTATCTTGGTTAAAAGTGCTGCACAGGAATCTGTTACACACTGAAATACTCCTCATTTAAAGTGACCATTGGAAATTTGAATGTTGAACGCTCTACTTCACCATTGGATTAAATGTTAATGATGGCTGTATCTTCCATGGATACAAATGAATTATAAATGTCATGACAACAGAGCTGTGCCACACTATAGGCTGTTGTGGTAAAACAGAGGTGAGTGTAGGGGCCAAACGCTTTCCTCAGAGGAGAGAGAGACAGACACATTTTAGCAAGTAGAACAAAAACATCAATACATAATATAAATCTCCAAAATATTTAGCAGTGGAGTTAATGCAGTTTTCTCATGAATAAAATATGTTTGGTTGTTCAATGAGCACCATCTCATGCATGCAAGCAATGCCCCAGGAAGAGTGATTTTTTTTTGTTGAGAATATGAGAAAATGCAGAGAACCAAACTGGTATTACATATTAAAGAAGGATGAATGATTCCATCCGTACATTTCTCATATTTTAATCAGCTCCCTGACTCATAATGCCAATGAAATATGGAAGAGCCCAGAAGCATAAACCAGACTGAGTCTGGCTCAACCAATGTTCCAACTGGGAAAGGGAGAGGGAGAGAGCGTGAAAGAGACGGAGAGAGAGGGAAAGAGAGCAAAAGTGTGAGAAAGAGAGAAAGGGAAAGAAAGAGAGATAATCTTCTCCAGGTTCTGACGTTCTGTCTGTTCGACGAGTCTCTCCCCCTCTGGCCAGAACAGTGCATTGTTATAACACTGTACATAGCCATAATATGACATTCGAAATGTCTCTATTCCTCTGAAACTTTTGTGAGTGTAATGTTTACTGTTCATTTTGATTATTTATTTTACTTCTGTTTATTATCTATTTCACGTGATTTGAGAGAGAGAGAGAGAGAGAGAGAGAGAGAGTCAAATTAAACAGAACAATTCACTATCCATTTCACATTCGTGACACTCAATTTCTACACTCATCCACATCACACAAAACGAATGAAACACCTACAGTAAGAACGTGAAACACATATTCCAGCCCATCCAACTACCTCATCCCCATACTGTTATTTATTTTGTTTATTTATTTTGCTCCTTTGCACCCCAGTATCTCTACTTGCACATTCATCTTCTGCACATCTATCACTACAGTGTTTAATTGCTATATTGTAATTATTTCACCACTATGGCCTATTTTTTGCTTTACCTCCCATATCCTACCTCATTTGTGCACACTGTATATAGAGTTTTTCTATTGTATTATTGACTGTATGTTTGTTTATTCCATTTGTGTTGTTGTTTGTGTCACACTGCTTTGCTTTGTCTTGGCCAGGTTGAAGTTGTAAATGAGAACTTGTTCTCAACTAGCCTATCTGGTTAAATAAAGGTTCAATATATATATATTTTTTAAATAAATGAATGCAGGTGGTTGGCAACACTATCAACTAGATTCCTTTGGTTATATTTGAGCCTGACAAGGCTTTGAGAGTGTGTGACGTTGTTCCCATTGGACAGAATGTGCCAGCTCTCCAAGGACCCTTGAATTTACCAACAAAAGTTGGTATTCAGATGCAAATTCTGCAATGACATGCCTCTATGTTAGAGGGGAGAGAGTATGTTTGGAGGACGATTGGTGTGTTTTGGGGGAGGGGTAGAGATTGGGATGGTGAATACTGTATATAACTGGAATCTCCCTTTTCACAATAATACTATATAGTTGTAGCGATTGCTATTCATAATCTATTCTCCACTTACACATCCATGCATTACAGTTTTTTTTGCAATCGCTAGGATCCTCCTAACCAACTTTCAACATGGCACAGCAGTTAATTTCACATCCAAAATGCACTAAAACTACCAAAACACTTCATTTATGTCTCAAATCAACTCATTCTTCCATAACACTAGCAAAGGTTGTCACCCAACAAGCACACTTTGTCACTCATGAAACAATGACCTAAAAAACATAAACAACAGGTAGCATTACACAATGTTTTCTTTTGTCAAATTTCTTTACAAATAAAGAATGACACCTCTCTACAGTTTAGAATTCACTGCAGTATATATTACAGGAATGAATCAGATGATGCAATATGCTTCAATATGTTTTATGTCATTTTTTGGCATTGACTGATTCCAAAATACAATCATTTGTGTGTACACCATCTACCGATACAGATACAGTAGCAATGCCCGTCAATCCTGTCTTCTGCATTTGGCACATCACATCTTATGTCATCTTGTGCAATACACATAGGAAAGAATAATTTGGCTTGCCAGGTCCATCCCTGGCAATCTTCTGCAGATATGTCCAGGCATCCAGCATTCATTGCATCCAGGAGGGACATTTGATCATGTGGATGGTGGTCATAAACCTTCCACCTCCATGAGGAAAATAATTATTCTATGGGGTTGAGGAGAGGAGAGGTGGGGGGAAAAGTGACACCATCCTGGGATGTGCTGTAAACCACTCTGTGACTGCACGGGAGTGGTGCAATTCCACATTGTCCCATACAATTACAAACGTTGGCCAATTTCACCTGACTGCAACCCTTTCCTCACCCGGCACAACCCTTCCATAGAGGTCATCCAGGAATGAAATGAGACGCTCGGTGTTGTATGGCTCGGTGTTGTATGGCTCAGTGTTGTATGGTTTGTGTAACAGCAATCCATCAGAGGATATTGCTGCACACATTGTGATGTTGGCCTCACTCTGGCCCGGGACATCCACTGTGGCTCTTTTCCAAATCACATTCCTTCCTTGCCGCCGTATTTTGGCCAAGTTGAAACCAGCCCCATCCGCAAAGTTGAATATGTGGGGTGTTTGCCTGGCTTCAATCTCCATGACTCTCTAAAATAAATCCACAAGGCAACAGAAGAGTTAGGCTATTACAGTAGTTTACATTATACCTAAAAACATGCCGTTGTGTGCCTCTGCCCAAAACCAGTTCTGTATTTTATAGTCATCTTACCTGGACATATTGGTTTCGAAGTTGCTTGAGTTCCTCTCAAAGGGGACAGTGTACAACTGCTTCATCCTGACTTGTTGTTGTTTCAGGACTCTAGAAATAGTTGTTACATTGTGAATATTTCCAAATGTAATGTTGTCTGCCAACACTCTGTTTCCCGAATCTCTGTGAGGTTTATGTCATTGTTTCTGATGACCATGTCAACTATTGCAGTTTCCTGCATAGCAGTGAAAATCCCACCTCTCCCACCTGTGTGAGGTAACCGTTGGGTACTAAGCAGAAATACAAAAACAATTACACACAAGTGGGTTTGGAGGCTTTGCTCAATTTACTTCTGTAATGTGCAGTTCAGTCAGATGCCCTTGCAGAATGTACATCTTACTTGTTGTTTTGCTGGAAATTTCTCACAATAGATGCCACTGTTGAGCGTTGCAGATTTGGCTGCACTCTCAGACCTGCCTCTCTCATTGATAGACCATCATTTAATACATAATCAATTATAGTGGCCTTAATCTCATCTGAGACTACAGCTCTTGATCTTCCTCTCAGTCTTCTTCCACCACACATACATACTCTTCTCCCTCTCCCAGCCACTCTTCTTCCTCTGTCAGCCACTTCTCTTTCTCTGGCTGTAATGTTTACATTACAGTAAAGCATTATTCCTAAAATGTCCCCTTTTGTATAGATGGTAATGAAATTGAAAGACTAACACCTAGGTAAGTGTTCAGCTACAATGGGAATCAGCTGTGGATGGTCTAATTGTTATGATAGTATTTCATTTTTTAGATTTGGAATATATTTAATTACGGTATTACTGTAAAAATGTAGCAAATTGCTGTCTTATTAAATGTTGTGTTATGTTAGGTTTTGAACTTAAGTTTAACAGTTTGAAAAGAATATGTAAATATGTGCAAATTTGCCTGTAGGTACATAGAGTTTTGGTGGTGGTTGTGTCTGAGTGAGAAAATAATTCATGAAATTTTAAAGATATAGTCATTGAATGCATTCTGTGCCAAAGCAATGAAAAATGATCCACAGTTTAGCCCACATGGAGTTGTTCTCACTGTGTGGAGAGTTTTGAAAAAGTGACCTAAGTATTGAGAAATGGACCCTAGCGATTGTAAAAAACTGTAACACATAGTACATGACATGGTATCCAGACATTATCCATGCATTGACACATAGTACATGACATGGCATCCAGACATCATCCATGCATTAACACATAGTACATGACATGGCATCCAGACATTATCCATGCATTAACACATAGTACATGACATGGTATCCAGACATTATCCATGCATTAACACATAGTACATGACATGGCATCCAGACATTATCCATCCATTAACTCATAGTACATGACATGGCATCCAGACATCATCCATGCATTAACACATAGTACATGACATGGCATCCAGACATCATCCATGTATTAACACATAGTACATGACATGGTATCCAGACATCATCCATTCATTAACACATAGTACATGACATGGTATCCAGACATCATATTGTTCATAATAGTCAGGTGCTGAGACAGAATAGAGAAAGCTGCAATACAAAAACGTGCTGGTGAGGCAGCTGCAAATGGATTATAATGCCAATGACCTGTAAATAATTGACATCTCAGTCAATGAACACTAATTTGATGACTGCTAAAACATTGACTTCTTAACAAGGTTTTTTCTTGATCAAAAGAGACGTGGCAGAGGGCGTGGAAATGAGTGCGGTCGGCTGTGTCTAATGCTGTGTTCTTTTGCTCAAACATAATTGTCACGTTCTGACCTTTATTTCCTTTGTTTTGTCTTTATTTAGTATGGTCCGGGCGTCAGTTGGGGTGGGCAGTCTGTGTGTTTTTCTATGTTGGGGTTTTGAGTTCAGCCTAGTATGGTTCTCAATCAGAGGCAGGTGTCGTTAGTTGTCTCTGATTGAGAATCATACTTAGGTAGCCTGGGTTTTACTTTTGAGTGGGGGGTGTTTGTTTTTCTTGTGTTTGTTGCCACACGGTACTGTTTCGGTTTCGTTCATGTTCACATGTATTGTTTTGTATTTTCATAGTATTCAGTTTATATCTTAAAATAAAACGTTATGGACACTTATCACGCTGCACATTGGTCCTCTGAAGAGGAGGAGGAATGCCATTACAATAATAACAAAATTAATACTGATAAATTCATTGTTTTTTGGAATTTTCAATTCTCCCTGAATGTCTAGCTTTTATTTTGGTGATTGTTAGTTCTCAATGATTATATTATTTAAAAAATATATAGGTCCATTATCTTTTCTACATACTTTATATCTGGTTTTATTCATTTAAGTTTACACTTAAAGCGTTTTCCCATCCCGATAATGTATTTAAACAAAATAAGTATATATTTTTTAAATGCTTAGGTGGCCCGCCCAAGGATTACAATGGCAGAATAATCCTTGCTTAATAAATCAATGTAGAGACCCCCTCTGTATTCAAGAAAAAGCACATAACCCTGATAAGTACCAAAACACACATCCTTTTAATGGAGTGATTTTACTGCATGAGTACTAATAATATACAGTACGTAAATATCCCAGAGAAACAGGAGACACTTCCTCGCTGGTGGAAGACCATCACAGCAAAGATTTAATTTAGATTTTCTCAGGATGTGATGAGCTCCATATATTTGTTATAAAACTTGACAATCAGATTCGGAAACAATTTCCCATTTTAAAACAAAGACACAATGGAACAGTTGCAGTAATAGTCTCTACCAGGTCTGAGGAAAAACAGACGAGTGATTGACGGCTGATGAAATAGTTTGTGATGGACAGTCCCTGTGTGTGTGTGTGTGTGTGTGTGTGTGTGTGTGTGTGTGCGTGCGTGCGTGTGTGTGTGTGTGTGTGTGCGCGTGTGCGTGTGTGTGTGTGTCTCAGTAGAATCATCAGGCAGTGTTTCCTCATGCAAGTAATCTTTGAATGCACCACAGGGACACTCTCCCACAGCCCTCCATATCAGTCTGGTACAGTGAGATCCACAGACAGTGAGATATGAATGTGTATACATTTAGCACCTAACACATCATTAATCCTGCTACGGGTCTGTTTTTCTTTCTTTTTCAAGAGGACTGGGAATTGGTGATGTGTTCTGGCTGTTACAGGAAAATTGTACCACACAAACACACACACCATTCCCCTCTCCCTTCATCCATATCATACATCATCTTTTAAATTCCTTCGATGAGACAGAGAGAGAGATGAGATGTGTGATGATTGGCTTGTTAGATAAATGGGGAGGAGGATATGTGATGGTCTCGCGACAGACAAAAGGCCCAGTCATGATAACAAAGAGCTCAGACAGGCTCCCTGTGGACTAGAAACGTACAATACAGACAAGACACAACATAACAGACTTCAAACAGCACTCTGCTGGAGTGTGATCCACCGTACAAAGGCATAGAGAAACATCTCATTATCTCTGAGATCTCTAGGAAACTAGCAGCGCTCTCTGAAGTGAACATGAGAAGATCCCAACTGCTCAAGCAGTTTTTCCCCTGTCTCGACTCCAACACAACTGTAAAGGGACATTGCTGTCTTCCTCTGCCTTGTCCAAAACCTCAATAAACTGCATGCATTAGACACCTCTGTCATTTGCTTGTTTTTGTGTAATTCAGTTATATCTTAAAATACAATATTGGAAATTGTTGCAGAGGTTTTCTTTTGAATACAAGAAGCATGGAACTCAGTCACCAGTGGAGTCCTTCTCTCCGTATCCATCGGCAACAGGGTGGTATGCGGGCGAGTGTGGTAGTCTGTGAGCGCTGCGGTTTGGCGACTTCCCAACAGAGGCCAGGACTGTGTGAGGTGACCCGGTGGGGTCGGCCACTTAGCCCCCCTCCGCGCTCCCTGCGGTACGCTCATAGAGAACCCAAAAAGAACATGGAGGTTCTAGAGAAAACACAAACAGAGCCTTGATTGTGCTGAAGAGGGCTTCACTTATCTGTTTCAGCCTGGATGGGTTTATTCTAGCAGACGGCTGAAAAAAGTGACTGAGCAGATTGACATGGCCATCTTATTGGCACTTATTGACCAGAAGGAAACCCCCTTACAGTGTGTCACATGTAAACTAAACGGATTAGACATTTGGCTATCAGTAACCACCTTACAGAGAACCTGATAGATCCCATTTAGTTATAAAACCTAAGCCTCACTGTGTAACGGCTGCGTCCAACTCACACTCCCAAACATTTCCCGGAATGCAGCCCACTTTCCAGTTAACTCCCCAGATCCAAATCACCGGAATTCTAATCACCTGCATGTCATCATCCCACACTATTTAGTTCAGTTCCTTGCACCCCATTACTGTGAGATATTGTTTGTTTTGGGACACACTTTTTCCCGTCTTTCTCTACTCCCGTGTATGATTGTTTTTGCCCGCTTGCCTCACGAACGAACGAAGCCTTTTGCCTATTCCCTGCCTTTACCTTTGCCAGAAGTGTATGACCTTCTGCCTGGACCCTGCCTCCTCCTATGGTCCCTTTCATTAAACACCTGGTGCTCTGCGCTTGAAACCTGCTCTGTTTCCCTCGTGTTCATTACACACTGGTAGAACCACAGACGTGATGGTAATGGGACCCCACTTCTTAAAGGCCCAGTGCAGTCAAAAACATGATCTTCCTGTGTTTTATATGTATTTTCACACAATGAGGTTGGAATAATACTGTGAAATTGTGAATTATGATAATGACCTTTTAGTGTAAGAGCTGCCTCAAATCCTGCCTGTTTTGGTGGGATGGAATTTTGGGCTGCCTGGTGACATCGCCATGCAGTAAATTAGTTAGTAGACCAATAAGAAAGAGTTTCAAACATCTCTGCCAATAACAACACATTTTCAGTTTTCCCCTCCCCAGTCAGACCACTTCCAGACAGTCATAGCAAAATTCTTCCTTGAGAAATTACTCTTTGCTATTTTTGTTTATTTTTGACCATTTTAAACGAAAACAAGTAAAGTACTTAGTTGGTACCCAGGAATGATTTGATATCGAGATAAAAACGGATGCATTGGACCTTTAGTGTTTGTTTATTTTCAGTCTCTTATCAGCAGGTTAGTCAAATTAGATCAACTATCATCACAAGAGTGCCACAGGAGAGGTTTATATTGTCATTTGTTTTCTATGAAATACTGCCCATTTCTCTTCTGTCATCAAATTAGTGCAGGGAGAGACCACTCCTAATGGCCTTGACTTAATGATGATTATAGACAATATTGGTTTTGCCTTTCAGTAAACAGCCACTGGCTGCTGGAGAATAAATTATGGTTGCAGATAAATCAATAGGCTACAGTAGAGAACAACACAAGTTTAGGCAGAATTCTCAGAGACTGGATTATTTTTTTGGGGTCCCATGTTCTTCCCAGGGGGGCCACTTGTAGCTCTCACAGAAACAAGGATTATCTGCTGTCACAGTGCTCAGCCCAGCGCTGCCTGCCTGTCTCATATAGGGCCTGGTAATGGGAACATGGGCGCAGTAGGGACAGTCTTATCTGCTGTTAAACTTGCCCTTGGGGAATGGAAAGGTAAATACCACTTATTTGTTTCTTCACTCCCTTTCTCCATCCTAATTGTCCCATTTCTCCCTCCTTCTTAGCCTTTGTCGATAGATTATCTGGCTACCCCAAACTCTTTCAGAACCACACAGTGGGTTAAGACTGGAGGAGAGATGGAAACATAAAGAGGGGAATAAGAGAAGGACCTCAATGCTCCCTTCAATGCTCCCTTCAATTCTCCCTTCAACAACCCCTTCAACAACCCCTTCAATGCCTCCTTCAATGCTCCCTTCAACAACCCCTTCAATGCTCCCTTCAACAACCCCTTCAATGCTCCCTTCAATGCTCCCTTCAACAACCCCTTCAATGCTCCCTTCAATGCTCCCTTCAACAACCCCTCCAATGCTCCCTTCAATGCTCCCTTCAATTCTCCCTTCAACAACCCCTTCAACAACCCCTTCAATGCTCCCTTCAATGCTCCCTTCAATGTTCCCTTCAACAACCCCTTCAACAACCCCTTCAATGCTCCCTTCAACAACCCCTTCAACAACCCCTTCAATGCTCCCTTCAATGTTCCCTTCAATGCTCCCTTCAACAACCCCTTCAATGCTCCCTTCAATGCTCCCTTCAATGCCTCCTTCAATGCCCCGTTCAATGCCCCCTTAGTCCCACCAGGGAGCCATGAAAAGAATGGTTCAATAACTATGTTTCTCTGAGTTTTTTGTAATGCTCCATTTGTCTATTAGACTACGTCATACATTAGTAATGGTAGCTTAATAATCCATAATGTACAATTAGACAGCAGGAACACAGTGTGATACAACACAAACTCAACACAACCCTTTGTCTTCACTCATACTATATGATCCCATAGTGAACAAACACGATCCCCCTTGCTAACGGTACAGGTCCATCTCCATTCCCTCCCTTTTAACAGCAGCAGCTCAGACACCCTATCAGTCTGAAATGACCTGTGTTTTGGCACGATGGAAAGTGTCGCTGTCTAACTGATCTTCTGGCTGATTGGCCACAGTGTAACGACAGTTATTCAGGCTGCCAGCAGCCTCCCTCACTAACAGCCCATACATCTCTCTGTGGCGCTGCAGTATTGATATTGTATAGGGTTGCAGATGCCTAGTTGGCTTTTAATGAAGGTTCAGATTGATCATGCATCAGTTGACCTCTGGATCATTCTGATTGCAATCATTTGTTTCTCCCTGCAGAGCTTGGCTTGTAAATCCTAGTGTAGTGCACATGCATGTGCACCACAGTCACACACGCACATGTATCAACCACCAGTCAACACGACAAAGAGAAAATCAAGAAGCTGATAAAGGAAGACAACTTGAGAAAGGGAGACCAGAGAATGATCCAGAAAAACATTTGTTCTGAATCCTATGAATCAGAGTGACCTTTCACCCCTCTCATGTTCTCTCATCACCACCAACCCCACCCACACCCCATAACCCCACCACTACCACCATCCCTACCCCAATGTCAAGGTGAGTCCTGGGGTGGGACCCCAGCATTTCTAATTAGGCATGCATTAGACCAATATCACAACCACACACAGCTGTCAGGACCCTGTGGCTATGCTCCTGACCCTGCTACATTCACTTGCCACCCTAGGGCCCACTGGGGAGAGAGAGAGAGAGAGAGAGAGAGAGAGAGAGAGAGAGAGAGAGAGAGAGAGAGAGAGAGGGGGGGGCGGTGCAGCATACCCATCCAGCTACTCCACAGTTCTAGTACGATACACACAGACAGGATTACCTGTCACAAAACAAAATGTATGACACAATGCAAATATTAATCTTATATTATTCTGATCTGGAAGAACAGACTACTGTATGCTGACTGATAATAATATTCTGCAGTAATGGATGCAGTTACATAGTGCAATATATTAATACATACAGAATGATTCCAATGAAGTCTTATTCTTTTAGAAATATATTCCCCTCGTATAATTTATTTTAACACACTCTCTTCATTCCACTAAAAAGGAATTAAACGAGCATTGATGAAGATCACCAACCTTGTCTGTTAATTAACACAGTATCAAACAGTAGAGAGCAGCCCCATCCCCCTAATAAAGCTATCACCAGACCAATGGCCATCTTTCTGACTCTCCCTTTATGAGCGAGCCCTCTCCATTTCCTCAATTCCCTCTCCTCAGATGGGTGATTAAACAGGCACAGTACAGGATATACACCCAGCTATTCAAGCATGTGTAATTATAGAGGCCTATCACCTTTTACTGTGTATCATTAAGCAAAAGGTCAATTAGATTCATGAAGCAATTATCAGCAGACAAAAGAAGAATCACTAAAAACAGAGATCACCCAAAAAGAAATACTAGACACTCTTAAAACATTTGTGCGAAGAAATGCACCAGGAATGGATGATTTTCCCATAGAATTCTAAGTAATATTTTGGTACAAAGTAGCTCCCCTATTTACACAAATGACAACACATTATGTCACTCAATTCAGTGCTTCTTAGTTCTATGTAGCAAACAGTTATTTCAGTTGTAGTATAACCAGGGAAATCTGGAGAGTCCCCAGCTGATTGCAGACCCATAGACAGGCGTAGCCCCAGGGGGAAAATAAGACCCATAAGTTTAATAAATTGTAACAATAAAACAATAACAAAGCTCATAAACAACAGAATGGCCAAAGTATTACCAGACCTGATACATAAAATACATGACCAAAAGTATGTGGACATGTTTCCATTCCGCCACAAGAGCAGTAGTGAGGTCGGGCACTGATGTTGGGTGATTTAGCCTGGCTTGCAGTCAGTGTTCCAATTCTTCCCAAAGGTGTTCGATAGGGTTGAGGTCAGGTCTCTGTGCAGGCCAGTCAAGTTCTTCCACACCGATCTCGACAAACCATTTCTGTATGGACCTTGCTTTGTGCACGGGTCATTGTCATGCTGAAACAGAAAATGGCCTACCTCAAACTGTTGCCACAAAGTTGGAAGCAAAGAATCGTCTAGAATGCCATTGTATGCTGTAGCGTTAAGATTTCCTTCACTGGAACTAAGGGGCCTAGCCAGGCATCCGCCAAACCCAGATTTGTCCGTCGGACTGCCAGATGGAGGACAGATGATTGTTACGCTTGTATGCGCTTCATCACTCAGCAGTCTCGTTCTATTAGCTTGTGTGACCTACCATTTCGTGGCTGACTCCTAGACATTTCCAATTCACAATAGCAGTACTTACAGTTGACCAGGGAAGCTCTAGTATTGCAGAAAATTCACAAACTGACTTGTTGGAAAGGTGGCTTCCTATGACGGTGCCATGTTGAGTGTCACTGAGCTCTTCAGTAAGGCCATTCTACTGCCAATGTTTGTCTATGGAGATTGCATGGCTATGTGCTGGATTTTATACACCTGTATACACCTGCAACAGGTGTGGCGGAAATAGCCGAAACCAGTCATTTGAAGGGGAGTCCACATACTTTTGTATATATAGTGTATATGTTTTTTCACCCATCTACACACAATACCCAATAATGACAAAGTGATATGTCTTTAGAATTTTTTTTACAAATTAATTGAAAATTAGATACAGAAATATCAAATTGACATAAGAATTCACACCCCTGAGACAATACTTTGAAGAAGCACCTTTGGCAGTGTTTACAGCTGAGAGTCTTTCTGGGTAAGTCTCTAAGAGCTTTCCACACCTGGATTGTGCAACATTTGCTGATTATTATTTTCAAAATTCTTCAAACTCCGTCAAATAGTTTGTTGATCATTGCTAGATAACCATTTGCCATAGATTTTCAAGAGAGTAGAGTAGGCCAAATTACCAAATCGCCCTCTAGTCGCCTCATTGGTGGAATGTTATTCATATTTGAATTAACATTATTTTTCAAACGCCTCAAATCTTTTTTTTCTATGTCAAATGGTTTTGTCATGTTTCAGTCTTCAGTGATGTATATAAAGTGTAATATTAGGATGCAAACTCAACATTGAATACATTTATTGTGTATACTTTTGTTTCAAAGTAGATTTGTTTAAGACTGCCAAGAAACATTCTAGGTGACCCTGATTTATCTGCTTCATTAAAAGGGTTAAGTTAAAACTGTAACTCGCCACTCAGGAACATTCACTGTCTTCTTGGTAAGCAACACCAGTGTAAATTGTGTTTTAGGTTGTTGTCCTGCTGAAAGGGAATTCATCTCCCAGTTTCTGGTGGAAAGCAGACTGAACCAGGTTTTCCTCTAAGATTTATTCTGTGCTTAGCTTCATTCCGTAATTTTTTTTAATCCTAAAAACTCCCCAATCCTTAACGATTACAAGCATACCTATAACATGATGCGGCCACCGCTATGCTTGAAGAGGTGGAGAGTGGTACACAGTAATGTGTTGTATTGGATTTGCCCAAAACATCATTCAGGACAAAAAGTTAATTGCTTTGCTTTCTTTTTCAGTATTACTTTAGTGCCTTGTTGCAAACAGGATGCACATTTTGGAATATTGTTTATTCTGTACAGGCTTCCTTCATATCACTCTGCCAATAACTGTAGGTTAGTATTGTGGAGTAACTACATGTTGTTGATCCATCCTCAGTTTTCTCCTATCACAGCCATTAAACTCTGTAAACTGTTTTAAAGTCACCATTGGCCTTATGGTGAAATATCTGAGTGGTTTCCTTCCTCTCCGTTAACTGAGTTTAGAAGGACGCCTGTATCTTTGTAGTGACTGGGTGTATTGATACACCATGCTCAAAGGGATATTCAAAGTCTATTTTTTTTTATTTGTACCCCTCTCCCTAATAGGTGCCCTTCTTTGTGAGGCATTGGAAAACCTCCCTGATCTTTGTGGTTGAATCTGTGTTTGAAATTCACTGCTCGACTGAGGGACCTTATAGATTATTGTATGTGTAAGGTAAAGAGATGAGGTGGTCATTCAAAAATCATATTAAACACTATTAATGCACACGGAGTCAATGCAACAATTATGTGACAAATTTTTACTCCTGAACTTATTTAGGCTTGCCATAACAAAGTGGTTGAATGATGCTTATTGACTCAAGACATTTCAGCTTTTCATTTTGAATTCATTTGTAAATAATTCCACTTTGACATTATATGGTATTGTGTGTAGGCCAGTGACAAAAAACAAATTGCAATTCATGCCATTTTAAATTCAGGCTGTCAAAACGTGGAAAAGGTCAAGGGGTGTGAATACTTTCTGAAGGCACTGTATGTTTTGTATTGTAATTTTCTTTTACATAAATAATATCTTAACAAAAAAATCAATCAAATGAACTTCACGGATGGACGTCCTCTGGTAAGTGAACAGCATGTCATGCAGTGTGTGACTCCCACATTTGGAGAAGAATAAGCACTAAAACCAAAGGGGCAGTGGAGGAACCAATTCAGGCCACCAGAAAATAGGCCATAAATCCATAGTGTACGCAGGCATAGACACAGATATCTACTGTCTTTCTATAGGAAGAGATATGTACGCTTTATGTTTTACCATTCAATTAATGACCTCTATATTACTGCAAAGAGAGAATGTATAATATTTTAGTTAAACGGAAAGCTCCTAGACTAAAGCTACTAGAGAGCACAGCAGCAAAGGTTTATTTGTTGCCACTTCATGATTCAAATAAACCCTATTAAAGCAATTATCAAAGCATCAGGAGAGTTGTGGATTGGAGAAAAGCCTTTTGTGAAAATCCGGATGTTAGACACTTTCAGCAAGAAATGTGTATGTAAGATGAATGGTTATGCAACAGATACAGTACATAGATACAGTAAGAAGGTAAGATGCTGCTTAGTACCTATACACCCTACCCCCAAACACATATTCAAATCAACCACCTGCAAGCCCCCCTCCCACAGATTCTTCTGGTTCATGCTTCCCACCCAGCTGATGGGAGCTCAGAGATACAAACACAAAGAGAAGGGATGAGCCGCTTCTCGTCTATCTGTCTGTCCCTATAATGCTCGACTGACAGGCTGGTACACTGAAGGATGTCTCTGTGTGTGGCCTGTACACTGGCACACACACAGTGGCTTTACTCGGGTGCCTTCCTGAGTGGGGGGCACTGGGCCCGATGATGACAAAGCCTGGTACGGTCTGCTATCAGCCAATTCTTTGTGCACCTAGTGTTAAAAATCAATTAGGCTGGCCTACAACAGACCACTATCATATTTGACTTTTAATCAATGTTCAGGAGGAGAGCAGGGGTAAGGGGAGACGGAGCCAGCCAGTGTGGTGAGTGGTGGTGATCTGGAAAATAACATTGGAAAACACACATAGTGCTACTTCCGAGATGAGAGGGGATCTGATTGGAATATACTATGAGGAAAGACTGGCCCCACAACGGGCAGATTCAGAGAGCTGAGAGAGAAGAGGCCCTTTGTGGTAAGCTATCAAAAGCACCTTATGCAACCGCCTGCAAGAAGTGTAAAAATAACACATTTGTTGATTCAGAAAACAATTCTCTTTAAACGGATACTTCAGGATTTGGGCAATGAGGCCTTTTTTCTACTTCAATAGAATCAGATTAACTCTTGGATACCATTTGTATGTCTCCGTGTCCAGCATGAACGACGTTAAAGGTAGTTTCGCTACCTCTAGTTAGCATTGGCTTGTGAAACTACCTCTAACCTCATCGGTGAATACAGGTGATAAATGTATTAATCGTTTTTACAAATGATAATGAGGCTGTGGGAGGTATATAGCTGTGTACATTTGGCTACATTTGCTCACTGCTGCCCAACTGTTCATATTGACTACAATAGATGAATCTGTTACCACACCATTATCTGTTGCAAAGAGACAGGCCTTCCAGTAGGGGAGAGTGGGGTAAGTTGAGCCAAAAGGGCAAGTTAAGCCACCCTTGTTTCTATGTTGAAAGTGTTTTAAAAATTACAAAGTGTTTGTTTGGTGTTAAGCCTTTGTTAAAATATGCTTAAAATGATACAAAAAAGTGATAGTGATTGTGTTGAATTGTGTTTGGGAAATAACGTTTCAAAAAGGTAGTGGTAATATTTCAGAAAGAAATTTGTAGGTGGCTTAATTTACCCTGCCCCGCAGCTCAGCTTACCCCATTTCCGTAGTAAGTTGTGCAAAGAGACCAATTTTTTGGGACAAGCTACTGTATATTTTCATATCTGTAATGTTTAACATGAACTCAGAATATTTCCAGGGATACACAACGTCCTGAAATATAAGTAGATATCTTTGTTAGAAAGAAAACGAAATTTCCCTTGACAGAGTGATGCTGATTGTAAAAAAATTCTCAACTTACCCAACTCTCCCCTAGAGTCAATGTTATGTATGAATGTATCAGGTATGTGATCAGTATTGGTAGCATCATGAAAATAACAGCTCAGCTTGTGGTATAAATCCTTGCGTTGAGGGAATCCCAAACCACAGAGGGTTCTGCTGTTTCAGTCATTGATTTCTAACTCTTAACCAGGACATCAATCCTGCGAGCTGTCACCCTCTGCCACCCCTGATCCGCTCTTTATTCAGGGTGAGTGACATATAGACAGATGAATCCACTGGAGGGGTTGTGTGGTTGTTAAAACCAACGATCACTGCTTACTGAGACGACACAGTCAACCCCAATCCTACAGTATTCAATGCAGTCGCCTCTGGTATAACAATAGTAGATTATATATTTTTTGGGCTCACCTGTTTTGCGTGTTATTGATTGCAAACATATCAGTTGTTTGCAAAAAAATCATTGAGTTAATAAGCCGCTTACAAACATGGTCTCTTTTTTGCTTTCTCGAGTAAGGCAGCTCCAAAATGCAGGTGTTTCAGCCAAGCTCAGTGTTTTCTGTGGTGGTTGTGCCATGATTGGCTCAGTGTTCTGTCACTCATGGGGACACTATGCCACCGCCAAGTCTAAGGGTAGAACTTTATGAAAACCCCTTGGGTACTGCCATAACGAATAATTATTTGTGCCCCGCTCAAAACAACTGTAAACTAGAAACTGGGAAATATGACTTCAATGAGTTCAAGAAAACTGGGAACTCAGGAAAAAAATTAAAATAATATGTAATATGCCAGGGAGATATGTATACTGTAGCTAAGAAAGTAATACTAAGTGTATGTTGTGTAGTAAGCTGTTAGTAGCCCATGTGCCTCACCCTAATAATTTGGTCTATTTCCCCCTCTTTATTTTGCATACTGTTCTGACTTGGTGGTGCACATGTAGCCTATAACCTGTTTTAGAGAAATGTAATAATAGAATTTTACAAGAGCTTTCATTGTCTGCTTATATGCCCACTTTATTTATCCTATGGTTCTGACTTGATGTACAGGGAGAACACTGTAAGAACGGCCCATGTTCTGAACTCTGTCGCTGTACATTTCAAAAGTGCTGAATAAATCGTTATATTGACTACGTCCGTCCTAGCTCGCTCATTAATGTCTTAATCGATATTACGGATTGCCACTTATCTGCTTGTCGTCCCTTTATGCCATAGTTTGTACATCTCAATTGTCAGGAGAAACCACATATATTTTTTAAAGGCAGTAAATGAGGCTAAATTAACTCTTTCCCTGTCGGACAAGGCTCCGCTGATAGCCAGGTGGTAAGGTGTTGGGACTTCTGTTGGGACAGCTTTATGTAGGCCCTAACAGTTTGTGAGCACCGTTTGTCACCGTTATAGTGCAATTAATGTATTGTTTAGTGTTGTGTTGTGTTGTGTAATGGCTTTGCTGGCATGCATCCCACATTTTTTGAGGTGTTTGCCCCACCAAGATCTTCCTGCTAAAATCGTCACTGGGTATAACACAAAATAAAAAAGCAGTGAAAAGTGTTTGAGGTAAAATATCTAACTCTGAATAAAGTGATTTGAATGTGTGAGCTCAGTCTGGAACCGATAGACTATTCCCTATGGTAAAAGGCGTTGGAGTTGTTGACAGTAGTTTGCTGTGCTGATACCTCCCCTGAGGTTGACAGCATCTATAGAAATATCATACTAATAAGAACTGATGCTATTTCTGCTCCATGACATGTGTAGGCAGCTAGGCAACAGTCCAGTACAACATCAGATCAATGAAGATTCCATTCCACCCACTGACAAGCTTATTATGTTAATATCAAAGATGTAACACATACACACGCACAGAGGCACAAACACTCATAGAAGTCAACCCCACAGTGGATAACAAGTCTTACCTTTGCTTCTCAAATGTTCTCTTGCAGTGTTCAGAAACCAAGGTCTGGAAGTAAACAAAGTCCAAAGAAGATCTGGAATCAGAGACCACATATATAGAGGGCTACTAATAACCCATCAAAGTATTAGTTTTAGTTAAGAGTAAGTGTCTTTGTCTCCCAGTTATGATGTCAAAGGGAGTGAATGTGCTATACTTTGCTCATGCTGCCTATTCCTGATCTGGGATGTTGTAGACCACATACAGCAGCCTCTGTCCATACTACATTCTGGCTCTTTTGGGTGGTTATGTGTTACTCCATTACGGCTCATCCCCAAAAGATGCCATACTATGTTAAATACAAAAAACAATGTTTTAATTGAGAAGTAGGCATTGGTCTTAAGCTGAAAAAGAAAGGAAATTCATATGAGCACCACAACGCCTACTCCACTCATGCTCTACCAAGGTTTTCCAGTACACAGCATTAACTTACAACAGTTGCTATGTTGGTCTCTTGTACTTCAAACAACAGGTTGCTTAGGATTCAAACCTTCTCAAACAGCCAAATTCATACTCTTAGAGGAAGTGCTCCCACAATAATGGAATTCGTACCACATTCAAGTATTGGATTCTTCACACACCACACTAATCCCATTCCAATACCTTTTCAATTATATGAAAGCAATCTTTGCTTTTATACTTATTATACCATCATGCTGTCATGGTTCCACCTGTCACCAGAGGGCGGCAAAGACCGTCCTAGAGACATTAACGACGCTCAGTGTGTCCTATTTACTCATTATGATTTATCTGTTAAAAGAGGTGTGTTTTCTGTTTTCTCTTGTCCTTTGCTGAAGCTTGAATTATGTGCCATGTGCATTTGTCTCCTGAGTGAGTTTTCGAGACATGGTGTTTGTTGTTTTCCCAGTGTTACTGTGATCCTTCCGTTACCGTGTCTCAGTAAAGACCTCGAGTCCCTGACCACGCTGGCAATCTGGATCGAAGACCGCCTCTGAGAACGCGTGAGACAGTGCTTTTCTTTACACCACCCCAGTATCCCAGTTTCCTGAGCACCCCATGCCCTTCAAACCCAGCATTGAGGAGCCCATGCAGCTGGGATGCACACGTCTGAGCCCACAGGAGCATGACAGGTGCATGTGCGAAGGCTGCTGCCTCTACTGCGGAGGTCTCGGCCATCTCCGTGCTACATGTCCAGAGCTGACTGGAAACACCAGGGCTCGCCAGGACAAGGGCAGACCCTGATGAGCTGTGCAGTTATCCCTCGGATACCCAGTCACCGTCTGTCACTACCCTCCACCCTCCACCGGGACAACCGTCAGCACCAGATTCAAGAATTTGTGGACTCCGGGGCTGCAGATAATTTCATTGATCAAGACTTCGCCAGAGAATTACAAAGCCCCTGCGTGAAATGTCCCATCCCTCTGCAGATTGAAGCCCCCATTGGCTCTGCCCAGGTGGAATATCAGACCAAGCCCATTCTACTGCAGGTTGGGGTGAATCACTCAGAGACTCTTCATTTTCTTTTGATCGTGGCTCCCGAGAACCCCCTTATCCTAGGGTACCCTTGGCTAGTGCTACATTAGCCACTACTCTCCTGGTCCACGGGACACCTACTAGACTGGGGTAAGAACTGCCAGAGTAAATATCTAAATACCCACCTAGAGCATCGCCACGCACCCTTGCATCCATTGAAGTCCAAGACTTCTCCACTCCCCCTCCCAAATACTTCAACCTCCGGGAGTCCTTCAGTAAGAGACAATCAGCCCCCCGCCCTCCTCATCGTCCATACGACTGTACTATAGAACTCCTACCCGGCTCCACCCCTCCCCGGGGCCGTCTTTACTCCCTCTTGATCCCCGAAGCTGCAGTCATAGACAATTACATACCCCTGATGTCCACCGCCTTGGAGCAGGCCCAGGGGGCCCAATTCTTCACCAAACTGGACCTACGCAACGCTTACAATCTGGTGAGAATCAAGGAGGGAGATGAATGGAAAACTGCCTATTATACCCCTAGTGACCACCATGAGTATTTAGTCATGCCATTCGGATTATTGAACTCACCGGCAGTCTTCCAAGCATTGGTCAATGACACTCTTAGGGATATGTTGAATCAGTTAGTCTTTGTTTACCTCAACAACATCCTGATCTTCTCCAAGACCCTTCTTGAACACATCCTGCACGTCCTTCAAGTCCTGATTGAGAAGATTGAGAAGTGTGAGTGTCCCAAGTCTCTTTCCTGGGCCACATTATCTCTACCGCCGGCGTCCAATTTTTACAGCCATTTTATACGGAAATTTCACGGCCCTAAGTCCCAGACCCATTTTGGCTGGACCCCTGAGGCTGACAGGGCATTCATGGAGCTCAAGGGACGTTTCACCTCCGGACCCATCCTTGTTCATCCTGATCCTACTCATCCCTTCATGGTAGCAGGGGCGGTCCTTTCACAGTGGAACGAGCGGGACGAGGGGGACAGGAGAATGCACCCAAGTGCCTTTCTTTGCAAGCGATTCTCGCCAGCGGAACACAACTACGATGTAGGCAACCGGGAGCTCTTGGCAGTCAAGTGGACCCTTGAGGGGTGGAGACACTGGTTAGAGGGGGCACCTCATCCTTTCGTGATCTAGACAGACCAAAAAAACTTGGTCTCCATTCATGAAGCCAGGAGGTTGAATGCTCGCCAGGCTAGGTGGGCTCTGTTTTTTAACAGGTTCAACTTCACTCTAGTCTATCGCCCGGGATCCAATAATTAGAAAGCAGATGCCATGTCCCACCAACATGATGGCTCTAATGAGGAGAGAGAATCTGAGCCCATCATCCCCAGCCCCTCGCATTGTGCCTCCCGTGTTATGGAGTATAGAGACCACGGTACGACAAGCCCAGACCTGAGAACCTGACGCCGGCGGGGGTCCCACTAACAGACTTTATGTTCCGCGATCAGCCCATTCTCGAGTGCTACAATGGGGACACTCCTCTAAATTAACTGGGCATCCAGGGGTTAATCGGACACTGGAGTTCCTAAGGCAGAAATTCTGGTAGTCCAACATGATTGAGGATGTGAGATCCACCTGTGGCCAAGCTAGTCCTCACGACAGCGACCGGCTGGGTTTCTCCAACCTCTGCCCATCCCCAGCCGGCACTGGTCCCACCTGTCCATAGAATTTATCACAGGGTTACCTCCATTCCAAGGGCTTACCACTAACCTGGTGGTCATGGATCAGTTCTCCAATGCAACCCATTTCATTGCCTTACCCAAGTTGCCCTACAATGTGATTTTCTGGATTTTTTTTCTCATTTTGTCTGTCATAGTTGAAGTGTACCTATGATGAAAATTACAGGCCTCTCTCATCTTTTTAAGTGGGAGAACTTGCACAATTGGTGGCTGACTAAATACTTTTTTGCCCCACTGTATACAGTACCAGTCAAAAGTTTGGACACACCTACTCGTTCCAGGGTTTTTCTTTATATTTAGAATATTCTACATTGTATAATAATAGTGAATATATCAAAACTATGTCATCAGATGACCTGGCTTCCACAACCAACCTGACCTCAACCCAATTGAGAGGGTTTGGGACAAGTTGGACCGCAGAGTGAAGGAAAAGCAGCAAACAAGTGCTCGGCGTATGTGGGAACTCCTTCAAGACTGTTGGCAAAGCATTCCAGGTAATCAATGCAAATGGTGCCTACTTTGAAGAAAAATATATTTTGATTTGTTTAACACTGTTTTGGTTTCTACATGATTCCATATGTGTTATTTCATAGTGTTGATGTTTTCACTATTACTCTACAATGTAGAAAATTGTAAAAAAAAAAATAAAGAAAAACCCTTGAATGAGTTGTAAGGGTTCTCGTCCTCCTCTTCTGAGGAGGAGTAGCGAGAAGGATCGGAGGACCAATGCGCAGCGTGGTAAGTGTCCATAATGTTTTTTAATAAAGACAATAGAACACTCGAACAAAAACAACAAACGATGACGTGAATATACAAAACCGAAAACAGTACCGTGTGGACCAAACACTCACACGGTAAACTAACACCCACAACCCAAAAGTGAAACCCAGGCTACCTAAGTATGATTCTCAATCAGGGTCAACAATTGACAGCTGCCTCTGATTGAGAACCATACTAGGCCGAACTCAAAAATCAACATAGAATAACAAACATAGACTGCCCACCCAAGTCACCCCCTGACCATACTAAAACAAAGATATAATAACAGAACTAAGGTCAGAACATGACATGAGTAGGTGTGTTTTGACTGGTACTGTATATAAACTCAGCAAAAAAAGAAACGTCCTCTCACTGTCAACTGCATTTATTTTCAGCAACATATTGAAATATTTGCATGAACATAACAAGATTAAACAACTGAGACATAAACTGAACAAGTTCCACAGATGTGACTAACAGAAATGGAATAATGTGTTACCCCACTCTCTACCAAGGCACCTGCTAGGGGGAATGGCCCTAGCCCTCACCCTCCGATCCAACAGGTCCCAGACGTGCTCAATGGGATTGAGATCCAGGCTCTTCACCAGCAATGGCAGAACACTGACATTCTTGTTTTGCAGGAAATCACGCAAAGAACGAGCAGTATGGCTGATGGCATTTTCATGCTGGAGGGCCATGTAAGGATGAGCCTGCAGGAAGGGTACCACATGAGGGAGGAGGATGTCTTCCCTGTAACGCACAGTGTTGAGATTGCCTGCAATGACCAAAAGCTCAGTCCGATGATGCTGTGACACACCGCCCCCGACCCTTGACGGACCCTCTACCTCCAAATCGATCCCGCTCCAGAGTACAGGCCTCGGTGTAATGCTCATTCCTTCGATGATAAGCGTAAATCCGACCATCGGTGAGACAAAACTGCGACTCGTCAGTGAAGAGCACTTTTTGCCCTGTCTGGTCCAGCGACGGTGGGTTTGGGCCCATAGGCAACGTTGTTGCCGGTGATGTCTGGTGAGGACCTGCCTTTCAACAGGCCTACAAGCCCTCAGTCCAGCCTCTCTCAGCCTATTGCGGACAGTCTGAGCGCTGATGGAGGGATTGTGCATTCCTGGTGTAACTCGGGCAGTTGTTGTTGCCATCCTGTACCTGTCCCACAGGTGTTGTTACACGTGGTCTGCCACTGCGAAGACGATCAGCTGTTCGTCCTGTCTCCCTGTAGCGCTGTCTTAGGCGTCTCACAGTAGTGCAATTTATTGCCCTGGCCACATCTACAGTCCTCATGCCTCCTTCATTGAACAAGCATGGGAAACAGTGTTTAAACCCATTACAATGAAGATCTGTGAAGTTATTTTGATTTTGACTAATTATCTTTGAAAGACAGGGTCCTGAAAAAGGGGCGTTTCTTTTTTTGCTGAGTTTATGTATTTTCTAATAGCAAGACACTGTAAAGTCAATTATTCCTCTGAATAGTATGAATTAATTAGGCTGTTTGAGAAAGTTTTGAATTCTTAGCAACCTGCATACACATGGTTTAAATTACAATATATCAACATAGTAGGTCAAAGCTGTGCAATTCTACACATTTTGCTATGCAGCTGAGAGAAAATGTTGCAGGTTTAAAGCTATTTGCTTGCGATTCTACATATTCTGCCATGGAACTGAGAGCACATTAAGCAGTTTTAAAGCTCGTTTCCTGCAATTCTATGCATTTTACCATGGATAATGTGATATTTTGCTAAAATTTTAAAACAAAATGAATACTGATTAAAAAAAATTGGAATCTTCAATTTTCCCTGACTGTCTAGCTTTTATTTTGGTGATTGATAGTTCTCAAAGATTATATTATACAAAAATATATAGTTCCATTATCTTTTCTTTGTACTTTATTTCTGGTTTATGTCATTTAAGTTTACACTTAAATCATTTTAGCATCCCTAAAATGTATTTCCCGAAAAATGTATACAATTCGGAAAGTATTCAGACCCCTTACCTTTTTCGATCATTTGTTACGTTACAGCCTTATTAAAAAATGTCATCGTCAATCTACACACAATATACTATAATAACAAAACGAAAACAGGGTTTTAGACATTTTTGGTGTTAAAAAAACAAATATATATTTTTTCTATTGTATTATTGACTGTATGTTTGTTTATTCCATGTGTAACTCTGTGTTGTTGTATGTGTCGCACTGCTTTGCTTTATCTTGGCCAGGTCGTAGATGTAAATGAGAATTTGATCTCAACTATACTACCTGGTTAAATTAAGGTTAAATAAAATTACTAATTAAAAACCACTCAGCCATGCTGCCAAAACAACCTATATCTCCATAAGAGTGGAGACTGAACACTGCACCAAACTTTCCATTACGAACTCTGACCAACAGCTCTAAATAATTATGACTCAACAAACATGTCATTCTCTGTTCTAAGGAAAATAATACTGTTGTCCTAAAGTAGATAACGCTTTACGCTATTGAGCCACTGAGCAAGGGTAGCATTTTAGGAGTGTATGTAAGTTTCTGTGCGTGTGTTAGGGGGCGTTTGATATTCTAAGAATACTACCTCTACCTACTGTAGAGCACCCATGGAGTTCAATGCCAGGGCATGCCCGTGACCTGACCTCAGCTGCTCTCGGTCCCTGCCAGGTCTGCCAGCCACACTGGGGCATCAAAGGGAGGACAGGCAGAGCACCTGTGTCTGTCTGTCTATCTGAGGGACAAAAGGACAGAACGCTCTCAAGATTCTGTATGCCACTCTATTAATCCATGAGCCAGGGGGGGATGGCCGAGCTCACTTGGGGTGAAGATTTCTCATAGTGATTTTCTTGAAGGTCTTTGTCCCTAGAGTTGAAGCATGTGTGATAGCAGTGCAGCAATGGCAGCTTTCTCTGTCTTTTCACTCTTTCTGCCATGGCTGCAAAATGAGACATCATCACCCAAAGTGAGCCCGACGGCCCAAATTTGTGGGTCTGGCTCATGGACTACATGCTGTGGCCTCAAAGGCAGAGGTACACTATACCCACAAAAGTATGTGGACACCTGCTCATTGAACATCTCATTCCAATATCGTGGGCATTAATATGGAGTTGGTCCCCCCTTTGCTACGATAACAGCCTCCACTCTTCTGGGAAGGCTTTCCACTAGATGTTGGAACATTGCTGCAGGGACTTGCTTCCGTTCAGCCACAAGAGCTTTATAGAGGTTGGATACTGATGCTGAGAGATTACGCCTGGCTCACAGTCGGCATTCCAATTCATCCCAAAGGTGTTCAATGGGGTTGAGGCCAGAGCGCTGTGCAGCCCAGTCAAGTTCTTCCACACGGATCTTGTCAAACCATTTCTGTATGGACCTCGCTTTGTGCACAAGGGCATTGTCATGCTGAAACAGGGAAGAGCCTTCCTCAAACTGTTGCCACAAAGTTGGAAGCACAGAATCATCTAGAATGTCATTGTATGCTGTAGTTTTAAGATTTCCCTTCACTGGAACTAAGGGGCCCGAGCCATGAAAAACAGCCCCAGACCATTATCCCTCCACCACCAAAGTTTACAGTTGGCACTATGTATTGTATACTCCTGGCATCTGCCAAACCCAGATTAGTCCGTTGGACTGCCATAAAAGAACGTGTTTCAACTGCTCCAGAGTCCAATGGCGGTGAGCTTTACACCACTCTTAAGCTTGTGTGCGGCTGCTCGGCCATGAAAACCCAATTCATGAAGCTCCCGACGAACAGGTATTGTGCTGACATTGCTTCCAGAGGCAGTTTGGAACTCGGTAGTGAGTGTTGCAACCGATGACAGGTGGTTTTTACGCGCAGCGCACTTCAGCACTTCAGCCCCGTTCTGTGAGCTTGTGTGGCCTACCACTTCGTGGCTGAGCCATTGTTGCTCGTAGACGTTTCCACTTCACAATAACAACACTTACGGCAGCTCTAGCATGGCAGAAATTTGATGAACTGACTGACTGGTTGGAAAGATGGCATCCTATGATGGTGCCACTTCGAATGTCACTGAGCTCTTTAGTGAGGCCATTATACCGTTTGTCTATGGAGATTGCATGGTTGTGTGCTCGATTTTATACACCTGTCAGCAACGGGTGTGGCTGAAATAGCCAAATCCACTCATTTGAAGGGGTGTCCACATGCTTTTGTATATACAGTGCATTCAAAAAGTATTCAGACCCCTTCACTTTTTCCAAATTTTTGCAATGCTACAGCCTTAATCTAAAATGTACTTAAAAAATAATAATTCTCATCAATCTACACACAATACCCCATAATGTCAATGCAAAAAACTTTTTAAATTTTGCTAAATAAACATCACCTTTAAATAAGTATTCAGATCTTTTACTCAGTACTTTGTTGAAGCACCTTTGGCAGCGATTACAGCCTTGTGTCTTTTTGGGTCTGATGCTACAAGCTTGGCACACCTGTATTCTTCTCTGCAGATCCTCTCAAGCTCAGTCAGGTTGGATGGGGAGCGTCGCTGCACTGCTATTTTCAGGTCTCTCCAAAGATGTTCGATCGGGTTCAAGTCCGGGCTCTGGCTGGCCACTCAAGGACATTCAGAGACTTGTCCCAAAACCACACCTGCGTTCTCTTGGCTGTGTGCTTAGGGTCGTTGTCCTGTTGGAAGGTGAACATTCGCCCCAGTCTAAGGTCCTGAGTGCTCTGGAGCAGGTTTTCATGAAGGATCTCTCTGTACTTTACTCCGTTCATCTTTTCCTCAAACCTGACTAGTCTCCCAGTCATTATGTGGTATTGTGTGTAGATTGATGAGGGGCATTTAATTTTTATTTATTTTTTTACAGTTGAATTATTATTTTGAAAAATGTAACCTTTATTTAACTAGGCAAGTCAGTTAAGAACAAATTCTTATTTACAATGCCGGCCTACCCCAGCCAAACCCTAACGACGCTGGGCCAATTGCGCGGCTGTAATGTAACAAAATGTGGATAAATACTTTCCGAATGCACTGTATCTATGTATCTTATGTGTTAACTAAGCAGATCAAAGAGGGCTGAGGCGTAAATAGGGTTGCAAAATTCAGGGAACTTTCAACAAATTCCCTGGTTTTCCAGAAATCCTGGGTGGTGGATTCATCTTTCTGTCCCTTGATCGGCCCACCTTGACCAAAGCAGTTCAATTACAGGTCACTGAGGCCCTAATGTACCAAGCACTAAACCGCTAATCCCCATGCTTTATTGGAGTGAGAAAATCCAATTCCAGAGATCTGTAATTCCATAAACCTTATTAGGTACCACAGTGGCTGTTCTATCTCTGGGGACCAGGGATTGAGTGGAGAGGAAGGAACAGGGAAGGAGAGGAGAGGCTAGCGCTAGGGCAGGGACCCTCTCAACACTGGAAGACAAAGAGAGGAAAGAAGGGGGGGAAATTGGAAGAAATGGAACTGAATGATGAGAAGATGAACACAGAAACGGAAGAAAAGATAGTCAGAATGATCAAGACAGATCCATAGCCAGGGGTTGCAATCTTGTTACTCCTACAAGAATGCTTGCAAATAGATATGCAGAAGTGTTGAAGCTTAAGCTGTCTATCTAAATGATGAGCCACAGAATCTTTACAAGAACACATGAATCATTTACCTCTCTTTCTGTAGTCATAATAACATGGAGTTGTAGATGAGGACTCTGTCAATTATGAAAACCTTCACATGGTATGTTACAGTATCTTCAAGCAGCAAAAGAAAAGTTGAAGTAATTTTAAAAGATGAGAGAACATGAGGAACTCATTGCCTCGTCAGAAACATCAATCACTGTCCACATATGATTGGCTTCCTTCTCTTCTCCCTGTTGCTCACCATGGCGCCTTTAATGTTTGTTCCCATTCCACCACTGCACCATTACTGTAGTCATTTAATCAGAGCATTGATGGGCAACTTAGCACCACTGTTACCTAAGACCTGTCTTCCATTGTTGTCCCTCCCTGTTGTCCAGGAGGGAGGAGAGAAGGAGGGAGGGAGGGTGTGTTTGTTTGCTCCTGCTGTCCTAATGGGGAACATGGGAAATGCCTCAGAAGAGGATGGTGACCGATGCAGAAATGTTTTTTTGTTGAAAAGGGGATGGCAGGGATGCAGAGGGTAAGATGACGATGGTCATGATAATAATTGTTATAATGATAAGGATGCTTGTGACCTCAACCAAAGCATCTCAGACTGAACGGTATGAGTACTTAAAGATTTCTGCTCTTGAAAATATGAGTGAAACTACCAAGTTTGTTTGAAAAGTAATTCAACACCGTGACAGACAAAATTGATCAGAGGACGACACAAAACCAGTGATCTATTTGAAATCGAAGGTTGAATCTTACCGACAACACTGGTGTTAGATATGTCCAGTGTAAGAGCCCAGTGTTCATTTATCTCCAGTGATGCAGGACTCTTAAGTCTCCACTCTGGGGCTGACTGGTTGGCTGTAATTACATTTCTCTGCAGGACACAGACACTGCAGCATTGCTCACATAGATGGCAGATTGGAATCACATCGCACAAGCCTCCACACAAACAGCACACATACACACATATAGAAACAGTCTTCTCTCGGGACATCAGTTCATCAGAAAAGTGACACTTCAAACCCTAATTAAAGAGGCCCTCTCAGCCACTATCATTAAAGAGTAGAGCTGCAGGCTGAGATTAAAACAGTGATCTCCAGATATCTTATCATTACAGGGCCTAGCACACAATAGCTCATACATACTGATGAACAGGGAACTCAGAGGAACAGGAGCACTAGATACAGGGCTAGTTACAGGCCTCACTCATTGCTAAAAAAGAATAGAGACAGTCACCATCATCCAAATCATCCTCCAATGTTAATCATGCTCTTTACATCTCAGTCTTTCAGCATCATTTTGTCTCCTCTTTCAACCTTCAGCTCTGTCTATAATTGGCCCAAACAGCCTAATGAAGAGTGGAGGTGAAGTGAGCAGCCACACTAGAAGCATGTCACCTTGAGTGTTATCACTGTCACTGATATCTGTCTCCTGTCACTCCTGTGGGCTGGCTCTGTAGTTAGTGTGTAATGGCCTGCCAAGGTGTCTTCCCCCTATCTGGGAGACACCAGACGTGTCCTGTACTCAAGTCAACAACTGTCAATACTTCAGTCTCTACATGCAGTATCTACAGTATATAACATTCTACACTCATGCATGTTTGCATAGCTTTGAACCAAACTCTCTCCATGCACATGTAAGCACATTCCCTCTTAAACTTAGACTACACATGCAACCCTTTTTTGTATTCCCACTGAGCCACAGCAGAGAGCCTCTCAACAGGTCTCAAAGTTAAGCCTAGAGCTGAGAGTGTGTGTGAGGACAAAGACTGAAAGAGCATGCGCGGGAGGTATAATGTGTGTTTGTGTGTGTGTGTGTGTGGTGTGTGTGTGTGTGTGTGTGTGTGTGTGTGTGTGTGTGTGTGTGTGTGTGTGTGTGTGTGTGTGTGTGTGTGTGTGTGTGTGTGTGTGTGTGTGTGTGTGTGTGTGTGTGTGTGTGTGTGTGTGTGTGTGTGTGTGTGTGTGTGTGTGTGTGAACCAGCGTAATGCCAGGGGGCTAGCTGACAGGTTGACTAAACAGGAGCAGCCTCCTCCAGTCCACCGTCTAGCAGAGAAAAGAGGCCAGTTGAGCTGGGGGCTGGCTCCAGCCTCCAGCAGCAGAATGCTCAGTAAATAATGAATGTCTTAACTACAGATCTCTGCCACCTCTAACAAACAGCTCTCCATCCCTCCAGTCAGTAGCAGCAGCTAGCCATCCAGGCAGCCAAACCAGTCTCAGTCATTAATATTTCAGCCTCAGTTCTACTCTCTATCTCAGCACTCAGAGAGCACTCACTACCGCCTGATCCTTTTGACCCATAAAGACACAGACAAAACACTGATGTGAACATCTAAACTAGTCCAGCCTACTGCCTGGGACATGACAAGAGAACTGTTTCTTCTCTGTAGTGTATCTATTTTTGAAAGAACAATTGTTGTGCATGTACATTCAACAAAGAACATATTTCCATGTTCTTTAACAATGGCGGTATACTGTATACACCTGATATAAACACAAGATTAAATAATACAGTATTTTCTCATATATTATGACAATGCGAAGACCAACAGGAAAACCAAAAGAATGTGAAATATCAAAGAGAGGACCTAACCAATACGGTAACCCAAAAGAACAGAAACCACATCAAGAACACATATGAGTGGAGTCAGTGTGAGCAGAAAAATGCTCTACAAGATGGAAGAATCTCTTAACTCCTTTCTTGATAAACCTAGGGGGAAATCGTAAACTTCCGGAATAATCTGTAAAAATCAGTGCCCTATTTATAAAAGAACCAAACTCCTGTGTTAATAGGCACAGTATTGGCATCTCAAGTCGCCCACTAACATGATACAGTGACTTACTGTAATAATGCGTATTATAAAGCTACATGCCTAATGGGCTGTGCTGAGACAATGATTTATCAGTGACCCAAGCCCTGATCAGATAATCCCTACCATCGTGTCGCTGAGTTGTCGTAGTGCTGCTGCAAATGTACATTGTCCCAGGGGCGTTGGCAGTCATAATGTAAGTAACCTAATTTATGTCCCTCTAACTCCTCTGAATGCGTCTGTCAATCCTACAGCTGTTGTATACATTAATCATGCGCCTATGAATCGGAGTAATGCTGTTAGCACTGAGGTGGTTTTCCGTAGTAGGATATCCACTGTGTGAAGCTCACCATGCACATCAGCTCAAACGTAAATATCACTGTCATGTCTACCTCTCATAAGCCTCCCATTAAAGCAATAAAGCACACCAGAAAATTTCTAAAAATAGACCACATTAACATATGTAGTCTAAGAAATAAGGTTCATGAAATCGATAACATTCTAGTAACAGATAACATTCATATATATTCATTATCTCTGAAACTCACTGAGATAATTAATAACTTTGATGATACAGTGCTAGCAATACATGGTTTCAACATCTTCAGAAGAGACAGGAATACCAATGGTGGTGTTTACATATATGTCCAGAGTCATATTCCTGTGAAGCTTAGTGAGGATATCATGTCAAACGCTGAAGTAATATGGCTACAGTTTTATCTGCCTCACCTAAAGCACATTCTTGTGGGAAGCTGCTACAGAATGCTAATTGTAAGTATTTGGACAATAATATATGTGATATCAACAGAGAAGTATATTTTCTGGGTGACCTTAAATACTGACTGGCTTTTATCAAGCTGCCCACTCAAGAAAAAGCTTCAAACTGTAACTAGGGCCTACAACCTGGTTCAGGTTATCAGTCAACATACCATGTATTGATCACATATTTACTAATGCTGCAGAAATCTGCTATAAAGCAGTATACAAATCCATCAGATGTAGTAATCATAATATAGTAGCCATATGTAGGAAAACCAAAGTTCCAAAGGCTGGGTGTCACGTCCTGACCTTAGTTCCTTTTGTATGTTTCTAATAAATTATGACAGACACTTACCACGCTGCATATTGGTCCGATCCTTCTTACTCTTCCTCAGACGAAGAGGAGATTCGTTACAGAACCACCCAACACAACCGGACCAAGCAGCGTGGTAACCAGGAGCAGAGCGTTCTGTACTCCTGGACATGGGAGGAGATTTTGGACGGTAGGGGACCCTGGGCACAGGCTGGGGAATATCGCCGCCCCCGGGAAGAGCTGGAGGCAGCCAAAGCCGAGCAGCGGCATTATGAGGAGTTAGCACGGCAGCGCAACAGGGATGAGAGGCAGCCCCAAACCTTTCTTGGGGAGGGGCACACGGGGAGTGTGGCTAAGTCAGGTAGGAGACCTGAGCCAACTCCCCGTGCTTACCGTGGCGAGAGGTGGACCGGGCAGGCACCGTGTTATGCCGTGAAGCGCATGGTGTCCCCAGTGCGCAGGCATAGCCCGGTGCACTACATCGCAGCGCCTCATATCGGCCGGGCTAGAGTGGGCATCGAGCCAGGAGAAATGAGGCCGGCTCAGCACATTTGGTCTCCAGTGCGTCTCCTCGGCCCGGGGTATATGGCACCAGCCCTATGCACGGTGTCCCCGGTTCGCCAGCACAGCCCAGTGCGGTCTGTTCCACCCAGCCGCACCTGCCGGGTTGTGCAGGCTCGGTGCTCGAGACCTCCAGTGCGCCTCCACGGTCTGGTCCATCCAGTGCCTCCTCCACGCACCAGGCCTCCTGTGGCAACCCCACGCACCAGGCTGTCTCTCCGTCTCCTCCCTCCAGGTGCTCCCTCCTGTCCAGCGCTTGCAGGGTCTCCCTCCTGTCCTGTGCTGCCAGAGTCTCCCTCCTGTCCAGCGCTGCCAGAGTCTCCCTCCTGTCCAGCGCTGCCAGATCCACCCGTCAGTCAGGAGCTGCCAGAGGTGCCCTTCACTCCGGCACCGCCGGAATTGCCCTTCACTTCGGCACTGCCGGAGTCGCCCTTCACCCCGGCACTGCAGGAGTCGCCCTTCACTCTGGCGCTGCTGGAGTTGCCCTTCACGCCGGCGCCGCCGGAGCCTCCCGCCTGTCCGGCGTTGCCGGAATCTCCCGTCTATTCGCAGCCCGCTGTAAGGGTCCCGAGTCCGAGGTCGGCTCCAAAGGTGCCACTTAAGTGGGCCAAGACTATGGTGGAGTGGGGTCCACGTCCCGCGCCAGAGCCGCCACCGAGGACAGGTGCCCACCCAGACCCTCCCCTATGGGGTTAGGTTTTGCGGCTGGAGTCTGCACCTTTTGGGGGGGGGGGTACTGTCACGTCCTAACCTTAGTTCCTTTTGTATGTTTCTATTTTAGGTTAGTCAGGGCGTGAGTTGGGGTGGGCATTCAATGTTTTTGTTCCATGTTTGGTATTTCTATGTGTTTGGCCTGGTATGGTTCCCAATCAGAGGCAGCTGTCAATCGTTGTCTCTGATTGAGAACCATACTTAGGTAGCCTGTTTTCCCACTCTTGATTGTGGGTGGTTGTTTTCTGTTTAGTGTATGTCACCTTACAGAACTGTTTCGTTTCTTCCATTTCACTTTCTTATTTTGTTTTGTGCGTTCAGTCAATAAATTATGACGGACATTTACCACGCTGCATATTGGTCCGATCCTTCTTACTCTTCCTCAGACGAGATTCGTTACACTGGGCCTAATATAAACTCAGCAAAAAATAAACGTCCTCTCACTGTCAACTGCATTTATTTAACTTAACATGTGTAAATATTTGTATGAACATAACAAGATTCAACAACTGAGACATAAACTCAACAAGTTCCACAGACATGTGACTAACAGAAATGGAATAATATCTCCCTGAACAAAGGGGGGGTCAAAATAAAATTAACAGTCAGTATCTGGTGTGGCCACCAGCTGCATTAAGTACTGCAGTGCATCTCCTCCTCATGGACTGCACCAGATTTTTTGCTGTGAGATGTTACCCCACACCTCCACCAAGGCACCTGCAAGTTCACAGACATTTCTGGGGGGAATGGCCCTAGCCCTCACCCTCCGATCCAACAGGGCCCAGACGTGCTCAGTGGGATTGAGATCCGGGCTCTTCGCTGGCCATGGCAGAACACTGACATTCCTGTCTTGTAGGAAATCACGCATTGAATGAGCAGTATGGCTGGTGGCATTGTCATGCTGGAGGGTCATGTCAGAATGATCCTGCAGGAAGGGTACCACATGAGGGACGAGGATATCCCTGTAACACACAGAGTTGAGATTGCCTCCAAATCGATCCTGCTCCAGAGTACAGGCCTCGGTGTAACGCTCATTCCTTAAATTCCTCATTCCTACGATAAACTCGAATCCAACCATCACCCCTGGTGAGACAAAACCACGACTCGTCAGTGAAGAGGACTTTTTGCCAGTCCTGTCTGATCCAGAAACGATGGGTTTGTGCCAATGATTCTTATGTAGAAGATGTAAATAATATTTGCTGGTCTGTGATGTGTAATGAGGAGCAACCAGACACTGCACTTGACACATTTATGAAATTGCTTATTCCAGTTACCAATAAGCAAGCACTATTAAGAGAATGACTGTAAAAACTGTTAAATCCCCATGGATTGATGAGGAATTTAAAAATTGTGTAGTTGAGAGGGATGAATGGAAAATAAGTCTGGCTGCACAGCCGATTGTCAAATGTTCTGCAAATTGAGAAATCATGTTACTCAACTTAATAACAAAAAGAAGAAACTGTACTGTGAAACAAAGATACATTATTTAAAGAATGATGATAAAAAAAAGCTTTGGAGCACGTTAAATTACATTTTGGGCAAAAGGCAAAACTCAGCTCCATTATTCATTGAATCAGATGGCATCACAAAACGACTTTAATTATTTTTTTCATTTGCAAGATTAGCAAACTTAGGCATGCCAACAGCATGACGTGCCAACAACAAATTCTGAACCAACACATCCATGCATAACTGACCAAATTATGAAAGACAAACGTTGTCATTTTGAATTCTGTAAAGTGAGTGTGGTAGAGGTGAAACAATTATTGGTGTCTATCAACAATGACCAGCCACCTGAATCTGAACATTTGGATGGAAAATTACTGAGGATGATAGCGGACGATATTGCCACTCCTATTTGCCATCTCTTCAATCTAAGTGTACAGGAAAGTGTGTGTCCTCAGGCCTGGAGGGAAGCAAAGTCATTCCGCTACCCAAGAATAGCAAAGCACTCATTACTGGCTCAAACAGCTGACCAATAAGCCTGTTACCAACCCTTAGTAAACTTTTGGATAAAAAAATGTGTTTGACCATATACAATGCAATTTCACTGTAACAACAGATTTTCAACACGCTTATAGGGAAGGGCATTCAATGTGTAAGGCACTTACACAAATTACTGATGATTGGCTGAGAGATATTTATAATACAACGATTGTGAGAGCTGTTTTGTTAGACTTAAGTGCAGCTTTTGACATTATCGATAATAATCTGCTGCTGGAAAAACGTACAGTACCAGTCAAAAGTTTGGAAACACCTCATTCAAGTTCAAGTTTTTCTTAATTTTTTAACCTTTTTCTACATTGTTTTAATAGTGAAGACATCAAAATGATGAAATAACACATGGAATCATGTAGTAACCAAAAAAGTGTTCATCAAATTAAAATATATTTCATATTTGAGATTCTTCAAAGAAGCCACCCTTTGCCTTGATGACAGCTTTGCACACTCTTGGCATTCTCTCAACCAGCTTGAAAGAGTTCCCACATATGCTGAGCACTTGTTGGCTGCTTATCCTTCACTCTGCAGTCCAACTCATCGCAAACCATCTGAATTGGGTTGAGGCTGGGTGATTGTGGAGAACAGTTAATCTGATCCAGCACTCCATCACTCTCCTTCTTGTTCAAATAGCCCTTACACAGACTGGAGGTGTGTTGGGTCATTGTTCTGTTGAAAAACAAATGATAGTCCCACTAAGTGCAAACCAGATGGGATGGCGTATCGCTGCAGAATGCTGTGGTAGCCATGCTGATTAAGTGTGAATTCTAAATAAATCACCTACAGTGTCACCAGCAAAGCACCCCCACACAATCACACCTCCTCCTCCATGCTTCACGGTGGGAACAATAAATCCGTTCACCTACTCTGCGTCTCACCAAGACACGGTGGTTGGAACTCAAAATCTCAAATTTGGTCTCATCAGACCAAAGGACAGATTTCCACTTGTCCATTGCTCATGTTTCTTGGCCTAAGCAAGTCTCTTCTTCTTAATGGTGTCCTTTAGTAGTGGTTTCTTTGCAGAAATTCGCCCATGGAGGCCTGATTCACACAGTCTCCTCTGAACAGTTGATGTTGAGATTTCTGTTACTTGAACTCTGTGAAGCATTTATTTGGGCTGTAATTTCTGAGGCTGGTAACTCTAATGAACTTATCCTCTGCAGCAGAGGTAACTCTGGGTGGCGGTCCTTTCCTGTGGCGGTCCTCAAAAGAGCCAGTTTCATAATAGCGCTTGATAGTTTTAGCGACTGCACTTGAAGAAGCTTTCAAAGTTCTTGACATTTTCCGTATTAACTGACCTTCATGTCTTAAAGTAATCATGGACTGTCGTTTCTCTTTGTTTGAGTTGTTCTTGCAATAATATTGACTTTGTCTTTTACCAAATAGGGCTATCTTCTGTATACCACCCCTAACTCTAACTCAAACCCACAACTCAAACGCATTAAGAAGGACAGAAATTCCACAAATGAACTTTTAACAAGGCACACCTGTTAATTGAAATGCATTCCAGGTAACTACCACATGCAGCTGGTTGGGAGAATGCCAAGAGTGTGCAAAGCTGTCATCAAAGCAAAGGGTTGCTACCTGCTCACTATACCTTATCCAACCTATTAGTTCCACCACCCACACATGCAATGACATCTCCTGGTTTCAATGATGTTTCTAGAGACATTATACCTTGATGCTATTTTATCGCCCCCAGAAACCTCCTTTTACTCTCTGTTCCAGACGTTCTAGACGACCAATTCTTATTGCTTTTAGCCGCACCCTTATTCTACTCCTCCTATGTTCCTCTGGCGATGTAGAGGTGAATCCAGGCCCTGCAGTGCCTAGCTCCACTCCTATTCCCCAGGCGCTCTCTTTTGACGACTTCTGTAACCGTAATAGCCTTGGTTTCATGCATGTTAACATTAGAAGCCTCATCCCTAAGTATGTTCTATTCACTGCTTTAGCACACTCTGCCAACCCGGATGTTCTAGCTGTGTCTGAATCCTGGCTTAGGAAGACCACCAAAAATTCAGACATTTTAATTCCAAACTACAACATTTTCAGACAAGATAGAACTGCCAAAGGGGGCGGTGTTGCAATCTACTGCAAAGATAGCATGCAGAGTTCTGTCCTACTATTCAGGTCTGTACCCAAACAATTTGAACTTCTACTTTTAAAAATCCACCTCTCTAAAAACAAGTCTCTCACCGTTGCCACCTGCTATAGACCACCCTCTGCCCCCAGCTGTGCTCTGGACACCATATGTGAACTGATTGCCCCCCATCTATCTTCAGAGCTCGTGCTGCTAGGCGACCTAAACTGGAACATGCTTAACACCCCAGCCATCCTACAATCTAAACTTGATGCCCTCAATCTCACACAAATTATCAATGAACCTACCAGGTACCTCCCCAAAGCCTTAAACACGGGCACCCTCATAGATATCATCCTAACCAACTTCCCCTCTAAATACACCTCTGCTGTCTTCAACCAAGATCTCAGCGATCACTGCCTCATTGCCTGCATCCGTAATGGGTCAGCGGTCAAACGACCTCCACTCATCACTGAAACACTTCAGGGAGCAGGCCTTTCTAATCGACCTGGCCGGGGTATCCTGGAAGGATATTGATCTCATCCCGTCAGTAGAAGATGCCTGGATATTTAAAAACAAATGCCTTCCTAACCATCTTAAATAAACATGCCCCATTCAAGAAATTTAGAACCAGGAACAGATATAGCCCTTGGTTCTCCCCAGACCTGACTGCCCTTAACCAACACAAAAACATCCTATGGTGTTCTGCATTAGCATCGAACAGCCCCCGTGATATGCAGCTGTTCAGGGAAGCTAGAAACCATTATACACAGGCAGTTAGAAAAGCCAAGGCTAGCTTTTTCAAGCAGAAATTTGCTTCCTGCAACACTAACTCAAAAAGGTTCTGGGACACTGTAAAGTCCATGGAGAATAAGAACACCTCCTCCCAGCTGCCCACTGTACTGAAGATAGGAAACACTGTCACCACTGATAAATCCACCATAATTGAGAATTTCAATAAGCATTTTTCTACGGCTGGCCATGCTTTCCACCTGGCTACTCCTACCCCGGTCAACAGCACTGCACCCCCAACAGCAACTCGCCCAAGCCTTCCCCATTTCTCCTTCTCCCAAATCCATTCAGCTGATGTTCTGAAAGAGCTGCAAAATCTGGACCCCTACAAATCAGCCGGGCTAGACAATCTGGACCCTTTCTTTCTAAAATGATCTGCCGAAATTGTTACCACCCCTATTACTAGCCTGTTCAACCTCTCTTTCGTGTCGTCTGAGATTCCCAAAGATTGGGAAGCAGCTGCGGTCATCCCCCTCTTCAAAGGGGGGGACACTCTTGACCCAAACTGCTACAGACCTATATCTATCTTACCATGCCTTTCTAAGGTCTTCGAAAACCAAGTCAACAAACAGATTACCGACCATTTCGAATCTCACCATACCTTCTCTGCTATGCAATCTGGTTTCAGAGCTGGTCATGGGTGCACCTCAGCCACACTCAAGGTCCTAAATGATATCTTAACCGCCATCGATAAGAAACATTACTGTGCAGCCGTATTCATTGATCTGGCCAAGGCTTTCGACTCTGTCAATCACCACATCCTCATCGGCAGACTCGGCAGCCTTGGTTTCTCAAATGATTGCCTCGCCTGGTTCACCAACTACTTCTCTGATAGAGTTCAGTGTGTCAAATCGGAGGGTCTGCTGTCCGGACCTCTGGCAGTTTGTATGGGGGTGCCACAGGGTTCAATTCTTGGACCGACTCTCTTCTCTGTATACATCAATGAGGTCGCTCTTGCAGCTGGTGAGTCTCTGATCCACCTCTACGCAGACGACACCATTATGTATACTTCCGGCCCTTCTTTGGACACTGTGTTAACAACCCTCCAGGCAAGCTTCAATGCCATACAACTCTCCTTCCGTGGCCTCCAATTGCTCTTAAATACAAGTAAAACTAAATGCATGCTCTTCAACCGATCGCTACCTGCACCTACCCGCCTGTCCAACATCACTACTCTGGACGGCTCTGACTTAGAATACGTGGACAACTACAAATACTTAGGTGTCTGGTTAGACTGTAAACTCTCCTTCCAGACCCATATCAAACATCTCCAATCCAAAGTTACATCTAGAATTGGCTTCCTATTTCGCAACAAAACATCCTTCACTCATGCTGCCAAACATACCCTTGTAAAACTGACCATTCTACCAATCCTCGACTTTGGCGATGTCATTTACAAAATAGCCTCCAATACCCTACTCAACAAATTGGATGCAGTCTATCACAGTGCAATCCGTTTTGTCACCAAAGCCCCATATACTACCCACCATTGCGACCTGTACGCTCTCGTTGGCTGGCCCTCGCTTCATACTCGTCGCCAAACCCACTGGCTCCATGTCATCTACAAGACCCTGCTAGGTAAAGTCCCCCCTTATCTCAGCTCGCTGGTCACTATAGCATCTCCCACCTGTAGCACATGCTCCAGCAGGTATATCTCTCTAGTCACCCCCAAAACCAATTCTTTCTTTGGCCGCCTCTCCTTCCAGTTCTCTGCTGCCAATGACTGGAACGAACTACAAAAATCTCTGAAACTGGAAACACTTATCTCCCTCACTAGCTTTAAGCACCAACTGTCAGAGCAGCTCACAGATTACTGCACCTGTACATAGCCCACCTATAATTTAGCCCAAACAACTACCTCTTTCCCAACTGTATTTAATTAATTTATTTATTTTGCTCCTTTGCACCCCATTATTTTTATTTCTACTTTGCACATTCTTCCATTGCAAAACTACCATTCCAGTGTTTTACTTGCTATATTGTATTTACTTTGCCACCATGGCCTTTTTTGCCTTTACCTCCCTTCTCACCTCATTTGCTCACATTGTATATAGACTTGTTTATACTGTATTATTGACTGTATGTTTGTTTTACTCCATGTGTAACTGTGTCGTTGTATCTGTCGAACTGCTTTGCTTTATCTTGGCCAGGTCGCAATTGTAAATGAGAACTTGTTCTCAACTTGCCTACCTGGTTAAATAAAGGTAAAATAAGAAATAAAATAAAAAATAAACTTTGATGAATCTCAAATTTAAAACATATTTTGATTTGTTTAACACTGTATTGGTTTCTACATGATTCCATATGTGTTATTTCATAGTTTTGATGTCTTCACTATTATTCTACAATGTAGAAAATAGTACAATAAAGAAAACCCTTGGAATGAGTAGGTGTGTCCAAACTTTTGACTGGTACTGGATGTGTTATGGCTTTACATCCACAGCTATATTGTTGATCAAGAGTTACCTGTCTAACAGACCACAGAGGATGTTATTAAATGGACTCCTCTCCAACATAATCCAGGTAGTCAAGAATTCCCCAGGGCAGCTGTCTAGGTTTATTACTTTTAAAAATCTTTACTAATGACCTGCCACTGGCTCTGAGTAAAGCCAGTGTGTTTATGTATGCTGATGGATCAACACTACACATGTCAGCTACCACAGCAAGTGAAATCACTGCAACACTTAACAAAGAGCTGCAGTCAGTTTCAGAATGGGTGGCAAGAAACAAGTTAGTCCTTATATTTCTAATACTAAAAACATTGTATTTGGAACAAATATTTCACTAAACCCTAAACCTCAACTAAATCATGTAATGAATAACGTGGAAATTGAGCAAGTTGAGGAGACCCTTGAATTGTTAACTGTCAAGGCCAAAACATATTGATACAACAGGAGCTAAGATGGGGAGAGGTCTGTTCATAATTCTGTTCATAATTTCTTTACAGGCCCTAGTTCTTTTGCACCTGGACTACTGTCCCGTTGTGTGGTCAGGTGCCACAAAGAGGGGCTTAGGAAAATTGCAATTGGCCCAGAACAGGGCAGCACGGCTGGCCATTAAATGTACACAGAGATCTAACAATAATAATATGCATGTCAATCTCTCCTGGCTCAAATTCCACAACAGCCCAATGCAAAGTCAGATACTTTGTGAAGGAGTTCAGTGCCACCTGCTTGTGAGTATTCCGTCCTCCTCCAATAAGCAGAGGAGATGATGATGATGATGGTGGTGGTGACAGTAAACCTCATGGAGGCGAGTCCAATAGAGAAGAGCAGTGAAGTGTAAAGTAGAGCAAAGCTACAGTACTATACCTCCCAGCTGTGTTCCTCAGCAGCAATGTCCCTGGTTGGAGCGAGTGAGGCGACACACGTAGGATACACACAAAGCTCTGTCCGTCGGTTCACACACACACCTGCTCTGACCAGTCCTGGACACACTCCTGTCCTGTGCCCTAGTGTCCGCTCTGCTGGCAGTCTGAGAGTCTAACCCCCACATAGCCCGACGTTGAAAGCCTACTGTTATAGATGCACACACAAGTGAAAGGAGGGAGGCGTGGTTTCAGATGAGATAGATAAAAGAGGGAGGGAGAAGGAGAGAAGGTCCCTCAATCTGCAATTCATTTTTTCCTCACTCCCCTTTTCACAGCGTCTCTGTCTCCCTTTCCCTCTCTATCACATAATTATCTTGCACTCTTTAACATTCACTCACACACACTCCTGAAATGCTCTAGCTCTCTTTTTCTCCAACACACTGAAACTCCCTCTGTTTCTCCATCTCTCTTTCTCCTCGTGGTCCTCACGGTCTCCCCCTCTTTCTCTATCCCCTTCTCTTTTTCTCCCACTCTTTTCTTCATATCTCTTTCTACTTGTCAATTTCACCCTAATTTTCTCCCTGTCTCTTTCTCTCTCTTTCTCTCGCTCGACTCTCATTCATGTGGCTGTGGTGTGTGTGAGTGAATCAGGGCAGATCTAGCCATCTGTTGGAGCCTCTGCGCTTTACCTATTCACACACTCATAAAGGCAGGGCCAGGGAGAAGAGAGAGAGAAAGGAAGGGGAGGGAACCAGGGATCAATCTTAATGCTGGAGGGCGGGAGAGGAGAGGAGAGGGAGAGGGAGAGTTTGGCATACACACTATATTTATTAGCCTGGCACCTCCAATAGGCTCGCTGGCATGGCCATGCCCGTTTAGAGGAACAGCACCAACAACCTGAAGAGAGGAATATGCATTCAAGTACAAACGCATGCACACCCACCCAACACCACACCCACACACCATACACACATGAATGCATACACACACACACACATGCACACACTTCCACAAATAAGCACAAACACACTGTCAGAGTAAAACAGAGCACAATTTCCCATACACATCCCTAAATACAGTATCTCCATCGTAATGTAGCCAATGCTTTCATTTTCTTGTTTGTATAGCAGGTTGACATTTATTGTCATTAGTCTTGTCCTGGAGGCAGAACTGAGCAATCACTAACGGCAAAGTCCAAATTGGCTATATTGTAAAAATTCACAAAAAACAAAAACAGCAAATCATGAAAATAGCTTTTTGGTCTTCATTTAAGGTTTGGGTTAGTCATTAGTGTTAGCAGTGTGGTTTGGGTTAAGGTTAAGTTTAAAATCAGATTTTACTACTTTGTAGCTGTGCCAGCTAGTGACCACTCTGCAAAGCTGCCTCCAGAACAAGATTCATGACAAAAAACACTAACCTGCATTTGTTTGTATGTGTTCGATGCAGCAGCAAGTATTTGTCATAAGTGCCAGTGTCACTTCCCATCTCTCCTCAGGAAGGGATGAGATGGGGCTGGAGGAGGAATCCATCACTGTCTTCTGGTCTCCCTGGTGATTAATGCTTCTGTTTATTATTTTCTGCAGGTTATTTAGATGCATCCGCAGCACCACATAGATGGAAACCCTCCTCTCCCTCTCCTCCTTTCGCACTCCCCCCTCTTCCTCTCCTCTCACCCATCCAATCAATAACTCCCTTATCTAGTTCTGTATTTCTATACTGCTCATGGAAATCAGAGAGGGAGATTAATTTTGAGCCACTCACAATCGATTCAATTGTAACACCTGCAATATTTCATCTATCTGTCAGTTTGTCAGGCAAGCATATTCCCTTGCTGCAAAGATAATATCATGCTGCCTCGAAAACATTAAATTATACTTCTATGTGATGACCTTCCTTACAGCACAGAAGAACCTTGAAATACTGAGTTTTACATTGTTGGTAAATGATCAGCCTTGTCACAATCCTCCTGAACATTGTCTGCCCCCAAGAACAGTCTGCAGCTATTGTCTGATTGACTTAGTAAAGTTTGACACGATTCATAACAACACATACTGTTATAAAATGATCTTATCTCTGAGTGTATTTTTGACCCAAGTCAAGCTCCTAATATAAACCACATTCCAGTGATCCAGTGAACATAAAAGAAGCTGGATTAGGATGAGTTCCCCGAGACAAACATGTTTTTCCTGAGCAGAGATGACATGCCAACACATGAGCCCATGACACCACTTTATGATATGATTTATTCATACACTTCAGCTGTGTCATCGTGGCACTGACGTCTGACTGTATTACCACCTAATCTCATCCTCACTCTGACATCCTACTACCCATTGGTCATCTACGTTCCTCGTTTAGGTTTTATGGTGACTGATAGGTGAGAGATTGAAGTTTGTTATTGCAAAAATCCATTTTAGATACTGCTATTGCCCAGATTTCTGGGAAGATCTATAAGATAATTATCTTATAGATCTTCCCAGAAATCTGATTCCATGATTGCTGATTCAGATTTTTTGTTGTTGAATATACTAACACTGTGGATAATGATGCTGTTTTATTAACAAGCTAATTAACTATTAATAAGTGGAAATTGATTCAGTGGTATTTGGACGACTATTCATCTAGAGTAGATGATCAGTATAGATAGATTTAGATTTAGTATTACAAAAGTGTACAATATGCTATGTACATCAAAGTTTCTAAGTACATTAGAAAACTGTACAGCTACAGGCAGGAAAGAGTCCAGCCTTGAACTCCACAGAGAGCCCAAGCTGGATGCAGTAACCTTGGGAAACTTGTTGTTTTGCCTTACATTTTGTGCTTCAGTGGGCTTCAAGCTGAGAGCCATGTTAGCCCCTTTGGGTGAGGTTGTTGGGCCAGCAAATAAATAAGAAAGAATGATCTTTCCTCTAATACTCCAAACAGACATCTATGTTGCGCCCTGCTAGGCTATTGTCCTTGGCTCGCAGTCCCAGTTACAAATGAATATGTTATTTTGCACAGTGCGCGGCTCACTGATAAAAATATCTTGTGTCAGCTGTGTTTGTGAAGCGGGAGGACTTTGTGCAAATGAGACTGACCCCTCTCTATCTCTGAAAGCACTCCTCTTTCTATTCTCTCTGTTTTTTTGGTTCAAGGGTGAGCTGAGCCCCTCTTCCAGTCCTCCCCCAGCCCTCCACTCCTCCCACCCTCTTCAAAAAGAGAAATCCATGGCTGAATACGGGTGTCTATCCATCAGCACGCCCTAGCATTGAGACACCCCTTGATCACCATGACTACTCAGGGAGAGAGTGAGCCATCACAGAGGATGTGAATGGAGGTGCTCTGAATGTGGAGACTCAGCCACAGAGGCTTGAATGACATTGGGGATGAGTACAGCGTTGCAGAACCCTCAACATAGCTTATAGGCTACTCCTAGTATGCATATAGCCAATAGTAATCTCTAGGCATTTGGCTTTAACCCACTATTGGCCCATCACCATACTCCACTGGTCTGACTCATGGCCCTGCATATAAATCACACTATATCACCCTGTGGCCATTACTGAAAGTGCTACAGTATTCTGAACACACAACACACAGCCACTTGGACTAGCGTCCAGGGTACCATTTGGTACATATTCACCAGTGTGTATGGGGGACTTATGCTAATGGAAACATTTAGCTGTTGGGCACGCAATATATTAGTAGTACACCCATTTTCCATGGATGCCATCTGAATGCAAGGCAATGATTTAGCCGAACATCCAATGGTCATTAGGTCCCCAGTGATGATGAATATCACTCATCATCTTGTCATGTCTAATGTATTCTCGCCTTATTTATTTGTCCTCACATCACAATCTCCCATTATGACCATAAATAGTTTATGAACAACCATTTATTTCAAGCAATTGGCTCTATGCCCCACAGTACTGTAATAATTAATTAATAAGCGCCCACCTCTCCATATATACATGATCTTCAATGTGGGAGAAAGGAAACAATGGGACAGAGAGACAGAGATAGACAGACAGAAAATAAGAGAAAGAGGGAGGTCCTCACCAATGTCCCCTCCTCCATCTCATGTCTGGACTACCATGTCAACAGGAGGAAGTGTTAGCGCAGTCTGGAGCATGGCGACCATGTGTCCACATCAGTATCATCAACAGTTCCTAAAATGACAATGTGAGAGGTCGGTTTTGGAAATCTGAGAAGCGGAAGATTACCTTGAAGAAGGATCACATTTTATTCATCAGTGGCGTAACACAGTATCCTCTCATTACAAAGCTGCTGCACATTAATTAGTACAGGAGGATACATCAGAACAAACACCTTTCCATTTACCCTGTATCCTCCTCACTCCCATCTGTCTGTCAGTGCTGCTGGTAGGAGCAGTTTTCCTTCAGACCGTGGGATCTACAGATCAAAGTGGGGCCCCCTGCAGAGACATGCACTCCAGAGTAAAAGAAGCCTCTGTGGGGAAAGGCATGCACACATCTCTTGCTAATTAACTAAACCCCTTTGACGTCTTACCATTTGCATATATAATATACCACATTTTCTGTAATATCTGCCACACATACTAAGCGGGTGGCGCCTGTAGGTTTGTCTAACAAGGAACCCCATTGTCTTCAATATAAATACTCATGTAATCAGTTTTTAAACAGGCGAGTTCATTACGGAATGTGTCAAGTTGTTCTGAAAATGGAAAGTTCCTGTACATACAGCCATTCACAAACATGTTTAGGCTATACTCAACCCTGCTCCAAATACTCATACAGTTAAGTACACAAACACACACGCACGCACGCAGGCACGCACAGACTCACTCAAACACACATACACACACAAACACACACACACACACACACACACACACACACACACACACACACACACACACACACACACACACACACACACACACACACACACACACAGGGTAAAGAGAGAATGCCCTGGAAGAGTTCTGGAGTGGCCATTCCAGAGAAACAGCAGTGTTGTGTCCGGGCAGGGTTAGGGAAGCCCAAAATGTCCCCACAGTGGGAGAGAAAGGCCTGCATTTTAAACAACTGGGCATTTAAAGGCTATGTAGATTAGCAGCCAGTCATGTTTGCTCTCCTCAATAATTAATGTGTTGTTTGTACCAAAAGCGGACCCCACTTCTACTGCTGTCTGCAATCAAACACTCTCTCGCACGCTAGGGTGAGTACCAGGTATGGTGAAAGGCAGGCTCCAGAGATAGCCCAGTACTAGGCAGGGTGTAAGGCAGGCTCCAGAGATAGCCCAGTACCAGACAGGGTGCAAGACAGGCTCCAGAGATGGCCCAGTACTAGACAGGGTGTAAGGCAGGCTCCAGCGATGGCCCAGTACTAGACAGGGTGTAAGACAGGCTCCAGAGATGGTTGAGTACTAGGCAAAGTATAAGGCAGGCTCCAGAGATGGCCAAGTACTAGGCAAGGTGTGATGCAGGCTCCAGAGATGGCCCAGTACTAGGCAAGGTGTGAGGCAGGCTCCAGAGATGGCCCAGTACTAGACAACATATGAGGCAGGCTCCAGAGATAGCCCAGTACTAGGCAGGGTGTAAGACAGGCTCCAGAGATGGCCCAGTACTAGACAACATATGAGGCAGGCTCCAGAGATAGCCCAGTACTAGACAACATATGAGGCAGGCTCCAGAGATAGCCTAGTACTAGGCAACGTATGAGGCAGGCTCCAGAGATAGCCCAGTACTAGGCAGGGTGTAAGACAGGCTCCAGAGATGGCCCAGTACTAGACAACATATGAGGCAGGCTCCAGAGATGGCCCAGTACTAGGCAGGGTGCAAGACAGGCTCCAGAGATGGCCCAGTACTAGGCAAGGTGTGAGGCAGGCTCCAGAGATAGCCCAGTACTAGGCAGGGTGTAAGACAGGCTCCAGAGATGGCTAAGTACTTGGTAGGGTGCAAGACAGGCTCCAGAGATGGCTAAGTACTTGGCAGCGTGCAAGACAGGCTCCAGAGATGGCCCAGTACTAGACAGGGTGTGAGGCAGGCTCCAGAGATGGCCCAGTACTAGACAGGGTGTAAGGCAGGCTCCAAAGATGGTTGAGTACGAGGCACCATATAAGGCAGGCTCCAGAGATGGCCCAGTACTAGACAGGGTGTGAGGCAGGCTCCAGAGATGGCCCAGTACTAGACAGGGCATAAGGCAGGCTCCAGCGATGGCCCAGTACTAGACAGGGTGTAAGACAGGCTCCAGAGATGGCCAAGTACTAGGCAAAGTGTGAGGCAGGCTCCAGAGATGGCCCAGTACTAAACAGGGTGTAAGGCAGGCTCCAGAGATGGCCCAGTACTAGACAGGGTGTAAGACAGGCTCCAGAGATGGCCAAGTACTAGGCAAAGTGTGAGGCAGGCTCCAGAGATGGTTGAGTACGAGGCAACGTATAAGGCAGGCTCCAGAGATGGCTCAGTACTAGACAACATATGAGGCATGCTCCAGAGATAGCCCAGTACTAGACAACATATGAGGCAGGCTCCAGAGATAGCCCAGTACTAGGCAACGTATGAGGCAGGCTCCAGAGATGGGTCAGTACTAGGCAAAGTGTGAGGCAGCTCCAGACAAGGACCAGTACTAGACAGGGTGTAAGGCAGGCTCCAGAGATGACCCAGTACTTGGCAGGGTGCGAGACAGGCACCAGAGATGGCCCAGTACTAGACAGGGTGTAAGGCAGGCTCCAGAGATAGCCCAGTACCAGACAGGGTGCAAGACAGGCTCCAGAGATGGCCCAGTACTAGACAGGGTGTAAGGCAGGCTCCAGCGATGGCCCAGTACTAGACAGGGTGTAAGACAGGCTCCAGAGATGGCCAAGTACTAGGCAAAGTGTGAGGCAGGCTCCAGAGATGGTTGAGTACGAGGCAACGTATAAGGCAGGCTCCAGAGATGGCTCAGTACTAGGCAAAGTGTGAGGCAGCTCCAGACAAGGACCAGTACTAGACAGGGTGTAAGGCAGGCTCCAGAGATGACCCAGTACTTGGCAGGGTGCGAGACAGGCACCAGAGATGGCCCAGTACTAGACAGGGTGTAAGGCAGGCTCCAGAGATAGCCCAGTACCAGACAGGGTGCAAGACAGGCTCCAGAGATGGCCCAGTACTAGACAGGGTGTAAGGCAGGCTCCAGCGATGGCCCAGTACTAGACAGGGTGTAAGACAGGCTCCAGAGATGGCCAAGTACTAGGCAAAGTGTGAGGCAGGCTCCAGAGATGGTTGAGTACGAGGCAACGTATAAGGCAGGCTCCAGAGATGGCTCAGTACTAGGCAAAGTGTGAGGCAGCTCCAGACAAGGACCAGTACTAGACAGGGTGTAAGGCAGGCTCCAGAGATGACCCAGTACTTGGCAGGGTGAGAGACAGGCACCAGAGATGGCCCAGTACTAGACAGGGTGTAAGGCAGGCTCCAGAGATAGCCCAGTACCAGACAGGGTGCAAGACAGGCTCCAGAGATGGCCCAGTACTAGACAGGGTGTAAGGCAGGCTCCAGCGATGCCCCAGTACTAGACAGGGTGTAAGACAGGCTCCAGAGATGGTTGAGTACTAGGCAAAGTATAAGGCAGGCTCCAGAGATGGCCAAGTACTAGGCAAGGTGTGATGCAGGCTCCAGAGATGGCCCAGTACTAGGCAAGGTGTGAGGCAGGCTCCAGAGATGGCCCAGTACTAGACAACATATGAGGCAGGCTCCAGAGATAGCCCAGTACTAGGCAGGGTGTAAGACAGGCTCCAGAGATGGCCCAGTACTAGACAACATATGAGGCATGCTCCAGAGATAGCCCAGTACTAGACAACATATGAGGCAGGCTCCAGATATAGCCCAGTACTAGGCAATGTATGAGGCAGGCTCCAGAGATAGCCCAGTACTAGGCAGGGTGTAAGACAGGCTCCAGAGATGGCCCAGTACTAGACAACATATGAGGCAGGCTCCAGAGATGGCCCAGTACTAGACAACATATGAGGCAGGCTCCAGAGATAGCCCAGTACTAGGCAGGGTGTAAGGCAGGCTCCAGAGATGGCCCAGTACTAAACAGGATGTAAGGCAGGCTCCAGAGATAGCCCAGTACTAAACAGGGTGTAAGGCAGGCTCCAGAGATAGCCCAGTACTAGACAGGGTGTAAGACAGGTTCCAGAGATGGTTGAGTACGAGGCAACGTATAAGGCAGGCTCCAGAGATGGCCCAGTACTAGGCAGGGTGTAAGACAGGCTTCAGAGATGGCTAAGTACTTGGCAGGGTGCAAGACAGGCTCCAGAGATGGCCCAGTACTAGGCAAGGTGTGAGGCAGGCTCCAGAGATAGCCCAGTACTAGGCAGGGTGTAAGACAGGCTCCAGAGATGGCTAAGTACTTGGCAGGGTGCAAGACAGGCTCCAGAGATGGCTAAGTACTTGGCAGGGTGCAAGACAGGCTCCAGAGATGGCCCAGTACTAGACAGGGTGTGAGGCAGGCTCCAGAGATGGCCCAGTACTAGACTGGGTGTAAGGCAGGCTCCAAAGATGGTTGAGTACGAGGCACCATATAAGGCAGGCTCCAGAGATGGCCCAGTACTAGACAGGGTGTGAGGCAGGCTCCAGAGATGGCCCAGTACTAGACAGGGTGTAAGGCAGGCTCCAAAGATGGTTGAGTACGAGGCAACATATAAGGCAGGCTCCAGAGATGGCCCAGTACTAGGCAGGGTGCAAGACAGGCTCCAGCGATGGCCCAGTACTAGACAGGGCATAAGGCAGGCTCCAGCGATGGCCCAGTACTAGACAGGGTGTAAGACAGGCTCCAGAGATGGCCAAGTACTAGGCAAAGTGTGAGGCAGGCTCCAGAGATGGCCCAGTACTAAACAGGGTGTAAGGCAGGCTCCAGAGATGGCCCAGTACTAGACAGGGTGTAAGACAGGCTCCAGAGATGGCCCAGTACTAGACAGGGTGTAAGGCAGGCTCCAGAGATGGTTGAGTACGAGGCAACATATAAGGCAGGCTCCAGAGATGGCCCAGTACTCGACAACATAAGAGGCAGGCTCCAGAGATAGCCCAGTACTAAACAGGATGTAAGGCAGGCTCCAGAGATAGCCCAGTACTAAACAGGGTGTAAGGCAGGCTCCAGAGATAGCCCAGTACTAAACAGGGTGTAAGACAGACTCCAGAGATAGCCCAGTACTAGGCAGGGTGTAAGACAGGCTCCAGAGATGGCCCAGTACTAAACAGGGTGTTAGGCAGGCTCCAGGGAAGAACCAGTACTAGGCAACATATGAGGCAGGCTCCAGAGATGGCCCAGTACTAGACAGGGTGTAAGGCAGGCTCCAGAGATGGCCCAGTACTAGGCAACGTATGAGGCAGGCTCCAGAGATGGCCCAGTACTAGGCAAGGTGTGAGGCAGGCTCCAGAGATGGCCCAGTACTAGACAGGGTGCGAGACAGGCACTAGAGATGGCCCAGTACTAGACATGGTGTAAGGCAGGCTCCAGAGATGGTTGAGTACGAGGCAACATATAAGGCAGGCTCCAGAGATGGCCCAGTACTCGACAACATAAGAGGCAGGCTCCAGAGATAGCCCAGTACTAGACAGGGTGTAAGACAGGCTCCAGAGATAGCCCAGTACTAGGCAGGGTGTAAGACAGGCTCCAGAGATGGCCAAGTACTAGGCAAAGTGTGAGGCAGGCTCCAGAGATGGTTGAGTACGAGGCAACGTATAAGGCAGGCTCCAGAGATGGCTCAGTACTAGGCAAAGTGTGAGGCAGCTCCAGACAAGGACCAGTACTAGACAGGGTGTAAGGCAGGCTCCAGAGATGACCCAGTACTTGGCAGGGTGCGAGACAGGCACCAGAGATGGCCCAGTACTAGACAGGGTGTAAGGCAGGCTCCAGAGATGGTTGAGTACGAGGCAACATATAAGGCAGGCTCCAGAGATGGCCCAGTACTCGACAACATATGAGGCAGGCTCCAGAGATAGCCCAGTACTAGGCAGGGTGTAAGACAGGCTCCAGAGATGGCCCAGTACTAGACAACATATGAGGCATGCTCCAGAGATAGCCCAGTACTAGACAACATATGAGGCAGGCTCCAGAGATAGCCCAGTACTAGGCAACGTATGAGGCAGGCTCCAGAGATAGCCCAGTACTAGGCAGGGTGTAAGACAGGCTCCAGAGATGGCCCAGTACTAGACAACATATGAGGCAGGCTCCAGAGATGGCCCAGTACTAGACAACATATGAGGCAGGCTCCAGAGATAGCCCAGTACTAGGCAGGGTGTAAGGCAGGCTCCAGAGATGGCCCAGTACTAAACAGGATGTAAGGCAGGCTCCAGAGATAGCCCAGTACTAAACAGGGTGTAAGGCAGGCTCCAGAGATAGCCCAGTACTAGACAGGGTGTAAGACAGGTTCCAGAGATGGTTGAGTACGAGGCAACGTATAAGGCAGGCTCCAGAGATGGCCCAGTACTAGGCAGGGTGTAAGACAGGCTCCAGAGATGGCTAAGTACAGGGTGCAAGACAGGCAAGGTGGCAAGGTGTGGGCTCCAGAGATAGCCCAGTACTAGGCAGGGTGTAAGACAGGCTCCAGAGATGGCTAAGTACTTGGCAGGGTGCAAGACAGGCTCCAGAGATGGCTAAGTACTTGGCAGGGTGCAAGACAGGCTCCAGAGATGGCCCAGTACTAGACAGGGTGTGAGGCAGGCTCCAGAGATGGCCCAGTACTAGACAGGGTGTAAGGCAGGCTCCAAAGATGGTTGAGTACGAGGCACCATATAAGGCAGGCTCCAGAGATGGCCCAGTACTAGACAGGGTGTGAGGCAGGCTCCAGAGATGGCCCAGTACTATACAGGGTGTAAGGCAGGCTCCAAAGATGGTTGAGTACGAGGCAACATATAAGGCAGGCTCCAGAGATGGCCCAGTACTAGGCAGGGTGCAAGACAGGCTCCAGCGATGGCCCAGTACTAGACAGGGCATAAGGCAGGCTCCAGCGATGGCCCAGTACTAGACAGGGTGTAAGACAGGCTCCAGAGATGGCCAAGTACTAGGCAAAGTGTGAGGCAGGCTCCAGAGATGGCCCAGTACTAAACAGGGTGTAAGGCAGGCTCCAGAGATGGCCCAGTACTAGACAGGGTTGTAAGACAGGCTCCAGAGATGGCCCAGTACTAGACAGGGTGTAAGGCAGGCTCCAGAGATGGTTGAGTACGAGGCAACATATAAGGCAGGCTCCAGAGATGGCCCAGTACTCGACAACATAAGAGGCAGGCTCCAGAGATAGCCCAGTACTAGGCAGGGTGTAAGACAGGCTCCAGAGATGGCCCAGTACTAAACAGGATGTAAGGCAGGCTCCAGAGATAGCCCAGTACTAAACAGGGTGTAAGGCAGGCTCCAGAGATAGCCCAGTACTAAACAGGGTGTAAGACAGGCTCCAGAGATAGCCCAGTACTAGGCAGGGTGTAAGACAGGCTCCAGAGATGGCCCAGTACTAAACAGGGTGTTAGGCAGGCTCCAGGGAAGAACCAGTACTAGGCAACATATGAGGCAGGCTCCAGAGATGGCCCAGTACTAGACAGGGTGTAAGGCAGGCTCCAGCGATGGCCCAGTACTAGACAGGGCATAAGGCAGGCTCCAGCGATGGCCCAGTACTAGACAGGGTGTAAGACAGGCTCCAGAGATGGCCAAGTACTAGGCAAAGTGTGAGGCAGGCTCCAGAGATGGCCCAGTACTAAACAGGGTGTAAGACAGGCTCCAGAGATGGCCCAGTACTAGACAGGGTGTAAGGCAGGCTCCAGAGATGGCCCAGTACTAGGCAACATATAAGGCAGGCTCCAGAGATGGCCCAGTACGAGACAACATAAGAGGCAGGCTCCAGAGATGCCCAGTACTAGGCAACATAAGACAGGCTCCAGAGATGGCCCAGTACTAAACAGGATGTAAGGCAGGCTCCAGAGATAGCCCAGTACTAAACAGGGTGTAAGGCAGGCTCCAGAGATAGCCCAGTACTAAACAGGGTGTAAGACAGGCTCCAGAGATAGCCCAGTACTAGGCAGGGTGTAAGACAGGCTCCAGAGATGGCCCAGTACTAAACAGGGTGTTAGACAGGCTCCAGAGAAGAACCAGTACTAAACAGGGTGAGGCAGGCTCCAGAGATGAACCAGTACTAGACAGGGTGTAAGGCAGGCTCCAGAGATGGCCCAGTACTAGGCAACGTATGAGGCAGGCTCCAGAGATGGCCCAGTACTAGGCAAGGTGTGAGGCAGGCTCCAGAGATGGCCCAGTACTAGGCAACGTATGAGGCAGGCTCCAGAGATGGCCCAGTACTAGGCAAGGTGTGAGGCAGGCTCCAGAGATGGCCCAGTACTAGACAGGGTGCGAGACAGGCACTAGAGATGGCCCAGTACTAGACATGGTGTAAGGCAGGCTCCAGAGATGGTTGAGTACGAGGCAACATATAAGGCAGGCTCCAGAGATGGCCCAGTACTCGACAACATAAGAGGCAGGCTCCAGAGATAGCCCAGTACTAGACAGGGTGTAAGACAGGCTCCAGAGATAGCCCAGTACTAGACAGGGTGTAAGGCAGGCTCCAGAGATGGCCCAGTACTAGGCAGGGTGTAAGGCAGGCTCCAGAGATGGCCCAGTACTAGGCAGGGTGTCAGGTAGGCTCCAGAGATCGGGGGACAGGAACGTGCAAAATGAGCACCCCTGAGCTAAGTGATGAGTAAAATCATCTTTGGCATCTCATATTAAAAATCCAGAGATTGGTGAGGCAAAAGCAGAAAAAGCTGATGTAGACAGACAGAGCCCAGAACACCATCAGAGAAATAGGCCTCTCCCATCGCCTGGGCGACGTACTGTACACATCTCACTTTAATTAGCTGTCTCTTTGTCCTAATGGAAGGAACAGCAACACAATAAATTACCTTGCTGCTCATCAGCAGCCTTCCACTCAGATATGGCTGAGTAATCTTCCTATCTGACTGGTGACTACCCAGATGAGATTCTTTCAAATCAGATTGGCTGCTCCCACAGCGATCTAAATAACAATGTTTCCAAGCCAACTGATGACATGCATGGTACGTACACTTCATTTGATTTCAGAATTAGTTTTTCAAAACCTAGTTTCTCCTCTGCAGCCTCTTGTATTTTAATTTGAAAATGAGGCGATAGCAGTCGTTGAGGGAGTGGATATGGGATGGCAATATTAGAATTGAAACTAGAAGGAGAAAGGGAGCGAACCCCTAATTTTCATTTAAATCAGGTGCTTTTCCATTCAGCCTTCAATAAATGTGCTCTGACAAAACCTGTTAACACAAATCTTGAGAGGATATTGTTATCTTGGATACCTTCGTTCCTCTACTGTACATACCCCTGTCACCCACAAGGTGTCCCACACATTGCCATTTTTAAGTCTAGGGGACTTACTGTATCATGATGCCCTACGTGGTTATAACATCTACAGAAAAGACAGAAATGCCAATGGTGGAGATGTTGCTGTTTAAATCCAGAACCACATTCATGTAAAGCTTAGAGAAGATCTCATGTTAAATACTGTTGAAGTATTATGGCTATAGGTTAATCTGCCTCACATAAAGCCCATTCTTGTGGGATGCTGCTATAGACCAGTCAATATCTGGATAGCATGTGTGAAATGCTTGAAAATGTATGTGATATCAACAGAGAGGAATATTTTCTGGGTGATTTAAATATTGACCAGCTTTCATCAAGCTGTCCCCCCCCCAAAAAAAGGCAAAAAGGCAAACTCAACTCCATCATTCATTGAATCAAATGGCTAATTCATCACAAAACCCACTGAAATGGTCAATTACTTTAATTGTAAGGATCGACGCTGGTAGACAAGAAGCAAGGACAGGGAGTGAACATTTAATTAGCAACAGACATGGAACAGGACAGGACAGCATCTGGACATGAACACATAATGACATTAATGGTGACACAGGGAACCAACGGAGGAACAGACAGAAATAGTGAAGGCATTCAACAAAGTGAAGGAGTCCAGGTGAGTCCAGCGAGCTCTGATGCGCGTAATAATGGTGACAGGTGTTCGTAATGAAGGGCAGCCTGGCACCCTCGAGTCCTAGAGACGGAAAGCGGGAGCAGGCGTGACATGAATGATTTTTTCATTGGCAAGATTAGCAAATTTAGGCATGACATGCCAGCAACAAACGCTAACACTACACATCCAAGTATAACTGATCAACTTATGAAAGACAAGCATTGTAATTTTGAAATCCGTAAAGTGAGTGTGGAAGAGGTTAATTTTGTTGTTGTTGTCTATCAACAATGACAAGCCACCGGGATCTGACACCTTGAATGGAAAATTACTGAGGATAATAGCCAACGATTTTGCCACCCCTATTTGTCATAACTTCAATCTAAGCCTACTAGCTCAAATAGCTGACCAATAAGCCTGTTACCAACCCTTACTAAAATTTAGGAAAACATTATGTGTTAGGAAAACTGTATGTGTTATGGCTTTACACCCCCTGCTATATTGTGGAAAAAGAGTTACCTGTCTAACAGAACACAGAGGGTGTTCTTTAATGGAAGCCTTTCCAACATAATCCAGGTAGAATCAGGAATTCCCCTGGGCAGCCGTCTAGGCCCCTTAATTTTTTCAATCTTTACTAATGACATGCCACTTGCTTTCAGTAAAGCCAGTATGTCTATGTATTCGGATGACTCAACATTGTACAAGCCAGCTAATACAGCGAGTGAAATCACTGCAACACTTAACAAAGAGCTGCAGTTAGTTTCAGAATGGCTGGAAAGGAATAAATTAGTCCTAAATATAACAAAAAAATCTAAAAGCATTGTATTTGGGACAAATCATTCACTAAACCCTAAACCTCCACTAAATCTTGTAATAAATAATGTGGAAAGTGAGCAAGTTGAGGTAACTAAACTGCTTGGAGTAACCCTGGATTGTAAACTGTTATGGTCAAAACATGTTGATACAGCAGTAGCTAAGACGGGGAAAAGTCTGTCCATAATAAAGCGCTGCTCTGTCTTTTTAACAACACTATCAACATGGTTCTGTCGCACCTGGACTACTGTTTAGTCGTGTGGTCAGGTGCCACAAAGAGGGACCTTGAAAATTACAACTGGCTCAGAACAGGGCAGCACGGCTGGCCCTTTAATGTAGACGGACAGTTAATATTAATAATATGCATGTAAATCTCTTATGGCTCAAAGTGGAGGAGAGATTGACTTCATCACTACTTGTTTTGTAAGAAGAGGTGACATGATGAATGCACCGAGGTGTCTGTTTAAACTATTAGCAGACAGCTTGGACAGCCATGCATACCCCACAAGACATGCCACTAGAGGTCTCTTCACGATCTCCAAGTCAAGAACAGACTATGGGAGGCACACAGTACTACACAGAGCCATGAATACAGTACATGGACCTCTATTCCACATCAGGTAACTGACGCAATTTTTTAAAACTGATCAAAATACACCTTATGGAACAGTGGGGACTGTGAAGAGACACACACAGGCACAGACACACATCTACATATACACATGATAAGACACAGAGTAATGGGGTGAGGGAACACACTTAATGTGTTGTGAAAAGTGTTGTGAAATGTAATGTCATGTAATATTTTATATTGTATATAACTGCCTTAATGTTGCTGGAACCCAGGATCTCTAATGGGGATCCTTAATAAATACAAATTTCCACCTAAGTCCCCTACAGAGAAAGCTGATGTGTTATGAGGTTGGTGGGAGGAGCTATAGGAGGACAGCCTCATTGTAATGACTGGAATAGAATGAATGGAACAGAATCAAACGTGGTTTCTATGTGTTGGATGTCTTTGCAACCATTTCATTTATTGAATTCCAGCCATTACAACGAGCCTCCTATAGCTCCCCCCACCAGCCTCTGCTGACTCTAGGCATCCATCGACCATCTCAATACTTTACTCTACCAGAGTCCTTTCCTTTATTTGCACTGATCTGACAACTCCGAATAGTTGAACAGTATGGTGGAAACCTACCGGATATTTTCTTTCAGATATTGGAAAGGACACATGGGGGAGGAGGTCGCTTATGCCTATTGAAAATAGATGCACCAAGTTGCTGAGAGAGTTGAATTCATACTGAAGTTGAATGACTTCAAGACTTGAACTTACACTCTGGGTAAATAAAACTACTAAAATAAGGCAAGTGTTAGATAAATTCCATAAAAAGACTGTGGGCCTTGATTTAAAGATGTGTAGAAAGAGGCTGACCTTGCCATGACTGCCACAGAGAGACTGATGCCCCATTACCACTGCTAGCTGCAGTTATGACCAGCAGTGTGTGTGTGTGTGTGTAATCACAAGTAAACTCAGCTGCAAACTGTGATGACGTAGTTTTCTACCCCGCAGAGACATTTTGTGTTAAACAGATGCAAGTCTCCAGGCATCTTGCCAGACCTGAAGCCTGACCCTCAATGTTTGCAGTCCATATTGTCCCTTAAAGGAAAACTCCACCCGAAAATGATATTTTGGTATTTATTTTATTAGTCCATTGTTGACATAGCCACAAAATGTTTTCTTTGTCAGCAATCATGTTTTAAAGATATGTAACTTTGAAAATACAGAGATCATCCCTGCATGATGCATTTTGCATCATATGATGCTGTGTTTTGCTTCATATGATGCAAAATGCATCAAACAGGTATGATTTCTGTATTTTGAAAGTTGAATATCTTAACTTGATTTCTGGCAAGCAAAACATTTCAGGACTATGTCAACAATAGACGAATGAAACAAATACCAAAATACAGTTTTTGGGTGGAATTGTCCTTTAAACCTAGCTTTGGTACGGTATACAATCGGTGTAAATCTGTATTCAGCTCATATAATCTGATAAATTCCTGTTCAGTCCATAGGAAGCTATTTCTCCAAACAGGCTGCATTCCTCACTTTTTCTAGCCTATACATGTGTTATGGTCATCTATAGCCAACATCTGTTCTGTAGTGTTGCTATATACACTATCGTTCAAAAGTTTGGGTAACTTAGAAATGTCCTTGTTTTTGAAAGAAAATAACATTTTCTGTCCATTAAAGTAACATCAAATTGATCAGAAATACAGCATTGACATTGTTAATGTCGTAAATGACTATTGTAGCTGTAACGACATTCTACTGTGGATGAAGGAGAGGACCAAAGCGCAGCGTGGTTAGTGTTCATCGTGTTTAATAAAGACGATAAACGTGAACACTACAAAATACAAAACAACAAATGTGAAAAAAACGAAAGCGTTCTGTCTGGTGCAGACACACGAAGACAGAAGACAACCACCCACAAAAACCCAACACAAAACAGGCTACCTAAATAGGGTTCCCAATCAGAGACAATGACTAACACCTGCCTCTGATTGAGAACCATATCAGGCCAAACATAGAAACAGGAAAACTAGACACACAACATAGAATGCCCACTCAGCTCACGTCCTGACCAACACTAAAACAAAGAAAACACAAAAGAACTATGGTCAGAACGTGACAGTAGCTGGAAACGGCTGATTTTTAAAATGGAATATCTACATAGGCGTACAGAGGCCCATTATCAGCAATCATCACTCCTGTGTTCCAATGGCACATTGTGTTAACAAATCCAAGTTTATAATTTTAAAAGGCTAATTGATCATTAGAAAACCCTTTTGAAATTATATTAGCAAAGCTGAAAACTGTTGTTCTGATTAAAGAAGCAATAAAACTGGCCCTCTTTAGACTAGTTGAGTATCTGGAGCATCAGCATTTGTGGGTTTGATTACAGGCTCAAAATGGCCAAAAACAAAGAACTTTCTTCTGAAACTCGTCAGTCTATTCTTGTTCTGAGAAATGAAGGCTATGCGAGAAATTGCCAAGAAACTGAAGATCTCGTACAACACTGTGTACTACTCCCTTCACAGAACAGCACAAACTGGCCCTACCCAGAATGGAAAGAAGAGTGAGCAACTGAGCAAGAGGACAAGTACATTAGAGTGTCTAGTTTGACAAACAGGCACCTCACAAGTCCTCAACTGGCAGCTTCATTAAACAGTACCTGCAAAACACCCGTCTGAACGTCAACAGTGAAGAACAGTGAAGAAGAGACTCCAGGATGCTGGCACAGTTCCTCTGTCCAGTGTCTGTGTTCCTTTGCCCATCTTAATCTTAAATTTTTATTGGCCAGTCTGAGATATGTCTTTTTCTTTGCAACTCTGCCTAGAAGGACAGCATCCCGGGGTCTGTTCTCTTTAAGTTGCACAGTTCTCCCTATTCTAAATTAATCGGGTATGTTGATTTGTGGCACATATACATATATTTCCTTAAAAATCTGAAATCCTTTAGCCACAAGGGTTAAGGATTTGTTGCTTATCAAAGAGCATTTCTCATTGTCCCTGTTCACTAAGAATTTGTTCTTAACTAACTTGCCTCCCTGGATTTTGTGTTAAATGCTCTACAACAAAGCCTTCTTAGTGTCCAACAAGCTTTCTCTTCCCTTAACCTTGGTCTGAACACCTCCAAAACAAAGGTCATGTGTTTTGGTAAGAAGCATGCCCCTCTCCCCACAGGTGTGATGACTACCTCTGAGGGTTTAGAGCTTGAGGTAGTCACCTCATACAAGTACTTGGGAGTATGGCTAGACAGTACACTGTCCTTCTCTCAGCACATATCAAAGTTGCAGGCTAAAGTTAAATCTAGACTTGGTTTCCTCTATCGTAATCGCTCCTCTTTCACCCCAACTGCCAAACTAACCCTGATTCAGATGACCATCCTACCCATGCTAGATTACAGATAAATAATTTATAGATCAGCAGGTAAGGGTGCTCTCGAGCGTTTGGATGTTCTTTACCATTCGGCCATCAGATTTTCCACCAATGCTCCTTATAGGACACATCACTGCACTCTATACTCAGTAAACTGGTCATCTCTGTATACCCGTCGCAAGACCCACTGGTTTATGCTTATTTATAAAATCCTCTTAGGCCTCACTCCCCCCTATCTGAGATATCTACTGCAGCTCTCATCCTCCACAAACAACACCCGTTCTGCCAGTCACATTCTGTTAAAGGTCCCCAAGCACACACATCCCTGGGTCTCTCGTGTTTTCAGTTCGCTGCAGCTAGCGACTGGAACGAGCTGCAACAAACACTCAAACTGGACAGTTTTATCTCAATCTCTTCATTCAAAGACTCAATCATGGATACTCTTACTGACAGTTGTGGCTGCTCTGTGTGATGTATTGTTGTCTCTATCTTCTTGTCCTTTGTGCTGTTGTCTGTTCCCAATAATGTTTGTACCATGTTTTGTGCTGCTACCATGTTGTTTTGCTACCATGTTGTTGTTATGTTGTGTTGCTGCCTTGCTATGTTGTTGTCTTAGGTCTCTCTTTGTGTAGTGTTGTGTTGTCTCTCTTGTTGTGATGTGTGTTTTGTCCTATATTTATGTATATATATATATATAAATTATCCCATATATATAAAACATTTGCCCAGCCCCCGTCCCTGCAGGAGGTCTTTTTCCTTGTGGTAGGCTGTCATTGCAAATAATAATTTGTTCTTAACTGACTTGCCTAGTTAATAAAGGTTAAATAAATAAAATAACTAATTATAAAAAATGGTATATTTTAATCGCAATAACATATTTTAGACACAAGGGGGCGACAATACATTGCTCCAGGAACAAGAAACAAATCACAAAACTCAAAGCAAAGTTTCAGAGCACATCTCTTAAACCTGACTGTGTCCCTGCAGTTTGTGACAAGCAACTCTTGACCACAATGCTGACAATGTTGACTTTGATATTATGCATGAAATGGTAAACCTAACTCTCTCTCTCTCTCTCTCGCTGTTGTGATATTTGACCCTAAGTCGAGCTGTTAGGCCTAGATTCCACAGGATTACAGTTTTCCTGAGGAGGTGATGCAGATCCAGGTAAAAAGATTATAATGTGATTTGGACTTGTTCCAATGCCAGTTGTGTCCCCAGTGCACCCCTGTGGTCTACGCTCTTCCATAGGGGGGGGGGGGGGGGGGGCATAGGTGCAGCGCAGAGAGAACATTCTCCTCTAAGCTGGATCAGGATCTCAGTAAGCAGAGCCATAATAATAACCTGTGGAACACTTCACTCAGGGTAAACATCAAGGCTCACTGTTTGTTTTTTGGCACAGAGCTTCCAGTGCGGTTCCCATGACCTTACTAATGAACACAGTGTCTTCCTACTACTACCTATTTCCAGCTTCACAGGAGACACACCACACGGTGCTGTTTCTAACCCTAATGTTTGGATTTGACTTCGAGAATGATGAGACGGGAGACAGGAATCAGTTCAACCATTTGTATGAACATAATCTTCTCATACAACTCCCATGATGCACTGATGCACAAAACCAACACACCACAAGTTGAGTTTCACCTCACAATCTGTTATGTTGTTATTACCAGTGTTGTTATTACTGCTATTATCGTAGGCTTGACATCCTGTTGGTTTTGTTACCTGACACTGACTAATTCAAGTCATTGTAAGATTTTCTCACATCACTGGTGTTATTATAAACATGAACAGACACGGCACCTGTTCATTAGTATTTGTGTAAGTGTGTGTGCCTCCGTGTATGTGCAACGTGTGTAGGGATGTCTTTCTGGTAGCAGCCCGTTAAGGGTACCATAACCCAGCCATATCAACACCACCTATGGCATTATGTAGTGTGTTACAAACCAGGTTAACACACCAGACTAGAGCATTTTACAACTATGGTTAGAGTGTAGTCAAATGCTTTACACACTGAACGTAACAGACTGGTTTGACAGATGCAGTATACACAGACATACGCAGACATGCTGTCATATTGGTGGGTCTATTTTACATTTCAGTCAACTGGCTGAAAGAATAACACTCCCATTATCTGTGAGTTAGGTTGGTCTGTTATGGTCCACTGAGCCCCTCAGAAATACCCGTCCTGTTCGCTGCAACTGTTATCTTATCTGTGTGGAATGGCTGCTGTCCAAACATTTGAATGTGCTTTAGAAAATCGGTGACTTTCACAACTATTTCTTATGTTGCGATGGTAGATTTTATTTGATTGAATATGGTGTTTGCTGATAGCACTGTGTGGCTTTGTCCATAAGGAATGCGTCTCAAGATACACTATTACATTTTTTCATACATAGCTTTATGGAGAACAACAACCAGTGCTCAGACATGCAGTAGATTCTCTGCTTGCCCCTGTTCCTATCTTGTAAGTCATTGGTTCTATTAGTCTTTCAGTGGGCAGGTCTGATGGGAGGGGCTAACCTAGGCCCTGTGGGTGCCCGGCCTGGTCCAGCTGCTCAGTGCTCTGTTGACGGTGGTGCCGCCCCAGTGGCTCTGGTGTGTCACATTGTGTTCTGCCAACCTGTCAGCTCTAAACACACACAACCCGTCAGCCAGCAAGCAGCACATTAAATACAATTCAATTGTATTTGTTATATGTGCCGAATACAACTGGTGTAGACTTTACAATGAAATGCTGGCTAGCAAACCATTCCCAACAATAATAACACAAGAGGAAAAAAATAAAATACACAAGAATGGAGCTATATACAGTGAGTAGCAGTACCAGATCAATGTGTAGAGCAGTGGAGGCTCCTCAGAGGAGGAAGGAGAGAACCATATTCTCCTCAATGACATTTCATAAAAATAAAAATAGTAAACACTAAAGAGGTTTTGCTTTTTAGATTAAACTATTGTTATGAACTTGAGTGAGGACCCAAAAGCGGTTTAACAAAAACAGAGTCCTTTAATGTCAAAACACAGGGAAGACATAGATCCTCTTCAGATGTAGAAAAATGGCAAAATAGACAACCCGCAGAGAGGGCGACAAATGAAACAAAAAGTCCTTCTGATATTTACAGAAGAGTCCCCTTCTTAGCAGCAGAGGAGAATAGCTGGGTTAGCGGCGACAGACTGCTGGTCTCTCTGGGTAGGCGCAGGTTGTAGAGGACAGAGGTACCTGATCACACGTAGCATCAGAAGAACAGGCAGATTCCGACAGGACGGGACAAGGGTGAAGCAAACGAGACGATAGTTTGGTTCTGGCATGAGAAACTCAAACGAGAATCTGACAAAGACAGAAGCAGGAACAGAGAGAGAAATAGAGACCTAATCAGAGGGAAAAAGGGAACAGGTGGGAAAAGGGTGAACGAGGTAGTTAGAGAAGATGAGGAACAGCTGGGGGAAGGAGAGGAAGAGAAGGTAACCTAATACGACCAGCAGAGGGAGACGGAGTGAAGAGAAAGAACAGGAACAAGACATAATATGACAATACATGACAACTATACTAAATATATTCATATGTCACCAAATAATTGATTAAAACACATTATTTTGCAATGAAGGTCTATAGTAACTTCAACTGCACTCTCTGGGGTAGCACCATGGTGTAGCCGGAGGACAGCTAGCTTCTGTCCTCCTCTGGATCTATTGGCTTCAGTACAAAATCTAGGAGGCTCGTAGGCCTCACCCCCTTCCATAGACCTATATGAGCACTTCCGGAGCACGTCCTCCAACCAATCAAATCTTTTTCAGTATGATCTGAGATGTTGTCCATCCAATCATATGATTAGGATCAGAGAACGAACCTGAGATTGATGTTCAGAAGAAAGATGAAAAGGTTATGTCATTCAATACCAATTGGTATCAAAAGTATAGCTGGTTAACAGGGAGCCTTTCATCAATCCGCCTTTATTGCTGGCCTTACCTGCATTTTGGAAAGTCTGAGCCTTGGGAAAAAGAGGGGTACAGTGACCTGGAGAACATTGATCATTCAGCTAAATGGCAAAACAAAAGCAGGGAGCATATAAGATTCAAGCTTTTGGGAAAGGGTTGCATCGATCATGACGAAGGTCTGCATATTCAAACTGCGCAACACAACGAGAAAGTAAGAAGAAACAGGGATGTTCTCAAGCGGCTTATCAACACAACTGCATTTTTGGGCCTGTAATAATTGGCTTTTAGAGGACACAGCGAGAGGGAATGTTCCGCTAACTAACAAGTGCAACCACAAGAAGCTTGTAGCGGTAATTGCACGTTACGATGCTTTACTTGCTGAACACATAGAGCTTTCTACTGTCTATTCTTGGATCATTTGGAATGATTTGATTCCATTGCATCATCCATTAAAAGTTAGATTAAGGAGAGAGGTTGACAAAGCAATTTTTTGTATGCTTTCCACTTTCCTCCGGTATTTGTTTAGCATAGATAACACATAATCACTCTGGACAGACACAAGCAAAAACAAATCAAATAAATGTTGCAGCAGCCTAGACTACACCTAAACATCCCAGATTTGACATGCCCTATGTGATGAAAACGAGACCATTTTTTCAGTCTGATCAGCTGTAGGCTACTAATTAGAGCAGATGCATACAGTCTATGTGCGCTGTCCATTTGGTCAGGGTAACTAATTGATAATGTTAGGTATTTACAGTCCATGTGTGTGTCAGGAGAAAATGTGCATGTGATCAAATTTGGTTTATATTCAAAATTGGGCTGGCTGGGCTGCCTATACGTTTTCAATCCAAAATGATTACCTGGAAGTACAGGTGTAAGTACATTTTCTATAAGGCCTGCAGATGCATAGGCCTGCATGATGCACACATGCATAAAGCAAGCTCAGCCCGTGACTTCTACTGTTTGTCAAATCAAAGTTTATTTGTCACATGCGCCGAATACAACAGGTGTAGTAGACCTTATAGTGAAATGCTTACATACAAGCCCTTAACCAACAATGCTTTAAGAAGTGAAGTAAGAAATATATAAGTAAAAAATAGAAAATAAAAGTAACAAACAATTAATTAGCAGCAGTAAAATAACAAGCAAGGCTATATACAGGGTGCACCAGAACAGAATCAATGTGCGGGTGCACCGGTTAGTTGAGGTAATTGAGGTAATAGGTACATGTAGGTAGCGTTAAAGTGACTATACATAGATTATAAACAGAGAGTAGCAGCGTAAAAGAGGGGTCTCGGTATCAGTTGTTGTCTCTGTGTCTGGGTAGAGGAAATCCCCCACCTAATCCAGTCTAAATATAATTCATATGAACAATGTAAGGTTGCTGCAGTTTGATCGGGTTTTCACCGCCTCCCACCCTCCCCAGGGCCAGGAGTTTTTTTTCTCCAGTTTTTTTAAAACTATGTGACCTGATTAGGGACCTTATAGGGCCCAGAGTTTTCCTGGTTAGGTTAACAGATAAGGAAAACTCCGGGCCCCAGGGGGTAAAAATTGACCCATAACTATGGTTGCCACCAGTCTGCTTGCCGTTGTCAGTTATCGTCAGGTATGTGGATGATCAGGGCTTTATTCAGGAACAGTTCTTGGGCTACTTTGATCAAATAAAATAAAATAAAATGTATTTATATAGCCCTTCGTACATCAGCTGATATCTCAAAGTGCTGTACAGAAACCCAGCCTAAAACCCCAAACAGCAAGCAATGCAGGTGTAGAAGCACGGTGACTAGGAAAAACTCCCTAGAAAGGACAAAACCTAGGAAGAAACCTAGAGAGGAACCAGGCTATGTGGGGTGGCCAGTCCTCTTCTGGCTGTGCCTGGGTGGAGATTATAACAGAACATGGCCAAGATGTTCAAATGTTCATAAATGACCAGCATGGTCGAATAATAATAAGGCAGAACAGTTGAAACTGGAACAGCAGCACGGCCAGGTGGACTGGGGACAGCAAGGAGTCATCATGTCAGGTAGTCCTGGGGCATGGTCCTAGGGCTCAGGTCCTCCGAGAGAGAGAAAGAAAGAGAGAATTAGAGAAAGCACACTTAAATTCACACAGGACACCGAATAGGACAGGAGAAGTACTCCAGATATAACAAACTAACCCTAGCCCCCCGACACATAAACTACTGCAGCATAAATACTGGAGGCTGAGACAGGAGGGGTCAGGATGTCTCAAGTGAGCGAGATGCTCAGTCTGCTTTACTTCACAAACTTGTTGTACAAACCTATGATGGCGCTGCTGTAATCGAATGTATCTGCTATTTTGTATTTCCAGTTATGTTCCCTCCTGTTCCCTGATTTAAGAAGTGATGACCACTCCACTCCACTACTATTGTCAACTCTCTCCTGACATGAACTGAAGCCACGTCTCATGTGCCCACTCATCCACTGTTACATTTAATGTTTCCTCTCCAGCCACTGTGAGAACCCTTAGCAATTTTCTCTCATTACTGTATGTAGAGTCAACCACATACACAAACAAAATCACATGATTACACATCAGTGATTTTACTCCTTGCTGTACTAACTCATTCTTAGCTCTTTTGTCTAACTATGTAGTGTGTTGTGTTATAGTTTTTTGTCTTCCCAGTCAAATCCTGTCCTGCACTGAAGTCAAGCCTCTGAACACCTCAATTCATGACTCTTACCCTCATTCAGTCGCTGCTGTGATCCTTTCCCAGAATGGTGTAAGTAGCCCTCTCATTCCCATTCCCCATAATATTGTACTATAAATGCATTATTAAATGCTTTAGGTTAAAATAATTACTCTTAACAATTTTTGAAACACACTTCTCCGATGCGTTCCGCACCTATACCATGGGTTTCCTGTTCCTCTTCAGTTTTTCAAGTCACCAGCTTCCACTGGTGTAGAGGTACAGTATGAGGTATTTTAGGTAGATATGTATATGAAGGCAGGGTAAAGTGACTGGCTATTTAGCAGTCTTGTGGCTTGGGGGTAGAAGCTGTGTTGAAGCCTGTTGGTTCGAGAGCCGATGCTCCAGTACCGTTTGCCAGACAAGAGCAGAGTGAACAGTCTATGGGTTGGGGGGCTGGACTCTTTGACGATTTTTCGGGCCTTCCTCTTGCAATGCCTGATATAGAGGTCCTGGATGGCAGGGACCTCAGCCCATGTGATGTACCGTTCTGTCCTCTCCACCCTCTCTTGCGCTTTGGATTTCCTATACCAAGCAGTGATGCAGCCAGTCAAGATGCTCTCGATGGTGCAGCTGTAGATCTTTTTGAGGATCCGAGGGCCCATGACAAACCTTTTCAGCCTCCTGAGGCGGAAGAGGCGCTGCCGTGTCCTCTTCACAACTGTGTGGGTGTGTGTGGACCATGTTAGGTCCTTAGTGATGCGCACCCCATGGAACTTGGAAGTTCTCGACTCACTCCACAACCGCCCTGTTGATGGGGGCGTGCTCTCCCCTCTTTCTCCTATAGTCCACGATCAGCTCTTTGGTCATACTGGTGTTGAGGGAGAGGTTGTTGTTGGCACTATACTGCTAAGTCTCATTCATTGTGCAAAGCCAATTACCAACACAGAGGGCCTTGGTTCTGTCGCAACATGTAAATACAAACCCTGACACATATTCACACACACACCTCCCCAAAGTTTTATTGCACAACTTATAAGTCTCTGATTGTCACTATGAATCAGCACTTATTTTAGCCTCTAAAGGAAATAACAGAAATCATATTCAGCTGCCTCTGTGAGTGTTTTACTGTCAGAGTTTTGGCTCATTTGTTTGGTGGTTTTCTATTTGTGGGGAAACATGCATTTCATAAATTTAACTACTGTACCAAATATTCTGCAAATATCATATCACATACTGTAATGACAATATGACTGGATGATCATGTGAATGATATGCTTTGGGTGATGAGTAGTGTTCCATATTCTGTTCTTAGTGTCAGCTGGAATCAGCCTGGTGCTTTGACCATCAGTCAGTGGGAACTGTTCAAAATCTCACCTTCAGAATGCAGGCGGGGAAGAGGATCTTTGTGACCTTTTTTATATAGTGTGATAGTCAGCCCAACCTTCCTCCTCAACAGGTGACAGCAACAGTGGCTGTTTGCACCTGTAATCAGAGGAATTAAGGTCACTTCTAGCCCCACTCACCTGGGAGTGCTTACTCTTTCCTGTATCTGGTATCGCCCCCTCTCAGTATTCCCTCTCCCTCTTCATCACACAGAAAACAAGGGTGGGAACCAGAGTGGATACAGGTGGCAAATGGGTGTGAGCGCTTCAGCAGTGCAAATGTGAGAGATTGATTTCATAGTGAGAGCCATTCAGACACGCAAAGCACACTTTGTCTATTTGTGATAATGGCTTCCAGAGAAGGCAAACATAACCAGTGTAATCCAGATGTGACTAGGATGTGTTTTCTTTTTTTAATGGATATTATCTTGTGGTTCCCATGTAGCCACAGTCAGTCATTTTTTCCATTTGAGAGCTGGAGAGAGGAGGACAGGCAGTTCAGGCAGGTTAGGGCCTTGTTGGGGTATTGGGTAGCTGCCATTTATGACCTGTTTAACACCAGAAACCTGAACACAGCCATTTATCCCAGAGTGTATGACACAGTGTGATTGCGATAGGGCGATCAGGGCCATAAAAACACCATGTTCATTACTTGGGAGGAAATCAAGGAACATGGTAAACTGAGGCCCCTGTTTGTCTGCAGTAAATCAATTTGCCGCTCAGGATGCCTAACTCTCTGGTTCTCTGACAAAGGTCTCTTCTAGTTTTCCACCCTTTCAGAGGGGGACACTATTGTGATTGTGTTTTTATGCCAGGGGAAACCCTGGGTTGGATGCTGTTTACAACAGAACCAGAAACAAAGTTAGAACCAGAAACTTCTGTGGAAACACACATACAGCATCGCAGCATTAGACTAAAACAGGCATTGAATGACTTGGTCATCTGTGACATTAATCCATGGGCCAGCGGGCCAAATCTCACATATTTGTCCATACTTGTGGCAAAATTCTAATAATGATTGTCATTCAGGTCCATCCACCAACAGCCTCTGTCGGTTTTTATTGAATTGGTCTGACATCGCAAGTCTTTCAACAACAGGTGGAATATGCCTAATGATAATTTTTCAAATGATCTGTTGTGCGGATAAAACAACCAATTAAGCCAGTTTTGCTAAAATATGTAATATTTGTAAAATAATAGAACAATTGTTTCAAACATATTCCAAAAACACCATTCATATGGTTTTGGTCATTTTCATCCCTAATCTCAATATTTTATGCATCTATAAAATCCCTGAAGGGATCTTTCACTGGTTTGTAGTGATTATAATGATATACAATATTATGCCATAATGTTAACTATAAAATATATGTTTTGAATCCTGTCTAATACACTGCATCCCAACATAGAGTTGAAGTCGGAAGTTTACAAACACTTAGGTTGGAGTCATTAAAACTCATTTTTCAACCACTCCACAAATTTCTTGTTAACAAACTATAGTTTTGTCAAGTCGGTTAGGACATCTACTTTCTGCATGACACAAGTAATTTTTCTAGCAATTGTTTACAGAGAGATTATTTCACTTATAATTCACTGTATCACAATTCCCGTGGGTCAGAAGTTTACATACACTAAGTTGACTGTGCCTTTAAACAGCTTGGAAAATTCCAGAAATTATGTAATTTGAGTCAATTAGAGGTATACCTGTGGATGTATTTCAAGGCCTACCTTCAAACTCAGTGTCTCTTCGCTTGACATCATGGGAAAATCAAAAACAATCTGCCAAGACCTCAGAAAAACAATTGTGGACCTCCACAAGTCTGGTTCATCCCTGGGAGCAATTTCCAAATGCCTGAAGGTACCACGTTCATCTGTATAAACAATAGTACGCAAGTATAAACACAATGGGACCACACAGCCATCATACCGCTCAGGAAGGAGACGCGTTCTGTCTCCTAGAAATGGTATCTATATCCACAGTAAAATGAGTCCTATATCGACATAACCTGAAAGGCCGCTCAGCAAGGAAAAAGCCACTGTTCCAAAACCGCCATAAAAAGCCAGACTATGGTTTACAACTGCACATGGGGACAATGCTCATACTTTTTGGAGAAATATTCTCTGGGCTGATGAAACAAAAATAGAACTGTTTGGCCATAATGACCATTGTTATGTTTGGAGGAAAAAGAGGAAGGCTTGCAAGCCGAAGAACACCATCCCAAACATGAAGCACGGAGGTGGCAGAATCATGTTGTGGGGGTGCTTTGCTGCAGGAGGGACTGGTGCACTTCACAAAATAGATGGCATCATGAGGACGAAAAATGATGTGGATATATTGAAGAAATATCTCAAGACATCAGTTAGGAAGTTAAAGCTTGATCGCAAATGGGTCTTCCAAATGGACAATGACCCCAAGCATAATTCCAAAGTTTTGACAAAATGGTTAAGGACAACAAAATCATGGTATTGGAGTGGCCATCACAAAGCCCTGACCTCAATCCTATAGAAAATGTGTGGGCAGAACTGAAAAAGCGTGTGTGAGCAAGGAGGCCTACAAACCTGACTCAGTTACACCAGCACTGTCAGGAGGAATGGGCCAAAATTCACCCAACTTAATGTGGGACGCTTGTGGAAGGCTACCCAAAATGTTTGACCCAAGTTAAACAATTTAAAGGCAATGCTACCAAATACTAGTTGAGTGTATGTAAACTTCTGACCCACTGGGAATGTGATGAAAGAAATAAAAGCTGAAATAAATAATTCTCAGGAATTGTGAAAAACTGAGTTTAAATGTTTGGCTAAAATGTATGTAAACTTCTGACTTCAACTGTAACATTCTAACAAATCAAATCAAATCAAATGTATTTATTTTGCCCTTCGTACATCAGCTGATATCTCAAAGTGCTGTACAGAAATCCAGCCTAAAACCCCAAACAGCAAGCAATGCAGGTGTAGAAGCACGGTGGCTAGGAAAAACTCCCTAGACAGGCCAAAAACTAGGAAGAAAAAAAGAGAGGAACCAGGCGATGACAACAAACCATCTGATGATGAGGGCATCAACTTGCATAGCTGTTGATGTATTAAAGCCTTAGGTTTACAGCTTTTATAAATGGTGTCTAGTTACATTATGGAAGAAATAGGGAAGTACAGGGCCTACTAAAATATGTATTGGTTAGTGGCTACTGAGGGTTGTTGAGACCAGCATCAGCAAAAGTCCAATTGCTAAAAGGCTGGATTATATCTTATCACCAATTGCAGAATTTCAATTACATTTATCAACCAGCCACAAAACTAATGGCTACAAAATGATTAGGTAACACATTTCATGAAATAACCTGTAAGGTTGAAGGTTAGAGAGCATCAAACAGGCAAAGTGTCAATACAGGGCTAAGATTGAATCATACTACACCGGCTCCGACGCTCGTTGGATGTGGCAGGGCTTGCAAACTATTATAGACTACAAAGGGAAGCACAGCCGCGAGCTACTCAGTGACACGAGCCTACCAGACGAGCTAAATCATTTCTATGCTCACTTCGAGGCAAGCAAGACTGAGGCATGCATGAGAGCATCAGCTGTTCCGGACGACTGTGTGATCTCACTCTCCGTAGCCGACGTGAGTAAGACCTTTAAACAGGGCAACATACACAAGGCTGCGGGGCCGTGCTCCGGGCATGTGCTGACCAATTGGCAGGTGTCTTCACTGACATTTTCAACATGCTCCTGATTGAGTCTGTAATACCAACATGCTTCAAGCAGACCACCATAGACCCTGTGCCCAAGAACACAAAAGCAACCTGCCTAAATGACTACAGACCCGTAGCACACGTCCGTAGCCATGAAGTGCTTTGAAAGGCTGGTAATGGCTCACATCAACACCATTATCCCAGAAACCCTAGACCCATTCCAATTTGCATACCGCCCAAACAGATCCACAGATGATGCAATCTCTATTGCACTCCACACTGCCCTTTCCCACCTGGACAAAAGGAAAACCTATGTGAGAATGCTGTTCATTGACTACAGCTCAGCGTTCAACACCATAGTACCCTCAAAGCTCATCACCAAGCTAAGGAACCTGGGACTAAACACCTCCCTCTGCAACTGGATCCTGGACGCCACCAGGTGGTGAGGGTAGGTAGCAACACATCTGCCACGCTGATCCTCAACACTGAAGCTCCCCAGGGGTGCGTGCTCAGTCCCCTCCTGTACTCCCTGTTCACCCACGACTGCATGGCCAGGCACGACTCCAACACCATCATTAAGTTTGCTGAAGACACAACAGTGGTAGGCCTGATCACCGACAACGACAAGACAGCCTATAGGGAGGAGGTCAGAGACCTGGCCGGGTGGTGCCAGAATAACAACCTATCCCTCAACGTAACCAAGACTAAGGAGATGATTGTGGACTACAGGAAAAGGAGCACCGAGCACGTCCCCATTCTCATCGACGGGGCTGTAGTGGAGCAGGTTGAGAGCTTCAAATTCCTTAGTGTCCACATCAACAAGAAACTAGATTGGTTCAAACACACCAAGACAGTCGTGAAGAGGGCACGACAAAGCCTATTCCCACTCAGGAAACTAAAAACATTTGGCATGGGTCCTGAGATCCTCAAAAGGTTCTACAGCTGTTACATCGAAAGCATCCTGACCGGTTGGCACTTCAGAGGGTAGTGCGTACGGCCCAGTACATCACTGAGGCAAAGCTGCCTCCATCCAGGACCTCTACACCAGGCAGTGTCAGAGGAAGGCCTCAAAGACCCCAGCCAGCCCAGTCATAGACTGTTCTCTCTACTACCGCATGGGCAAGCGGTACCGGAGTGCCAAGTCTAGGACAAAAAGGCTTCTCAATAGTTTTTACCCCCAAGCCATAAGTCTTTTGAACAGGTAACCAAATGGTTACCCGGACTATTTGCATTGTGTGCCTCCCCCCCTCCCAACCCCTCTTTTAAGCTGCTGCATAGTCACTTTAACTATACATTCATGTACATACTACCTAAATTGGCCTGACTAACCAGTGCATCCAGTTTGCTGAGTAGAGTATTGGAAGCTATTTTGTAGATGACATCGCCAAAGTCGAGGATCGGTAGGATAGTCAGTTTTACGAGGGTAAGTTTGGCGGCGTGAGTGAAGGAGGCTTTGTTGCGAAATAGAAAGCCGACTCTAGATTTGATTTTAGATTGGAGATGTTTGATATGAGTCTGGAAGGAGAGTTTACAGATGGCGAACTGCAGTTGTTTTCCCCCACAGCAGCTGTTGTTCAGGGGACTACTTGTTCATGACGTGAATAGTGACTCTGAGTATGAGCAGGTGAACATTCCAACTTGTCTCAACATTCTTTTATCAGCCTATGAACATTCTATTGCACTGACTCCTACAACAAGATATATACAGGAGAGGGAGAGATGACAGGTGTCCCCTGTGAACACTAATGCTCCGTGTCTTTGTAAGGATAGTAATAACAATCCATTTATGATGTCTTCCACATGCTCTCTTTGACTACAGTCATTTTCCTAGTTAGTCTATCCTTCATCATATGAATTTGGAGATGAGAGAGGGGAGTGTGTGTATGTGAGTGTGGGGGTGAGGGGTGAGGGGTATTCCATTTTAATTTAACACCAGCAGCTATGCAAACAGAAGACAGAGAAGACGGTGGCCCAGGCATGGCAGGCAGGCGAGTGGCTGAGGGAGAGAGGGAATGAGAGAGGGAGAGCCAGTGAGTCTAGACTCCAGATGTGCTGTGTGGCTCTGCCTGGCCTGCTACGCCCGCTCTGCTCTCTGAATATCCCCAGAAAATGTCACCGCTCCGCCTGCAAATCACCCAGGCCAGGGCTGAGGCAGCACCGCGGTCCTCCGCACGGACCCTCAAAACATGCAAGCCAGCGACAGGCGGACGCCAGCAAGCCTGACTCGACGAGTGACTCCAATAACCTTCCCCCTACTCACAGTATTTGAGACACACAGGGTTCCAACTAATGCTACCACCCTTTTCCATGTACAGCACCTCTGGGCACTGGTTGCAGTTAAATTATACTAGTGTGTGTGTGTGTGTGTGTGTGTGTGTGTGTGTGTGTGTGTGTGTGTGTGTGTGTGTGTGTGTGTGTGTGTGTGTGTGTGTGTGTGTGTGTGTGTGTGAACCGCTGTGCATGTGATCATCAACACATTACTATATAGTGCAGAAGAATATAATTTTGTGTGATAATTTGTGCAGAAGTTGTGCTCATTTAGCTTACCACAGAATGTCATTTTGTGTGATAATTTGTGCAGAAGTTGTGCTCATTTAGCTTACCACAGAATGTCATTTTAAATATACGCTTTCTGGTTCCATGTCATTCCTTCAATAGCACCCTACATCCAAACTGGGCCCAGCTCTAGACTCTCATCCAATCCAACTTCAGAGAATTCATTCACAGAATTACAGATTCTTGGTTTATGTGTGTAATCTCCACATCAGCTCCAACACATAATGAGATGTTTTAGTTGAAGCTCTAGTCCATATATAGTAAGCCATGCACACCACAGACATTCACTGAAACTAGGCTTTCTCATCGTACACCAGAATGTGTTTCTTTCCCCTTCTCTGCTTATTGTGGCTCATTTTGACAGAAGTGGTTAGGGCAGCAATGGATGCACAATTACACCCAAAGAGCAGCATGTGTTTGCAGCTGATCCTCTGCCATTGTGAGGCCTCTAGAGTCAAGGCTTACTCAGCTGTTTAAACAGATAGTGTGTAGACATGCAGGCTGTGTTGAAGTTGATCAGGGTGTGGCCGTCCTCTAAACAAACAGGTGTAGTGTAGTGGAGGCTGTGTTAGGCAGTGCAGTGTTCACCACAAGGCTTGTTCTCCCTCAGGGACGTCTGTTTCCTCCCAATGTCTTTTCTCCCTGTGTGTGAACAGGTGAGCAAGCCACAGGCATTGCTCCCAACAAATACAAACAGAGACAAACACACACATATACACACACTCCTGTGGTTGTTTAAACACCTTGCTTTTGTTTTTCTTTGCCACAGTTAGGGAGTTCTCTGGACATCAGGCCCCAGTCCCTCCATGGGTCCATGGTAGCATCAGAAGTAACAGCTGAAAGTTTATGGAATCATTCATCTAGGCTTTAACCCTGCCTGCTAACAACATGCACAGTGGGAGGGAGCTCTACTATGCCTTATATGCACCCATTGCATGGTCAGTGACAGTCTGACATGGACATGTTTTCATGTGGACAGGTGAAAGTTGACTTCATAATTAATCTGCCTCATAACATACTGAGAGAGAAAGAGAAAGGGGGACACAATGGTTCCTCCTGTTTTCTGCAGTGTCTTGCCTATACCACAAGGGGGCCACATACACCACTTGACGCTGAGGGTCTCCACGTGATGATGAGTTGGTGTCTGTTTGTCTCTGTCTGTGTGCATGCAAGGGGGGACACTGGAGGCCATACAGGCACTCAGGGCTTTTACTGGCCCAGTTGATTAGTAGCAATATTGTCAACAAACAGCCCAACAACCTTTCATTGTGTGAGACGGCTGGAGGGGGACTCTCTCTGTTCAAAGGCCTTATCTGTGTCTGGCCCTGTCTTATCTGATCTCCACTTATATGCCTCCTGTTCTTTTTTTGTTTGTGTGTGTGTATATGTGTGGGGGGGGATGCTTGACTTGGTTGAGAGCATGGTGAAGTCATCTTCAGTTGAGGTAATGAAATCAAATTGCATATCAAATCTCCACAGGTAATGTCATTAAACTGAACTGATTTGAAATCGTTCAAGTGTACAGTATTTTATGATTGTTTTTTTCTAACCTTATTTGTGCAGGCTGTGTGGTGGGAGTTATACGCAGCTGTGTGTTTCTGTGTAAATTTGTGCATATGTGTGTGTGTGTACTGCAGGTGGCCATTTGTTTTTCATTAAAATATAATAACCAGTGTTCCTTTTAAATCAAAGTCATTGCAAACCACTTATCCCATCTGTATTTCTCTCCTCTGGTAGGGCTCGAAGTAGGCTAGGTATGAAGTGAACAATTTAGCTACAATGCTGTAGTAATCATTGTTTCCAACTGTCTCCCCCTGGGTAACCTTCTCGTACACTCTTACACACACAATCTCTCTTGCTCTCTCTCGTGCTCTCTCTCTCTCTTTCTCAGTGTTGACACAGCTTCAGCAGGACACTCCCCCCACACCCGGACACCCCCTCCTCCCCCCCACTCTCTCCCCACACACACAAACCTGTTTGGTGCAGATCAGAAGCCCAGCTCGGAGGCCCCACACCTGGACATGTTTGCGGAGGAAGAGGGCGGGCGGCGCTCCATGCGCCTGTCGACTGGCTCCACCATGTCTGGCCAGCTGTGCTCCTGGCCTGGCCTCGCACTGTGGGGGCTGTGCAGCTGGAAAACGCATGTCTCCCAAAAGAGGGAGAAAAAAGGAAGGGAGGACAGTCACAAAGCTCATTACACATACAGCCCCCTCTCTCTCTCTCTCTCTACTGCTCTTTACATGTCACTGTCCTTTTACTGGGTAACACATTATTATGTTATTTTGTTTGATAACTGAACATAGTTGTGTTTTCCCACCTAGACTGAAAAACTCTAAAAAGTATATTTAATTATACTTTTGTGTGGTTATAGTGGTGTTCATGCTTTGGCAGACTATGCTACTGATGTTTTTCCAGGTTGAAAATGTCAGTGCAATTAATCTATTGGTTGATGTCCACACACACACACACACACACACACACACATTGTTCAAGTTGTTGTCATGGTTTGGGCCAATTAAGCCTCAGCATACCAAAGGCAAATGTAATTATCTCACTATGTATGCCATATTTTTTGTTGTTGTATTCAAATCTTGTTTTTCATTAGCTGGTATTGAGTTTGTAAATCAGATGCCACTGTCACAACAATGCTGCTGGGGTAGAATAGAGTTGAATACAGTATGGTCCACAGAGGGGGATCACAGAGTCCAAATGAAATGAGACAGCATATACTTGCCACTTCATATTCATACTATGTTTTTTCACTTTTATTCATGTGCTCTTTACTGTTACTGCTTAGGGGGACAAACCCTTATCTATCTTTGCGTGGCCTCCTGCCCTGGCCTACATGCTGGTCCTGAGGGATGCAGTGCAGTGCCCAGCATTAGCAGGAAGTGGAGTATGTGTGAAGTAGCCCATGTGTGTACCTGTCACTCAGCACAGCCAGGTAGAGCCAGGACCAGGACCAAGGGAGACCCAGTCAGGACATGCTCAGGTCCCCCAGGATGGAGACTTTGTCCTGAGTAGAGGCTTCAACTCCATCACCTCAAGTCCGACTTAAAACCACACTCACCCACTAATTTTGATGGATTGAGATTGTATCATAGCTGTTCATTCTTGTGTAAGAAAGTGAAATGCCACAGGCTCATGCCAAACGCTTCTCTTGCTCTTAAGCACCGTTGTGGTGGATTTTCAGCTGCCCTTGTCCAGTAATATTCGCGTAGCTTAGATTTGAAATGCTATCTGTATAGATGTTAACTGAAGCAATTTATGCTTTCAGATACCATGGCCTTGACTAGACAACCCCTACGCACTTAGAGAAAAACAGTTCCAAAAAGGTTATTCGACTGTCCCCCATAAGAGAACCCTTTTTGGTTCCAGGTATAACCCTTTTTGGTTCCGGGTAGAACCCTTTAGAGTTCCATGTAGAATCCTCTGGGGAAAGGGTTCTACCTGGAACCAAAAAGGGTTCTTCAAACGAGTTATCCTATGGGGACAGCTGAAGAACCCTTTTTGGTTCTAGATAGTACCTCTTTTTCTAACAGTGTAAGTTATGTGGTTTCACATACAGCTTAGGTGGAACAACCCTAAATACTGTTATTTATCCAGTCTGATTATTCATTGTTTAGTAATATTTCAACCATATATCCCCTAGAATACAGTAGTTTAGACAAGTATATAACATCAATAGAAGAGACAGGAATGCTTATGGGGGAGGTGTTGCTATACAGTGGGGCAAAAAAGTATTTAGTCAGCCACCAATTGTGCAAGTTCTCCAACTTAAAAAGATGAGAGAGGCCTGTAATTTTCAATCATAGGTACACTTCAACTATGACAGACAAATGAGAAAAAAATTCCAGAAAATCACATTGTAGGATTTTTTATGAATTTATTTGCAAATTATGGTGAAAAATAAGTATTTGGTCACCTACAAACAGGCCTCTCTCATCTTTTTAAGTGGGAGAACTTGCACAATTGGTGGCTGACTAAATACTTTTTTGCCCCACTGTATATATTCAGAGCCATATCCCATATCCCTCTTAGAGAGGATCTCAAGTGTTATTGAAGTACTGTGGCTGCAGGTTCACCTGCCTCATCTAAAGCCTATGCTTTTGGGGTGTTGTTATAGGCCACCAACAGTCAGTATCTAAATGTATTTATTTATTTATTTATTTATTTTATTTCACCTTTATTTAACCAGGTAGGCAAGTTGAGAACAAGTTCTCATTTACAATTGCGACCTGGCCAAGATAAAGCAAAGCAGTTCGACACATACAACGACACAGAGTTACACATGGAGTAAAACAAACATACAGTCAATAATACAGTATAAACAAGTCTATATACGATGTGAGCAAATGAGGTGAGATAAGGGAGGCAAAGGCAAAAAAAGGCCATGGTGGCAAAGTAAATACAATATAGCAAGTAAAACACTGGAATGGTAGATTTGCAATGGAAGAATGTGCAAAGTAGAAATAAAAATAATGGGGTGCAAAATAAATCAATCAATTAAATACAGTAGGGAAAGAGGTAGTTGTTTGGGCTAAATTATAGGTGGGCTATGTACAGGTGCAGTAATCTGTGAGCTGCTCTGACAGTTGGTGCTTAAAGCTAGCGAGGGAGATAAGTGTTCCAGTTTCAGAGATTTTTGTAGTTCGTTCCAGTCCTTGGCAGCAGAGAACTGGAAGGAGAGGCGGCCAAAGAAAGAGTTGGTTTTGGGGGTGACTAGAGAGATATACCTGCTGGAGCATGTGCTACAGGTGGGAGATGCTATGGTGACCAGCGAGCTGAGATAAGGGGGGACTTTACCTAGCAGGGTCTTGTAGATGACATGGAGCCAGTGGGTTTGGCGACGAGTATGAAGCGAGGGCCAGCCAACGAGAGCATACAGGTCGCAATGGTGGGTAGTATATGGGGCTTTGGTGAAAAAACGGATTGCACTGTGATAGACTGCATCCAATTTGTTGAGTAGGGTATTGGAGGCTATTTTGTAAATGACATCGCCAAAGTCGAGGATTGGTATGATGGTCAGTTTTACAAGGGTATGTTTGGCAGCATGAGTGAAGGATGCTTTGTTGCGAAATAGGAAGCCAATTCTAGATTTAACTTTGGATTGGAGATGTTTGATATGGGTCTGGAAGGAGAGTTTACAGTCTAACCAGACACCTAAGTATTTGTAGTTGTCCACAAATAATGTGTGTGAAATGATTGATGGTGTATGTGATGTAAACAGAGGTCTACTTTCTTGGGGATCTGAATATTGACTGGTTTTCAGCAAGCTGTCCGCTCAAGATCAAATTGTCATGTATTGTCATGTTATGTCTTGTTCCTGTTCTTTCTCTTCACTTCGTTTCCCCCTGCTGGTCGTATTAGGTTACCTTCTCTCCCTTTCCTTCCCCCAGCTGTTCCTCATCTCCTCTAACTACCTCGTTTACTCTCTCCCACCTGTTCCCTTTTTTCCCTCTGATTAGGTCTCTATTTCTCTCTCTGTTTCTGCTTCTGTCTTTGTCAGATTCTCGTTTGCTTCACCCTTGTCCCGTCCTGTCGTAATCTGCCTCTTCATCAGATGCTACGTGTGATCAGGTACCTCTGTCCTCTACAACCCGCGCCTACCCGGAGAGACCAGCAGTCTGTTGCCGCTAACCCTGCTATTCTCCTCTGCTGCTAGAAGGGGACTCTATGATAGGACTTTATGATATATTTGTCGCCCTCTCTGCGGGTTGTCTATTTTGTCAACCGATACATCTGAAGAGGATTTATGTCTTCCCTGTGTTTGGACATTAAAAGACTCTGTTTCTGTTAAACCGCTTTTGGGTCCTCACTCACCTGCATAACACAAATCAAATTACATTTTAACAGATGTTATTGCGGGTGTAGCAAAATGCTTGTGCTTCGAGCTCCGACAGTGCAGTAATATCTAACAAGTAATATCTAACAAATTACACAACAAAAACCCAATACACACAAATCTAAGTAGGAAGTGGCTATTATGTGGATAATGTAACTAATATTTGTTGGTCGAATGTGATTAATGAGGAGCATCCAGACGCAGATCTTGATGAATTTATGAAATTGCTTCTTCTAATTATTGATAAACATCTGTTAAGAAACTGACTGTTAGAACTGTACCTTTATTTAACGAGGCAAGTCAGTTAAGAACCAATTCTTATTTACAATGACGGCCTAGGAACAGTGGGTTAACTACCTTGTTCAGGGGCAGAACAACAGATGTTTACCTTGTCAGCTCAGGGATTTGATCTAGCAACCTTGCGGTTACTGCCCCAATCTCTCTGTTAAGGCTTCATGGAGTGATTAAAAACAGTATGGTTGAAAGAGATGGGGCAAAAGGAGTGGCAAATAAGACTGGCTGACTTACTGCAAATTGAGACATTTTGTGACGAAACTTTACAAAAAGAAGAAGAAACTGTATTATGAAGCCAAGATCGATGATATAAAGAATGATGGGGAAAAAACTGTGGCGTACTTTCAATTAAATTATGAGCAAATTCAATGCCATCTTTAATCAAATAAGGTGGCTTATTCATCACAAAACCAGTTGATGTTGCAAATTATTGTAATGATTACTTCATTGGCAAATTGAACAAGTTGAGGAGATTAAATTACTTGGTGTTATCCTAGATTGTAAACTGTCATGGTCAAAATATATAGATTCAATGGTTGTAAAGATTGGGAGAGGTCTGTCTGTGAGAAAGAGATGCTCTGCTTTTTTGACACCACACTCCACAAAGTCCTGCAGGTTCTAGTTTAAACTTATCTTGATTATTGTCCAGCCATGTGGCCAAGTGCTGCTAAGAAAGCCCTGGTTAAGCTGCAGCTGGCCCAGAACAGAGTGACATTTTGCTCTTCATTGTAATCAGAGGGCTAATATAAATATTATGCATGGTAGTCTCTCTTGGCTAAGAGTTGAGAAGAGACTGACTGCATCACTTCTTTTTATAAGAAACATTAATGTGTCAAATTCCAAATTGTTTGCATAGTCGACTTAAGCACACACTTACCCCACCAGACATGCTACCAGGGGTCTTTTCACAGTCCCCAAATCCAGAACAAATTCAAGAAAGCATACAGTATTATATAGAGCCATTATTGCATGGAACTCCCTTCCATCTCATATTGCTCAAATGAACAGAGAACCTGGTTTCAAAAAACAGATAAAGCAACACCTCTTCCCAATTTGACCTAGATTTTGTGTGTATGTATTGATATGTAGGCTATGTGTGCTATTTTTAAATGCATGTAGTTCGGTCATTTAGCTTTCTTACCTATTAATGTTCTGTATTATGTCATGTTTCATGTTCTGTGTTGACCCTAGGAAGAGTAGCTGTGCCCTTTGCAACAGCTAATGGGGATCCTAATAAAATACCCCCAAAAAATCCTTAAACATACATCAATGAATCTAAGGGACTCACACTCATTTGAACTCAATGGGTACTCAAACCACACTGACACCATGACCGGCCCAGATGGACCCCCACTGACCGCTATAAGAAGCCTATGTGGCTGTGATGTCCCCCTCACAGTTGACCCTCTCTGAGGGGAGACATACCGACAGGCCTGTACCCTTTCCAGGCTGGGCTGACTCCCCAGACCTTCTCCCCACTCCCCAGGCCCTAGCAGCCACCCTGCTGTCACCCCCGGCGCATGCAGGTGGCCACATGGACACAATGAAGGCATAAGGTGAACATATGCTGACCAGAACGACTGGTGGTGTCGTTAGTTAGCCACATGTGGGGAGACAGATCGCCTCAGTGGGCTTGACAGAGGAATGGGAGGACTGAGAGATTCATCAGCCTTGAGGCACCATGTCAATGTAGAGCATGTGGAATCTTTTAAGTCAGCTGGTGTACACATCACATCAACACACAAAAATATGCATTCATATATAAATAAACCGTTTCAGCTGGGCAGAGAGATGTATTATTTTGGAAGATTTACACTGCAATCCCAGAAAGCAAGGCACCCAAAACAGCCTCATCCACACAATGTTCCCTTCTCCTCTCCCTCTCCCTGTACTGACTCTCTGCCTCTCCCCTCTGCTTCTGCCCGGTGCTCCCTCACCCAGTGGAGCCCTCCTCCATGCAGGCTGTCTCTGCTCTGCCCTGCCTGTCAGGGGAGGCTGTGGTGGGGCTTCATGTACCAGCCAGCGCCTGTCTCTACCGAGGCCCACAGTCACCACACCCACTGCATTCCTCCACACACACGAAGGGCAGGGCAAGTGGCCTGGAGGGCTGGATGGGAGGCTCTGGGGAGAGGGGAGCTGATGGGAATACACAGTCCACCGAGGATAGACTGGTGAAATACTGAGGTTAGTCTTTCAAATCACCATGTGGAATATTTACTTTGTGCCTAATATTTACTTTGTGCCTCCAAAAGTTGAGATGACACCTCTCAAGGGGATTTGATTCGGTTCACCTGATATCAAAATAAACCTGCAGCCCAACAAAGAAAGTGTAAAAACAGTGCAGAGGAAAGACCTTTGAGAGAACAGAAGAGAAAAATCCCTGACAAAAGCAGGAAGGTGCAATTATCTGCACAGCTGTCTGTGGAACCGGAAGTCTCTCCCAGAGAGGCGGCTCCGTGGGGCCTGATCAGAGTCAGGACAGGAAGTCACAAAAAGACAGGAAGTGGGCGCCAGCTCCAGGAAGTAAGTTTTGCAGCTTCGGCTCCATGAAGTCTCGACTCTTAAGTGAGGGAGGAGGGAGGGACCCATCACAACATCAGAGAGATGGAGAGAGGAACGATAGACGCAGAGGGCAAAATGGGAGGGGTAAAGAGATAGAAAGAAGGAATGGAAAGAGAGAGAGAGAGAACAGGGAGTAGTGAACGCCAGCCGCGTAGGCACTGGTGGGCTTGGGTTGATTGAGAAAAAAATATATTGTATATATATACAGAGTGCCTTTGGAAAATCTTCAGACCGCTTGACTTTTTCCACATTTTGTTAGGTTACCGCCATATTCTAAAATGAATGAAATATTTTTTTTCCTCATCCATCTACACACAATACCCCATAATGGCAAAGAAAAAAAGTTTACACATTTTTGCTAATTTCAGTACGTTGTTGAAGCGGAGTGCTGCAGAGATGGTTGTCCTACTGGAAAGTTCTCCCATCTCCACAGAGGAACTCCAGAGCTCAGTCAGATTGACCATCGGGTTCTTGGTCACCTCCCTGACCAAGGCCATTCTCCCCTGATTGCTCAGTTTGGTCGGTGGCCAGTCTTGGTGGTTCCAAACTTCTTCCATTTAAAAATTGATGGAGGCCATTGTGTTCTTGGGGACCTTCAATACTGCAGAAATGTTTTGGTACCCTTTGTAGTAGGATGTCCCTTGGGGGTATCCGTACCTATGTAGGACATGCGAGGGTTAGGTTAATAAACAGGTTGGAGCTAGAACCTCATTGTCACGCATCCTTATTTTAGATCATACTACATGGTGTCAGAAGTGGTTTTAAAATTCACATAAACGTGAAGGACGTACCAAGTAAATCATACATTCAGGCTGTTTCAAATCAGGGAGGGCACAGTGTTGGAGATAAAACAGCGCATATCATTATTTTGCTAGCTAACGAGCAAGGACTAAGTTACTGCTAAGCAACATGTTGCAAGAGGAAGAAGCTGGCCGGATTTCAGGGTTTGCGACTCCAAGTTCAACGGGCTCTGGCTCAAACACGGACAAGCCAGTGGCTAGTGCTGACGGATTTCGCATTAGTCCCCCATTAGTCCCACTTGCCGAAATGGATCAAACACTGAACTTTATCTGAGAAGTAGTTGGTGAACCAGGCGAGGCAATCATTTGAGAAACCAAGGCTGTCGAGTCTGCCAATGAGGATGTGGTGATTGAGTCGAAAGCTTTGGCCAGATCAATGAATACGGCTGCACAGTAATGTTTCTTATCGATGGCGGTTAAGATATCGTTTAGGACCTTGAGCGTGTGCACTCATGACCAGCTCTGAAACCAGATTGCATAGCAGAGAAGGTATGGTGAGATTCGAAATGGTCGGTAATCTGTTTGTTGACTTGGCTTTCGAAGACCTTAGAAAGGCAGGGTAGGATAGATGTAGGTCTGTAGCAGTTTGGGTCAAGAGTGTCCCCCCCTTTAAAGAGGGGGATGACCGCAGCTGCTTTCCAATCTTTGGGAATCTCAGATGACACGAAAGAGAGGTTGAACAGGCTAGTAATAGGGGTGGCAACAATTTCGGCAGATAATTTTTAGAAAGAAAGGGTCCAGATTGTCTAGCCCGGCTGATTTGTAGGGGTCCAGATTTTGCAGCTCTTTCAGAACATCAGCTGACTGGATTTGGGAGAAGGAGAAATGGGGAAGGCTTGGGCGAGTTGCTGTGGGGGGTGCAGTGCTGTTGACTGGGGTAGGGGTAGCCAGGTGGAAAGCATGGCTAGCCGTAGAAAAATGCTTATTGAAATGCTCAATTATAGTGGATTTATCAGTGGTGACAGTGTTTCCTATCTTCAGTGCAGTGGGCAGCTTATTCTCCATGGACTTTACAGTGTCCCAGAACTTTTTTGAGTTAGTGTTGCAGGAAGCAAATTTCTGCTTGAAAAAGCTAGCCTTGGCTTTTCTAACTGCCTGTGTATAATGGTTTCTAGCTTCCCTGAAAAGCTGCATATCACGGGGGCTGTTCGATGCTAATGCAGAACGCCATAGAATGTTTTTGTGTTGGTTAAGGGCAGTCAGGTCTGGAGAGAACCAAGGGCTATATCTGTTCCTGGTTCTAAATTTATTGAATTGGGCATGCTTATTTAAGATGGTTAGGAAGGCTTTTTTTTTTAAATAACCAGGCATCCTCTGGCGGGATGAGATCAATATCCTTCCAGGATACCCCGGCCAGGTCGATTAGAAAGGTCTGCTCGCTGAAGTGTTTCAGGAAGCGTTTGACAGTGATGAGTGGAGGTCGTTTGACCGCTGACCCATTACGGATGCAGGCAATGAGGCAGTGATCGCTGAGATCTTGGTTGAAGACAGCAGACGTGTATTTAGAGGGCAAGTTGGGTAGGATGATATCTATGCGGGTGCCCGTGTTTACCTGGTAGGTTCATTGATAATTTGTGTGAGATTGAGGGCATCAAGCTTAGATTGTAGGATGGCTGGGGTGTTAAGCATGTTCCAGTTTAGGTCGCCTAGCAGCACGAGCTCTGAAGATAGATGGGGGGGCAATCAGTTCACATATGGTGTCCAGAGCATAGCTGGGGGCAGAGGGTGGTCTATAGCAGGCGGCAACGGTGAGAGACTTGTTTTTAGAGAGGTGGATTTTTAAAAGTTGAAGTTCAAATTGTTTGGGTACAGACCTGGATAGTAGGACAGAACTCTATCTTGTCTGAAAATTTTGTAGTTTGGGATGAAAATTTCAGAATTTTTGGTGGTCTTCTTAAGCCAGGATTCAGACACAGCTAGAACATCCGCGTTGGCAGAGTGTGCTAAAGCAGTGAATAAAACAAACTTAAGGAGGAGGCTTCTAATGTTAACATGCATGAAACCAAGGCTATTACGGTTACAGAACTCATCAAAAGAGAACGACTGGGGAATAGGAGTGGAGCTAGGCACTGCAGGGCCTGGATTCACCTCTACATCACCAGAGGAGGAGTAGGATAAGGGTATTGCTAAAAGCAATGAGAATTGGTCGTCTAGAACGTCTGGAACAGAGAGTAAAAGGAGGTTTCTGGGGGCGATAAAATAGCTTCAAGGTATAATGTACAGACAAAGGTATGGTAGGATGTGAATACAGTGGAGGTAAACCTAGGTATTGAGTGATGATGAGAGAGATATTGTCTCTAGAAACATCATTGAAACCAGGAGATGTCATTGCATGTGTGGGTGGTGGAACTAATAGGTTGGATAAGGTATAGTGAGCAGGACTAGAGGCTCTACAGTGAAATAAGCCAATAAACACTAACCAGAACAGCAATGGACAAGGCATATTGACATTAAGGAGAGGCATGCTTAGTCGAGTGATCAAAATGGTCCAGTGATTAGTGAGGTTGGTTGGGGCCACGGCGATTCAGACAGCTAGCCGGTAGCAAGCTAGCATAGGATGGAGGTCTGTTTTTAGCCACCTCGTGCGTTTACGTCGGTAGGATTAGTGGGGTTCCGTGTGGTAGAGGGGATCAATCCAATTTGCAAAAAAAAAGAAATAGATATAGTTATAGAGGCCCAAGAAAAAATAAAACAATTGTCCGATAGGTCTATTCAGATAGCAGCCGATAAGATAGCTAACGATTAGCGGAACGCAGATGGGCGTTCAGGTAACATCGCGACGGAGGAGCCAGCTGGACAACTCCCTCGGGCAGATAACGTCGGTAGTCCAGTTGTGAAGGCCCCGTGGGGCTCCGCGTTGGCAGTAAAACGGGTCCGGATAGGTGATTGTAGCCCAGGAGTGACTGATGGAACTCTTCAGCTGGCTAGCTCCGGAATAATTGATGTTTGCTCAGGAATCGACGTAAGCCGATAGTCACACGGATAGCAGAGCTAAAGGATTGCTGATGGCCACAAACCGTGGTTAGCTGAATACTAATGATTAGCCAGTAAAGAAGCTAACTAGCTTCTGGCTAGCTTCTGATTAGCTTCAGGCTAGCTTCTGGATTAGCTTCTGGATTATCTTCTGGCTAGCTATGTTAAATGAAGAGAAAACATACTGTTGGGGACCATACTCAGCAAAAAGAGACTGTACCTAAGTTAATGTTCATACTGTGTGATTTAATGCTTTCATAGTGTTTCAGGATGGGAAGTAGCATGTTAGAGAATACTGGTTTCCAAATTATATTTCAATTATGCTTCAGTGGTTAAGCATGTTGAGTTCTTGTTCATGTGAGATATAGTAGGATGTCCCTTGGGGGTATCCGTACCTATGTAGGACATGCGAGGGTTAGGTTAATAAACAGGCTGGAGCTAGAACCTCGTTGTCGTGCGTCCTTATTTTAGATCATACTACACCTTTCCCCCAGATCTGTGCCTCGACACAATCCTGTCTCGGAGCGCTACGGACAATTACTTCATCCTCATGGCATGGTTTTTGCTCTGACTGGCACTGTTAACTGTGGGACCTTATATAGACAGGTGTGTGCATTTCCAAATCATGCCCAATCAATTGAATTGACCACAGGTGGACTCCAATCAAGTTGTAGAAACATCTCAAGCATGATCAATGGAAACAGGATGCACCTGAGCTCAATTTCGAGTCTCATAGCAAAAGATCTGAATAGTTATGTAAATAAGGTAACTGTTTTTTATTTTTAATACATTTGCAAAAATGCAAAAAAAACAGATTGCTAGAGGGAAAAAAAGATATTTAATCAATTTTAGAATAACGCTGTAACATAACAAAATGTGGAAAAGGTCAAGGGGTCTGAACACTTTCCGTAGGCACTGTGTATGTTGCTCTAGTGACAACAATATGTGTCCCCCTCCCATACATCACTCACACCTGTGCTCACAGATTTGCTGAATAAACCTGCATGCATTTTGCATGTAAATAGAGTGTGTCTGCCTGGTTGAGAAGGTGCTAACTTCATGCTGCACCTGATCCTGGACTTGCATCTGATCTGCATAAATAGAAAGTGTCAGAGAAAGACGGGGGAACAGGAGAGGTGTTCATGAGATAAAGACTGGTCATTGTGGGGTATTTAAGCTACAATTGTCATCACGAGGCAACAGGAAAAAGAGATGAAGCCTAATTGTGTTACTGTTACCCATGTGACCCATGTCAGGTTACGTCATATTCTCCAGAGACATGAAGTCTCCCAACACAACTGGTGGATCGTACCCTCTAATCAAACCATTTCTGTTGTCCCCTTCTTCAATGTCGACAAATAAAATCACATTAACAGCCACTCCCTCGGGCCAGTAAAATGTCAATGAATAACACATCCAAACATCTTGAGCGTGGGATTATAATATATAGGCTATGTTATATGCTATAAACACACTCATTAACGGACGCCTATGAAACCGGCTCTCAAAAACAACTTTTCAAGGATGAATAAATAGCCCAGAATTCCATGGAGAATAACTTGAAACAACATTGAGAAATTTGACAGACTGGATTACCAACATTTCTAAAATGATATCTACCACCATTCAACCTGAATGAAGGCTCACCTGTTTTAAGCAACATAAAGGAAACCCATGAACTCTTCATATCAGAGCTGACAAAAGTATTCTATTGTAATCCTCAAGGTCAGTCTTCCAAAAATGCTTCAAGCTCTGAATTTCAGATATAATTTTGGCGTCTGAATGAGACATATAGTCATAACATTTGGGTTTGTGCATTCCAATAGACATAATTCACCACAGATTTTAAAAACAAAAGCCAGATAATATTTGAAACAATCTCTGTCTAAAAGTAAGTGTTTCTGGCATTGCCTTTCTACACAATGCTATATTTGGTTATTTCTTGAGTTAAAGTGGTATTTTTGGGTGGATAATGTGTTGTTTCAATTTAATTTCAGTTAGCGCTGTGATCACCTTGCCATCGCGTTCCAGAGGGCTTTCACTCTCTGTACAAAGAGAGAAGGGCATTAGTCCATAAGAAAGACCAGCTTTGGCTTCCTAAAGAAAGCAGAGGTTTAGCTCTTTCACTTCTATAGCATTGTTATGCTAAGGTCTGCTTGGGAATAGACATTTTCCATTAGCATCTGAAGAAGACCCAACATCTGAGGGAAACTTGTCTTTAGGCCCCTCAGAAAAGGATCTGTTCTCTCTCCCTCTCATTCTCTCTATCTCTCACTCACTCTTTCCTCACTCACTCTTTCCTCACTCAACTCTCATCTCTCTCTATTCAAGGCTCATTCTCCTTCTGTTTTGGCGGGAGGACTGGATTTGGTAAATTACTCTCTTGAATGAAAAGTTAAATTTTCCATATGAATTTCTATAGGCTATTTGGACTTGCATATAACAAAATGCCATTCACTGGTAAACACTAAAGTAGAGATCATAATGTGTGAATAGAAGCAATTTGAATAACCCTCCTCACGGAGACATGACAGTACCATGTTCTAGTGAAGGTGAAGCCATTTGAAGAATGTGTTATTATGAGCAGAACTGAGTTTAAATACATGTGTATTTGAGTATCTGGTATTTAAAACACTTTTTTTGTGTATACAAGTATTTTCAAATACACAGCCCAAAAGTACTTTTATTTGAGTATTTTAATTTTAATTTGTGAAATCCAAATAGTCAACCAAATTTTATTTGAGAGCATTTTCAAAGACTTATTTCAAGTACTATTTTCAAATACCTGGTTTAAATGCATATGTGTGTATTTGAGTCAGTGTATTTGAGAATTTTCAAATACTTACCAAGATTATTTCCAAATACATACAAATATTCAACTACTTGTCTTTTCAAATCAAATATCTAAATACTTTTTTTTTTAAATACTTTGAATGTATGTGAAAGTAATTGAGATATTTCAAATAGTATTTGAACCCAGGTCTGAGTCTGAGTGGAGATTGATCCATGATGTGCATGTTCAACAGGTTGTATGTGCTGTGAAATAGTACCAGTGAGTAGTGCTATAGTAGAATGTGTATTATTCCTCAGACATCATTAGTTTTGCTGTAAACACTGTGGTGTCGCCACTGTCCTGTTACCTGGTCTGACTGAGCCCACTCCTCCAGGGTGGGTGGGGGTCCAGGGGCAGCTGTGCGATGAGTTACGGGTGCCACACACACGTCATACTGGGGAGGAACAGAGCAGCACTCCCCTAGACCAGAGCTGGACCAGAGCTGGCAGTCCTCTAGAGAGATACTGTCATACATACTGTCAGACACACAGACACAGACGACACACACACACACACACACACACACACAGACACACACAGACACACACAGACACACACACACACACACACACACACACACACACACACACACACACACACACACACACACACACACACACACACACACAGACAAACACACAAACAGGGCTGTGCACAGACATTTCAGGGGGAAGGTGCTAATGAAAAAGGGTCACCACCGGCATCTGCTAGTCAGCTTGTTAAAAAAATTGTTTTAACTGATTGTGATTCATCTTCAATGCTCTTAAATAATAACTTCATAATAGAATAGTCATAATCTTCTAACTCAAATATGGCTGTCTGTCTAGTGGCTTGTGTGGATATTTGAGTGTATACAGTACATATGGTGGTAAGCTAGAGTCTAGACTACCTGTGATGCTGCTGTCCTGACACACTTGTGCAACTCCCGACTGAAGAAGGAATAGAGTTGGGTCGGATGGTCGTAGATGGAGCTACTCCTCTCTATGTCTTTCTGCCTCTCTTCTGCATGTAGGCTATCAGCCAACCAGGCTGAATATTGATGATGATGTAAGTAAATCAAGTGTTATCAATTGTGTTAATCAAATGTTATGCTGCAACGGCTGTGGCAGTACTGTTGATATGTAAACTAGGTAGCTTGCTACACACACTCGACCGGTGGCCGCATCCGGGTGTGTGTGAGCTCTGTACATGGCAGACCAACAGTCGCAAGCAACCAACAGATGGGGTGGGGTGGGAGAGGACAGTGGTGAACCTGATGACGTCAAGGCGACTTGAACAACAATGATAAAAACTGCCCCCAAATAGGGCTCTTGGCGAATCGGAGGGCAAAGGGGCATGTGCTCGAGCACAAGTAGACTCCTATCTGTCCACATGCCCTCACACACACACACACACGCAGACGCACACGCACGCACACACACACAAGTGAATCATCATTATTAGTATCTTGTGATGACAGTACTATCATTGTTGCTACAGATTTTTTTCATTCGCTTTGTTGCTATTTGGTGAATTTTCAAAACTCTTAGTACAAAACTCCAAACTGGTAACATTTGTAATGCAGCAAGTCTCATATTAAAATATTTTTATTGTGCATTAATTTAGTTTGAAGGCATCTTTCACCACACAACCACCCAAAATATAAGTTGACTGTGAAATACATCACCAAAAAACACAACATCAAATCTGCTCAACATAGTAATAAAAAAAGCAAAATTTCCCTTTGAATGTAAAATGCTACAGTGCTGTAAATTACAGTACATTACACTGTTTTCACAATAGGCAATACACTTCCACTTCCGATTAAAATTGACTGAACATATCATTTCCATAATTTCTATTAATGTTCGATCGAAAGTATGATCATTTAACACATCTTTTACGGTCATTAATGCAATAAAACAAATGTATTGTTTCGATATCATTACAACTTAGGTGTCCTGTAATCAAATTAAAGAAATTAAAGCAACATCATGTTTAGCATGCAGTAGTTTGCATCAAGCCTGTCTTGAGCGTTTGGCAGTAGGTGACTCGTTTCAGGAAAGTAGGTATATGCTACACATCACTACTGCACAGGAGCAGCATTTGAACGTAAACATGTATTTTTTTTATCAAAATACGAATAACATTTTAAATTACGAGCCTAGTTGGTTTAGCCATGGAAAAAGGTAGGAACCTTCCCACTAGCCATGATTGGCTGAGATAATATATGGGCCGGACATACCAGGAGACGAATTTGGATTGGTCTGCCATGTAGCACACTTCTGTCTATAACGTGAGCTGTTCAGTATGTGTTGACAGTCCTTTCTACCATACCGTTTCTGAAAGATATTACGTTAGCCATCGAGAACTACAAACGTTTTGCTACTTTTCTCAACTACATTGATGCCCTGAATTTAGAAGGCGCTATCGACAGATCAGTAGGAAAAAGTGATGGCCTACTTTCTGCACACACCATGGTCAGTGTGAACCAGAGTGACTTGACACAAAGATAGCCAAACAAGATGTAGCTACAAACAAAACGGAGTTAAATGGTTAGGTTCTTATCAAAATCCCAGTAAATATCCTCATTGTTCATGCACCTGGGGAAAAAGCTTTTGGCATGGTGAATCCAAGCCTGACATAGGTCTGGATTGAAATCATTGCATGCCTTATCCATGCCCTGAAGGAGGGTGGTACACACACTCATACATCTTCCAATTGTACTGTAATTGTGTATTGTATTACAGTATTGTACGTATGTATTGTAGGGGTCCTGTACATAGCTCAGTTCATGAGAGCATAGTACTAGCAACACCAGAGTGGGTTTGATTCCCCCTGGGGGTCACATACCAAGATGTGTGGACTGTTGTTACTTTGGATAAAAGTGTCTGCTATGTTGTTTTACATTTATTTTTATTTAAATGCTATGTAAATGACATATCTTACAGTATTACAGTACTGTATTGGCCAATGCAATTTTAGTAAAGCAGTGTGACCCCCCCTCCCATAAAAGACATCAGCAAATTTGTATTGGATACATGTTTACTGTATAGAGGATGCATTTCTTTCTTGTTTTGGACTTTCTAGTTAATCTGAGTATTGGTATCGTATTGTATTGATATTGTATTACTGCACTGTAAGAGCTAGAAACACAAGCATTTCGCTGCACCTGCTGTAACATCTGCTAATCTGTGTATGTGTATGACTGCACAACGCATCACCGGGGACAAACTACCTGCCCTCCAGGACACCCACAGCACCCGATGCCAGAGAAAGGCCAAAAAGATCATCAAGGACAACAACCACTGAGCCACTGCCTATTCACCCTGCTACCATCCAGAAGGCGAGGTCAGTACAGGTGCATCAAAGCTGGGACCGAGAGACTGAAAAACAGCTTCTATCTCAAGGCCATCAGACTGTTAAAACAGCCATCACTAACATTGAGTGGCTTTACTTTAATACATTTAATAATGTATTATGTCACTTTAAATAACGCAACTTTAATAATGTCTACATATCCTACATTACTCATCTCATATGTATGTACTGTATTCTATACCATCTGTGCCGCACCGCCATCGCTCATCCAAATATTTGTGTGTACATATTCTTATTCATCCCTTTACATTTGTGTGTATAAGGTAGTCGTTGTGAATTTGTTAGATTACTTATTAGTTACTGCACTGTCAGCATTAGAAGCACAAGGATTTCACTACACTTGATTAAACATCTGCTAACCATGTGCATGTGACAAATACAATTTGATTTAACTTGATAAACTTTGATTTGATATGTTACATCTCTTTTTTTTTCTTGTTTTTTTTTTTACCCCTTTTTCTCCCCAATTTCATGGTCTCATCGCTACAACGGGCTCGGGAGAGACGAAGGTTGAAAGTCATGCGTCCTCCGATACTGGATGCCAGCCGCACCAATGCCCCGGAGGAAACACCGTGCACCCCACCTTGGCTAGCGCACACTGCGCCCAGCCCGCCACAGGAGTCGCTGGTGCGCGATGAGACAAGGACACCCCTACCGACCAAGCCCTCCCTAACCCGGGCGACGCTAGGCCAATTGTGCGTCGCCCCACGGACCTCCCAGTCGCGGCCGGTTATGACAGAGCCTGGGCGCGAACCCAGAGACTCTGATGGCACAGCTGGCGCTGCAGTACAGCGCTCTTAACCACTGCGCCACCCGGGAGGCCGATATGTTACATCTCTGACCTTGTCAATATCAGATTTTAAAAAGATATTACTGTGAAGTAAAATCTTAACAGTCATCATCATAGTAGGACATTCAAGTATGTAGCATCATTTTTATGTTTCTACTTTACCTACCTCCATTTTCATTATGTAGTTCTCCAAATCTGTAGTATACAAGCCTGTTTAAAATCTATAGGTTTACCAAACGTTGATTATCAATTAAGAGCAGTTGAATTAAGTAATAGTAAAATTATTAGTATTTTAACAAAAGAGAAGATGATCATTTTATAAGTAATGTGAGCATTGCATTGTGAAAGGTAATCACTTTATATGAACATGTACTGCAATGTGAAACATGTATTTCTAGATGAAACACTGATTAGTTATGTTTGGTGAAAAAGTGACTGTATGATTTTGGTTGTTGTACTTAGTCAATTGAACATGTGCTTAGAGTTTTTAAACAACCCACTGGGCACAGACGTCAGTTCAAGGTCTAGTTTTAGTTTACGTTTGGTTGAGCTTTCATCAAATGTGAATTCAATGTGAAATCAACAAAAAATGTCATCAAGTCAGTGGATTTAGGTTAAAAGTTGGGTGAGAAAAATTCTAAATGTGCTTACGCTGATGACTTTTTGCAAATTCAATAATTTTTCCATGTTGATTCAACATTCCTCACATAGATTTTGGAGGGTTGAAATGTCTTGGAAACAGTGTTGATTCAACCAGTTTTCGCCCAGTGGGAACTGCTTTAAAAAAATATATGTATTTATTTTTCTCACGCCAAATATTAACAAACACACAGAACAACAATTTACAGATAGACACACACAAACAACAACTAAACTAACAACTAAACAACAACTAACTTAATCACTGTTTTCCAAGATGGTGTAGCAGTTGGACGTGTGTTTTTGTCCCGTGTAAACATAATTTTTCCTTGTTTTTTTCTCGTATATATATTTAATAGTTAATATCACTTTCTATCTACGGACTGAATATATTCTCCTGCAACCCGCCTCGCCCAATGTGGTATGGATCTGCAGTTTTTATACTTAAGAACTCATCAACTCATCAAAAGCTAGCCAGCTAGCCAGCTAACTGGCTACCAGCTATCTGGCTACTAGTTAGCCACGGCCCTCTAGCTATCTAAAGTACATGAGGCCCATCGGACAAATTATTTGGCCACTATACTATACCCACCATGCGGAGCCCTGCTGATCCGTCGCCTGAACCGGAACACCAACAGCTAACTAGCTACTAGCTAGTAGTCAGCTAGCCACTGCTAGCGGTCATCAGCCACCTCTAGCACGGACAACTCTCACCAGTCTGCACAGCGCGTCTCAAACCAGAGCAAATCAGACTCATTTTTCTCCATATCTCCGGCTTCCTACCGCAAGCTCTGAACCTTTTTTTTCTTCACCCGGATCATCGCAGCTAGCTAGCTGCTATTCGAGTGGCCACTCCTGGCTAATGTTACTGTCTCGAAGCAAGAACCAATTAGCCTGGAGCTATCCTTGCTAGGCCCATCTCCCGGCTAGCCAAATAGGTCTATCAGCCACTCCTTGGGCTACAATACCTCTTTTTGCCAACTTGCTTGGACCCCCACCAACTCATCACGACTGGACCACCGACGTGATTCGCCCGATGGGGTTTTTCTCAACTGGCTCCGTTGTCGCTTTGTCCCCTGAATGCCCATCTGCTAGCATGCTAGCAGCAGCCTGCTAGCTGTCCAGAGCACATCGGACTGTTAGCTTAAGAGGCCCACCAGACAAACTCTTCGGCCACTATACCTATTCTGCCAATTTGGCCATGGTTTACCACATGGAGCCCTGCTGATCCGTCTGCTGACGTAATAGCACAAGGGGGCCACAACAGACTTTCTTCAGTCGCAACGTCCCTCCAAGGCCCTTCTGTTAGCTTATTAGCACAGGCCCACAAGCTACTTGAAGCCACTCACTTGTCTACTATGATCACTCGGCTACACATGCCTCTCGCTAACGTCAACATGCCTTCTCCATTGCTGTTTTGGTCAGTATTTATTGACTTATTTCACTGTAGAGCCTCTAGCCCTGCTCAATACGCCTTATTTAACACTTTAGTTCCACCTACCACACATGCATTGACATCACCTGTTTTAAATGATATTTCTAGAGATAATATCTCTTTCATCGTCACTCTATGCACAGGTTTACCCTCACTGTATTCACATCCTACATACCTTTGTCTGTACATTATGCCTTGAATCTATTCTACCGTGCCCAGAAATCTGCTCCTTTTACTCTCTGTTCTGAACGTACTAGACAACCAGTTATTTTAGCCTGTAGCCGTACAAATCCTACTTCTCCTCTGTTCCTCTGGTGATGTGGAGGTTAATCCAGGACCTGCAGTGCCTAGCTCCACTCCCATTCCCCAGGCGCTCTCATTTGTTGACTTCTGTAACCGTAAAAGCCTTGGTTTCAAGCATATTAACATTAGAAGCCTCATCCCCAACTTTGTTTTATTCACTGCCCTAGCACACTCTGCCAACCTGGATGTCCTAGCCATGTCTGAATCCTGGCTCAGGAAGACCACCAAATATCCTGAAATTTCCATCCCTAACTATAACATTTTCCGACAAGATAGAACTGTCAAAGGGGGCGGTGTTGCAATCTACTGCAGAGATAGCCTGCAGAGTTCTGTCCTACTATCCAGGTCTGTACCCAAAACATTCGAGCTTCTACTTTTAAAAATACACCTTTCCAGAAACAAGTCTCTCACCGTTGCCGCTTGCTATAGACCACCCTCGGCCCCAGCTGTGCCCTGGACACCATATGTGAACTGATTTCCCCCCATCTATCTCCAGAGCTCGTGCTGCTAGGTGACCTAAACTGGGACATCTTACAATCTAAGGTTGATGCCCTCACTCCCTCACAAATTATCAATGAACCCACCAGGTACAACCCCAAATCCGTAAACACGGGTCAAACGACCACCCCTCATCACTATCAAACGCTCCCTAAAAAACTTCAGCAAGCAGGCCATCCTAATCAACCTGGCCCGGGTATCCTGGAAGGATATTGACCTCATCCTGTCAGTAGAGGATGCCTGGTCATTCTTTAAAAGTGCCTTCCTCATCATCTTAAATAAGCATGCCCCTTTAAAAAAATGTAGAACCAGAAATAGATATAGCCCTTGGTTCTCTCCAGACCTGACTGCCCTTGACCTGCACAAAAACATCCTGTGGCGTTCTGCATTAGCATCGAATTGCCCCCGTGATATGCAACTTTTCAGGGAAGTTAGGAACAAATATACACAGGCAGTTAGGAAAGCAAAGGCTAGCTTTTTCAAGCAGAAATTCACATCCTGTAGCACAAACTCAAAAAAGTTCTGGGACACTGTAAAGTCCATTGAGAATAAGAGCACCTTCTTCCAGCTGCCCACTGCACTGAGGCTAGGAAACACTGTCACCGCCGATAAATCCACTATAATTGAGAATTTCAATAGGCATTTTTCTACGGCTGGCCATGTATTCCACCTGGCTACCCATACCCCGGTCAACAGCCCTGCACTCCCCACAGCAACTCGCCCAAGCCTCCCCCATTTTTCCTTCACCCAAATCCAGATAGATGTTCTTAAAGAACTGCAAAACCTGGACCCCTACAAATCAGCCGGGCTAAACAATCTGGACCCTCTCTTTTTAAAATGATATGCTGAAATTGTTGCAACCCCTATTACTAGCCTGTTCAACCTCTCTTTCATATCGTCTGAGATTCCCAAAGATTGTAAAGCTGCCGCGGTCATCCCCCTCTTCAAAGGGTGAGACACTCTAGATCCAAATTGCTACAAATCTATCCTACCCTGCCTTTCTAAGGTCTTTGAAAGCCAAGTCAACAAACAGATTACCGACCATTTCGAATCCCACCATACCTTCTCCGCTATGCAATCTGGTTTCAGAGCTGGTCATGGGTGCACCTCAGCCACGCTCAAGGTCCTAAACGATATCATAACCGCCATCGATAAGAGACATTACTGTCCAGCCATATTCATTGACCTGGCCAAAGCTTTCGACTCTGTCAATCACCACATTCTTATTGGCAGACTCAACAGCCTTGGTTTCTCAAATGACTGCCGCACCTGGCTCAACAACTACTTCTCTGATAGAGTTCAGTGTGTAAAATCGGAGGGCCTGTTGTCCGGACCTCTGGCAGTCTCTATGGGGGTGCCACAGGGTTCAATTCTTGGGCCGACTCTCTTCTCTGTATACATCAATGATGTCGCTCTTGCTGCTGGTGATTCTCTGATCCACCTCTACGCAGACGACACCATTCTGTATACTTCTGGCCCTTCTTTGGACACTGTGTTAACTAACCTACAGACGAGCTTCAATGCCATACAACTCTCCTTCCGTGGCCTCCAACTGCTCTTAAATGCTAGTAAAACTAAATGCATGCTCTTCAACCGATCACTGCCCGCACCCGCCTGCCCGTCCAGCATCACTACTCTGGACGGACAACTACAAATACTTAGGTGTCTGGCTAGACTGGAAACTCTCCTTCCAGACTCACATTAAGCTTTTCCAATCCAAAATTAAATCTAGAATCGGCTATTTCACAACAAAGCATCCTTCACTCATGCTGCCAAAAATACTCTCGTAAAACTGACCATCCTACCGATCCTAGACTTCGGCGATGTCATTTATAAAATAGCCTCCAACACTCTACTCAACAAATTGGATGCAGTCTATCACAGTGCCATCCGTTTTGTCACCAAAGCTCCATATATTACCCACCACTGAGACCTGTACACTCTTGTTGGCTGGCCATCGCTTCAAACTCGTCGCCAAACCCACTGGCTCCAGGTCATCTACAAGTCTTTGCTAGGTGTCGTGTCTTTACTATCATTAACCTGTTATGGCGATCCCCTAGGGGAACCCCCCCAGAACAGGACTGATCACCCCTCATAGCCTGGTTCCTCTCTAGGTTTCTTCCTAGGTTTTTGCCTTTCTAGGGAGTTTTTCCTAGCCACCATGCTTCTACACCTGCATTGCTTGTTGTTTTGGGTTTTAGGCTGGGGCTATATAAATAATTTGATTTGAGGACTGAGGGTCTTCCAAATATTGAAAGTGTGTAAATAGTTACCCATGTTATTTTGTAAATGTGTATATATATTTTTTTAACCATATTTCTCTCAATTTTGGGGGTTTGGGTGTGTTAGAATACCATTTTGGTATTTTGTATATAGTTATTTGTTTCAAACTGTATACCTTCACCAATTTGGCCACTTGGGACACCTGGGTGACTTCATGATAAATGTCATGTAGCACACTCATTTTGGAAGTTATCATTCTGAAACTTTGCACAAGTACTGTTGCCCTCTTATATTTTTCACTGAAATTGTCCCCATCATCCTATCTGAATGTTTGTTTTATCTTGTTAATTTTAAAGATGATACAAAAATAAAAACGTATGTTTTTTTTCATTGTTTTATCTAAACCAGAACTATTGTGTTATATTCTCCTACATTCAATTCACATTTACACAAACTTCAGTGTTTTCTTTCAAATGATATGCATATCCTTGGTTCTGTGCCTGAGCTACAGGCTGTTTGATTTGGGTATGTCTTCAGGTGGAAATTGCACAAAGTAGGGGGAGTTCTAAGAGGTTTTAACCTGTTATGGCTGCATCCCTTTGTTCTCAATTTCCGCCTGAAGACATAGCCTAATCTAACTGCCTGTAGCTCAGCCGCAGAGGCAAGGATATGCATATTCTTGGTATCATTTGAATGGAAACATTCTGAAGTTTGTGGAAATGTTAATTGAATGTGGGAGAATATAACACAGTAGATCTGGTGGAAGAAAAGAGAAAGAAAGAGCATACATTTTCTGTTTTTTATTGTTGTAGTATCATCTTTCACATGTACTAGAAAAGCCACACAGTCAGATAGGATGCTGGAGATAATTTTGATGGATAACACAAGAGGGCAACTGTAGGTGTGCAAAGTTTCAGACTGATAACTTCAGGAATGGGTGAGCTACATGACATTTAGCATGAAGTCACCCAGGTGTCCCACACAAGTTGCCCAAATGTACCCAAGTGGCCGAATTGGTGAAATTACCTATAACTATATACAGCAGTGCAAATAACTATATGCAACATATCAAAAAGCAATTCGAACACACACACACACACACAAAAAAATGTTTTAAAAAATATTAGAAAATAAATATTTAAAAAAAAAACAGTACACCCCTTGGAAGTCCCCGTCATAATATTTTGCTGCCTGTGCCATGTCCCATAGCAGTCTCTTTCTGATGTAAAGCAGAGGCAAACTGAACAAGTGGTGCATTTCATGCAACACAGAACACAACGACGCCTCCATGCTGTGCCCTTTTGGCCCTGAGGCACAGTCATGCCTGCAGTAATGAACTGTGGCATATGAACACCACTGGGGGCACAGGTAGAGCGGGCACCGGGGGCTCCCAGTCGGAGTCGCTATCACTGTGAAAGAAAACATTAAAAATATATATTTGTATTGTATGAGCCTTTTATCATCACATAAAATAAACAGATATGTATTGATTGTATAGAGCAGAGGGAACAGTCACTAAGGTGTTCCATTCAACTCCGGCCATTGTTGTATATATATATATATATATATATACACACACACACACACCCAAACAAACCAACACACACACACACACACAAACTACACATTTCATTGCAAAAAACATGTTTATATATATATTTTTAATATATAATATATATATATATATATTTATATTTCATAAAACCGCATTAGCACTTACCCGTCCAGAAGTACGTCCTGTCCTTGCAGAAACAGCTCCTCAGTTTGTTTGAATCATAACACTCCAAGATTCCTCAAACAAAAAATCTGTCTCACTTTCACTTTTTCACTTTAGAGTTTGACTTCGCTTTACATGATTTATTCGCCAATGATATCTTCAATGAAATCTTTGAAACTACAACTTTCTGAAATACAGCTGAGCGTAAAAAGCCTTACAGCAACTCCTCTGATCGTCAAGGCGAGAATGGAGTTCCCTGCGCGTGCGATTACAACCAAGGAATTGTGGTCCAAACCCAAACCATTACATACTGGCGTTTACCTCAGCTCATTGGCTATCTACCCAGCTAGATTTCAAGAAGATCAGTGGTCATTGGGCAGAAATATAGTCAATCAATGAAGCTTCGCTAAAATTATTGGTGCGTAAGGTAGTCATTTATCGTTGTCTTCAAATCAGCTCACTTCGGTCAATACTACTGGCAAAAAAAACAAGGTTATTTGGCTGTGTTGCAAACATCCAGAGGAATGCACTGAAACCCACCATGACTAGATAACCAATTGTTTACAGGGGCGAATCAGGCCGAATGCTCCGTAAAAAATTGATAGAGATGGAATTCACGGTGATCTTAGGCTTGTGTGAGGCTGATCGGCCATGGAACCCCATTTTATGAAAATCCAGATGAACAGTTCTTGTGCTGATGTTGCTTCCAGAGGAAGTTTGGAATTTGTACTGCATCCGAGGACAGACGATTTTTACGCACTTCGCACTTTAGCACTCGGAGGTCCTGTTCTGTGAATTTGTGTTGCCTACCATTTCACGGCTCAGCAGTTGTTGCTCCTAGACATTTGCACTTCACAATAACAGCACTTATAGTTCACGGAGGCAGCTTTAGTTGGGCAGAAATTTGATGAACTGACTTGTTGGGAAGGTGGTGCTACGTTGAAAGTCAGTAAGCTCTTCAGTAAGGGCATTCTACTGACAATTTTCTATGGAGATTGCATGGCTGTGTGCTCGATTACTATACACCTGTAAGCAACGTGTGGGGCTGACATAGCCGAATACACAAATTAGAAGGGGTGTCCAAGTTCTTTAGTATATATACAGTACCAGTCAACAGTTTGGACACACCTGCTCATTCAAGAGTATTTCTTTATTTGTACTATTTTCTACATTGTAGATTAATAATGAAAACATAAAACTATGAAATATTGTAAAACAAATCAAAATATGTTTTACATTTGAGATTCTTCAAAGTAGCCACCCTTTGCCTAGATGACAGCTTTTCACACTCTTGGCATTTCATTCTCTCAACCAGCTTCATGAGGTAATCACTTGCAATGCATTTCAATTAATAGGTGTGCCATGTTAAAGGTTAATTTGTGGATTTTCTTTCCTTCTTAATGTATTTGAGCCAATCAGTTGTGTTGTGACAGGGTAGGGTTGTAAACAGAATATAGCACTATTTGGTAAAATACCAATTCCATATGAACTAAATCAGAGGACCGCCCATGAGTGCAGCTAGGGTCAGGCATCCTGGGACAGCCCCTTTTCTGCAATTCTGAATAAAAACCCAATTTTGAGAAATTCTCAGTTAACCATGTTTCTCTCAATCACGGGAGGACAAAGGTTGCAGACCATTGCTGAAACTTTTAACCATACCACGTGGTTAAACTCTTAGACTATCGATACCGACAGAATAAGAACAAGTCTTTGATAATAATTACTAGTCTGCAGCTAGAAATTCGGTATTATTGAACGCAAAGAACGACAACTGCCGAAACATCGATTCTACAACAACATGGATGAATGTCACTCTGAACAATCCCCTCTAATCGCGACAGAGAGAGGACGAAAACTCTCCAACAGAAACAAACTTTTCAACAAAGATCCCGACAACACACTGAATGTAAATATTTATTGATTGCAATTGTTCCCGAATGAGTGAGCGTTCATGTGCCAAGGATTAGCATTTCAATTGTTATAATTATCAACTTTGTAGTGTCTCATCTCAGTTGACCCCCACTTCCCCTTTTGTCCACCAAGCCGCGATACCGGTTTATCCCACTAGGGAAACGCCGCTATCATTTCCTTGTAACCATATTTACTTTGTTTGTTTGTGTGTGTGTGAAATTCTGTGATTGTTTAGTTAGTTAATAAATAAATGATTTAAGACAATTGATGTATGGATGACTCATAGAGAAGACTGGGTTCGTGCAGATAACCAACAATTTACGACGTTTGGAATGAGACTAACGTGAGGTAAAGTAAATATTTCATTAATTCGAAGACTAATTGATCAGATATAAAATATCTGAAAAGTTATCAGGAAATTATAACTTTGTAATCTGAATATTTTCCTTGGTGCCCCGACTTCCTAGTTAATTACCGTTACATGATTCATCAGTTTAATCTCGTAATACTAATTACAGAGAATCTTTGATAAAAACTATAAGTCTTCAATTTAAGTAACGGAATAAAATTATCTTGAATAATTTTGGAATTCGGAAACTATTCACACCCCTTTACTTTTTCCACATTTTGTTGTGTTACAGCATTATTCTAAAATGGTTTAAATTGTTTTTTCCCCCTCATTAATCAACATACAATAACCAATAATGACAAAGCAAAAGCTGTTGTTTTCAAAATGTTTGCAATTTTATAAAAAAATAAAAAAATCTGCAATATTCAGACCCTGAAGTATTCAGACCCTTTACTCTACTTTGTTGAAACACCTTTGGCAGCGATTACAGCCTCGAGTCTTCTTGGGTATGATGCTACAAGCTTGGGACACCTGTATTTGGGGAGGTGTTAGAATGGCCAAGTCAAAGTCCAGACCTGAATCCAATCGAGAATCTGTGGAAAGAACTGAAAACTGCTGTTCACAAATGCTCTCCATCCAACCTCACTGAGCTCGAGCTGTTTTGCAAGGAGGAATGGGGAAAAATGTCAGTCTCTCGATGTGCAAAACTGATAGAGACATACCCCAAGCGACTTACAGCTGTAATCGCAGCAAAAGGTGGCGCTACAAAGTATTAATTTAAGGGGGCTGAATAATTTTGCACGCCCAATTTTTCCGTTTTTGATTTGTTAAAAAAGTTTGAAATATCCAATAAATGTCGTTCCACTTCATGATTGTGTCCCACTTGTTGTTGATTCTTCACAAAAAAATACAGTTTTATATCTTTATGTTTGAAGCCTAAAATGTGGCAAAAGGTCGCAAAGTTCAAGGGGGCCGAATACTTTCGCAAGGCACTGTACATGACAAAGGACCCGCTCCCCCGTTTACTCAGTTTGGCAGGGAGGCCAGCTCTAGGAAGAGTCTTGGTGGTTCCAAACTTCTACTATTTAAGAATGATGTAGGCCATTGTGTTCTTGGGGACCTTCAATGCTGCCGATCTCTGCCTCGACACAATCCTTTCTCTGAGCTCTACGGACAATTCCTTCAACCTCATGGCTTGGTTTTTGCTCTGACAGGCACTGTCAACTGTGGGAACTTATATAGACCGGTGTGTGCCTTTCCAAATCATGTCCAATCAATTTAATTTACCACAGGTGGACTCCAATCAAGTTGTAGAGACATTTCAATGATGATCAATGGAAACAGGATGCACCTGAGCTCAATTTCGAGTCTCATAGCAAAAGATCTGAATACCTATGTAAATAAGGTATTTCTGTTCTTAATTTATAAAAACCTGTTTTTACTTTGTCATTTTGGGGTATTGTGTGTAGATTGATAAGTCAAAAAATATTGAATCAATTCGAAAATAAGGCTGTAACGTAATAAAATGTGGAAAAAGGGAAGGGGTCTGGATACTTTCTGAATGCACTGTGTATTTGTGCTCACTTGTTATTCATCCTATTAATTATTTCATATTTTTTGTGGTCCGCTTAAAGGATTGCTGTAAAACACGAGTTATTGTTTTTCTCTTTCCTACTGCCAATATTTCAGGGGTTTTCCATGTTCATTTTATATCCTGAGATTTTAGCAGAATTCTGAAAACAATTTTAGCAAAGGGGGCATTGAGTTTTCAATATTGTTCAGGTATATCAGGAGATCGTCTGCAAATAAGTTTAGTTTATATTCATGTTTACCAATACTGATACCTGTTATGTTTGGGTCCTGTTGAATTATTTCTTCAAGCTGTTCAATTGCCATTATAAACAAGAGGGGTGAGAGGGGACACAAATTATTATTTTTTAAACGGAAAAGTGGTGCGTGTATATGTAGTCACCCCCTTTGCTATGAAGCCCCTAAATAAGATCTGGTGCGACCAATTACCTTCAGAAGTCACAAAATTAGTTAAATAAAGTCCACCTGTGTGCAATCTATGTGTCACATGACCTCAGTATATATACACACCTGTTCCGAAAGGCCCCAGAGTCTGCAACACCACTAAGCAAGAGGAACCACCAAGCAAGTGGCACCATAAAGATCAAGGAGCTTTCCAATCAGGTCAGGGACCAAGTTGTGGAGAAGTACAGATCAGGGTTGGGTTATTAAAAAATATATGAAACTTTGAACATCCCACAGTGCACCATTAAATCCATTATTAAAAAATGGAGAGAATATGGCATCACAACAAACCTGCCAAGACTCACGGACCAGGCCAAAACTCACAGACCAGTCAAGGATGGCATTAATCAGAGAGGCAACAAAGAGACCAACCTGAAACCTGAAACCTGAAACCTGAAGGAGCTGCAAAGTTGGAGTATCTGTCCAGAGGACCACTTGAAGCCGTACACTCCACAGAGCTGGGCTTTATGGAAGAGTGGCCAGAAAAAAAACATTGCTTAAAGAAAGAAATAAGCAAACATGTTTGGTGTTCGCCAAAAGGCATGTGGGAGACTCCCCAAACATATGGAAGAAGGTACTCTGGTCAGATGAGACAAAAATGTTGCTTTTTGGCCATCAAGGAAAAGGCTGTGTATGTAACGTGAAAACTAGCTGTTATTGGCAGAGAGGTTTGAAACTTTCCTTGAGCCTCTTTATACGACACTACTTTGACGACACAAACTAGGTCCAAGAGAAATACTTGAGTAGTGTAAAGAGACGGATATAGATTCAAATCTCTTTAAGCGATGTCTACCACACTACCTCCGGAGGTGGGGTTGGAGACATCTACACCACATACCCCCTCTCTGAGTGATACAGTGTAAAGACAAAGGCTCTCCCACACCACATGTGTAACAGCTCTCATCAAAAGGCGTGGACCAAAGCGCAGCGTGGAAAGTGTTCATGATTCATTATCAAAAAACACTCAAACAAAATAACGAAGCGAAAACGAAAGCAAACAGTTCTGTCAGGTAACAGACACTAAACAGAAAACAAGACCCCACAAAACCCCAAAGGAAATGCAATAAAATGCTAATTATTTACATAAAAATCATATAATGTGATTTTCTGGATTTTTGTTTTAGATTCCGTCTCTCACAGTTTAAGTGTACCTATGATAAAGATTACAGACCTCTACATGCTTTGTAAGTAGGAAAACCTGCAAAATCGGCAGTGTATCAAATACTTGTTCTCCCCACTGTATATGATCCCCAATCAGAGACAACGATAAACGGCTGCCTCTGATTGGGAACCAAAAAAAAACTAAGAAATAGAAAACAGACTTTCCCACCCGGGTCACACCCTGACCTAACCAAACATCGTGGGGGTCCGGGTGGGCATCTACTCTCGGTGGGGGCTCCGGTGATGGACACAGACACCGCTCCGCTTGAGGCTCCCCCCACTTCGGTGGCGCCTCCGGTGCAGGGATCGTTGCCGGGACCTCTGGACCGTAGATCGTCACTGCAGGCTCTTGACTGGGGACCGTCACTGGAGGCTCCGGACTGGGGACCGTCGCTGCAGGCTCCGGACTGCGGATCAACACTGGAGGCTTCGTGCCATGGATCATCACTGCAGGCTTTGGGCCATTGATCATCACTGGAGGCTTCGGGCCATGGATCATCACTGGAGGCTTCGGGCCATGGATCATCACTGGAGGCTTCGTACGTGGAGCCGGAACAGGTCTCACCGGACTGAGGAGACTACTGGAAGCCTGGTACATGGAGCTGCCACAACGCCTCCTGGTTGGATACCCACTTTAGCTCGGTGATTGTGGAGAGCTGGCACAGGACGCACTGGGCTATGAAGGCGCACTGGAGGCATAGTGCGTAGAGACGGCGCCAGGATATACTGGGCCGTGGATGCGCACTGGAGGTCTGGAGCATAGAGCTGGCACAACGCGTCCTGGCTGAATACCCCCTGTAGCACGGCAACTGCGGGAAGCTGGAACAGAGCGCACCGGGCTGTGAATGCGCACTGGAGACACCGTGCGCATCACTGCATAACACGGTGCCTGACCGGTCACTCGCTCCCCATGGTAAGCAGGTCTAAACCCTGACTCCGCCAATCTCCCCGTGTGCTCCCCCAACAATTTTTTTTTGGAGCTGCCTCTCGGGCTTCCGTTGTTGTCTCAACTCCTCGTAGCGTGGCCGTTCCGCTCTCGCTGCCTCCATCTGCTCCCTTGGATGGCGGTACTCTCCAGCCCGTGTCCAGGGTCCTTCTCCATCCAGGATCTCCTCCCATGTCCACTTATCCTGGCCACGCTGCTTGGTCCATTTTTGGTGGGGTCTTCTGTAATGGCTCTCGTCGAAAGGAGTGGAACAAAGCTCAGCGTGGAAAGTGTTCATGATTTATTATCAAAAAACACTCAAACAAAATAACAAAGCGAAAGCGAACAGTTCTGTCAGGTAACAGACACTAAACAGAAAACAAGACCCACAAAACCCAAAAGGAAAATGAGAACTTATATATGATCCCAGTCAGACAACGATAAACAGCTGCCTCTGATTGGGAACCACACTCGGCAAAAAAACAAAGAAATAGAAAACATAGACTTACCCACCCGAGTCACACCCTGACCAAACCAAACATAGAAAATAATAAGGATCTCTAAGGCGAGACAACATGTCCCTGCAAGAATTACCTCAATTACCTTAATACCAGTGGACAGCATGTTTTCTCTGTCAGCCCTATAGAAAATTAAAGGCTTAAAATATCCACACATTTGTGAATCATTGTATTAATCAAGAGTATACACTATGTGCAATATTGTTTAGATTAGAAGCTCCTACACAGCCTGAATTGATATCCTTATTTTGTTTGTCTATATATTATGTATTTACAGTATGCTAATAGCTGCACTCACACATGAACCCGGAATGTGGCTTTGGCCACACCACATTCAAGGCTATTGTAAACAGAAAAGTTGAAAATATGATGTTAAAGAGACATAGATCTCACTAGACATATTTTATACATGTAAATCCATCAGTTGTTATTGGTCTATTAACTTATACGACCTGATGATGGAATTTGAGGCGGTCTTTCCAAACAGGTCTTACACTAAAAGGTCATTATCAGAATTTTCACAATTTCAGAGTATTATTCCAACCTCATAGTGTGGAAATATATTTAAAAAGCCACAGGTAAATAACGTTATTGACTGCACTAGGCCTTTAAGGATGTCATAAGCTGTGTGTTTATACACAGGGCGAGGCAGGGTGATGACAGCTTCAAGTATGTGTTGTTAGGTTTTTGTGGTATAGAGAAGCTTATTAACTGACTAAAGCCTCTCACAGCGCAGGCACATCCAGGGAAGAGGGGAAGAGGACATGCGTAACACCTGCAGCTGCTCCTACTCAGGGTGTTTCAGTGAAGCCAGGATGGTGAGAGGGTGGAAGGGGAGAGGGGGAGGAATTTCCAAGGACAGGGAATAATATTGCGCATGTGGCTGCACTGCTGCAGAGGGAGTGAATCGCTCCATGTGCAAGGACATGAGTCATCAGAGGAGTTCCTCTGAACTAGGATCAGACTCAAATCTTTCCCCTACTCTCCCAAACCCCATCCATGCATTTTCCATGCCTCTGCCCATTTACACAGGTGCAAGCAGGGAAGTAAGCCAAGAGATTACACACACATGTGCGCCACCCATACACACACACACACCCAACCACACACACAAACAAGGTTCAGCATATAAAAAATTATACATTCTCTGCATCATTATGAAATCATGTGGTACATGTGACATACTGTTTAGAGACTTCCTTCCTGCCCTTCAACCACAGGTGGCTCTTGAGCAGAGCATTGCCCTGGTATGTTGTTACTGATGACTGATGTCTCCACTACAATAGATAATGGAAGTGGCCTTATCGTCTAGGAAAATTACATTCATCACAATGTTAGATCAGTCACATGAGTAAGTATAGCCTTTATCATGTTGTTTCAAGCTCAATTGGATCACTTTGTGATTGTGTTTGTGCCTGGCTATCCAACCACATTGCTTTGTCCAAACGCTCAGCTACGCCTACTATCGTTCCCACTGTGTACACACTGGTTGAATCAACATTGTTTCCATGTAATTTCAGTGAAATTACATTGAACCAACGTGGAATAGACGTTGAATTGACGTCTGTGCCGAGTGGATTTCTTCTCAGTTTGAGTCGTCAGGCAAATTGTGTTAATGTTCGATACACAATGTTTTGTAAATGTGTTACACACAAACAATGAAGGCTGGCTGAGACAGGTCAAAGTGTGTGGTTTGGGTTGCCACACTCCACTGACCCTGTTGTGTTACAAACTACACTCTTATTCTCGCAGAGTAGGATATGGGAAATTATACATAAATTCCCATTGATTTTGGACACCCTGTCACACTGAGAGGAGGCTCACAGTGTCTCTGTCAATCATAGCTACAACTAGAATAAGTCAGGATGCTAAATCCACCCGGAGGTTCACTACCTTAAAGTTCCCTCTAGGGCAGCAGGCAGCGTCAAACGACCATGATGAGGCCTGTCCAATATTAGTCTGTGTGGTCCAGCCCACCAGGGGGTTACAGGGGGAGCTGCTGGGCCCCTCAGTGTCTCTCTCCTTCTTGTCCTCCTTTGATATCAGGAGTGGTGGAATAGAAGGGTAGCGCAGGGAGGGGTGCAGAGTGAGGGGTGAGGAGACAAGGGGCTCCCTAGTTGCCAAGCAAACTCCATATGGGCAGCTCACTGGTGTTACTGGGGGTCCAAGGCAGTTCCCAGAATTCACATGATAATGAAGCGGAGGGCCATTCAGACCGCCAGCCTAAAGCTGGGCCTAAAAGCTTTTGATAGCCCCCAGCAGCCTGTAGCCTGCCTACCCCAGACCCAGCCAGCTTTCCTGCCAGAGCCAAACCACCTGTTTGATTTTCCCAGGGCCTGCGAGCGACAGAGGAGAGGGGGGAGGAGGAGGGGAAGGGCCTGCGAAGGAATGTCTCCTTCCCCTTCTGTCACTGAGTGTGTACTTCCCATTCACTTCCTCTTTATAATCCTACACACCTCCCCTCACGTGCACACATACGCAATGTTACACACACTCACACACACACTAGCGTGTACAACCCAGACACACACTCTATCCCCCTTCCTTAACTCCCTGAAACAATCCCAGGGAAAGAACTTTAAACTAGGGCGCCTTCTGCTGCCTTTAAGTTTCACACAAGCAGATTCCTGGAAGTGGGCCCTAGCTGGGTGAGAAGCAGAGTGACGTCCTAGCTGAGTGTGCCTTAGACAACGTGTGAACCAAGAGCATCCTTGAGGTGCTGTTGCCGGCATGACTATGAGAGTGGTGCTATAGCTAGAAGAGGGGGAGAGAGGGAAGAGTAGGGGAGACCAGGGAGTCAAAGGAGAGGGGGAGACAGGGAAACAGAGTAGTGTTTTAAGTTTAGACGTTGAGAGAATGAGGCTGTAGGGAGGGGGTTAGGGGGCTTGTAGGAGGGTCTGTGTTTATGTGTCGGTCAAATTCCTTTATCGTGAGAATACTCTCAACACACAGGGACAGACGGGACAGATGGACAGACAAGTCATCCTTTACTGTAATCAATTAGAGAACCAAAGTTGTTCACAAACTGTTTCGATATAAAAAAATAGTTCAAACTTCTCGAGTCATATGTTGAACTGTTATAACATTGGTTTTTATTGTTGTAAATAATCTTAAGAAAGCTTAAGGAGATGCCACTAGAAGCATAGTTTAGATGTTGAACTCTTAACATAGCTTTGATAGTTAACAACGACAACATTTCTTTGCCTCAAGTTCTCCTGATTAAATATTTTCTAGGACTGTGCATTGAACTGTTCTGATGTAAACAGATTAGCCAACTTCCTGTGAGCACAGGTGTGCGACTGACTGTGCACGTTGTTTAGTGGACACCTATGGTTTCCTACATGGAGGGAGGTGGGGGGGATTATTTTAGTCAAACCTGAAATGGTGCCTTGCTGGGAGCTAAACACCTGCACTCCACTCCCAGGCTGAGGGCGGACCCTCCCATAGGGCACTGTGCCCTGGTATCTCACATCACACCACTTCACCTAACACTGTATTATGTTACTGAGCTTCCCGCACTGAGGGTGTTCTTTCTAACACTTTGTTTAGGTCAGGTAGATGGGGAAGCCTGCATAGAATACAAAGCAATAACAATGTAAGTCTGTTGACTGAGACTCATGCTCACACCTGTGGCTCCTGTACCGCATCTTCAGAAAAAGATGGAGGATGAATGGAATGGATGTATGAATTCCAACATCCAATACCATCATGATTGTGATGTTCATTCAACATAGCTTAGATAAACAAAACAATAAACAACAGAGGAAGCCTCATCATTGCCCTTTCGAAAGTGCAGAAGTGTCAAGTGCCTAAAGGGAGAGAAACAAAAAAACAACACCCAAATAGCCTGATTATATACATGCCACAATCAAAACAAAAGTGGTGGGACAATCTTTTCACTGTCAATGGCGGAGCTCATTTGTCAAGCCAATCCAAGAGGTTGGTTCTCAGGCGACTTGCACAATGCCCACTGACAAACAGCAGGGCTCTCCTTTTAGCTGAGCCTGCCACCGGGAAGCCGATCTGAAGTATTAATCTTTGGGTGGAACAGCGGAGGAGAGGGCTCAGCCTGGCCCAGCCATTGTCCCCAGCCCTGGGCCCTCTGAATGGGGCTTTGTGAGCTCCCCAGCTGCCACTGTATAGGCTCCATCTTTAGGGTTTGGCTCCCATGTCCCCTGGCTGTGCTGACTGGACGCCTCTGTGCAGCTGTGGGGATGTGTGTGTTATAGGGAGAGAGGTCAGGTGACTGACCATTCATCACACACACAGCCTACACACAGGCACTCACGCATCATCTGAAATAAAGGCTCTCTATCTTAAAGGTTAAATATTCTCAATTATGAGTACATGCCTATACTCCACCACAAAGCATTCCATCTTGTTATTAATTCAGCATCTTGATGCTCCTGAACAACACTCCACACTCGTGAACAGTGTATATCTCTGCCATATAATTGAAAACGGATTTGATCAGGTCCCAGTGTGTATGATCGTAAGCTAGATGACTTGGAACTCTCCATGTCCAGTTCAATGTGCTAGGCAGTCTGAGGTGAGGATGGGCTCTGCTCTGGGGAGGCAGAGGATGCTGGCTGGTTGAGTTGATGATTTTCAGCAGCAGTTTGCCCCCTATCATCTCCCTGCATCCTGGTGACAGCTGCCCAGCAGCAGTGGGGCCCCTATCATCTCCCTGCATCCTGGTGACAGCTGCCCAGCAGCAGTGGGCCCCCTATCATCTCCCTGCATCCTGGTGACAGCTGCCCAGCAGCAGTGGGCCCCCTATCATCTCCCTGCATCCTGGTGACAGCTGCCCAGCAGCAGTGGGCCCCCTATCATCTCCCTGCATCCTGGTGACAGCTGCCCAGTAGCAGTGGGGCCCCTATCATCTCCCTGCATCCTGGTGACAGCTGCCCAGCAGCAGTGGGCCTCCTATCATCTCCCTGCATCCTGGTGACAGCTGCCCAGCAGCAGTGGGCCCCCTATCATCTCCCTGCATCCTGGTGACAGCTGCCCAGCAGCAGTGGGCCCCCTATCATCTCCCTGCATCCTGGTGACAGCTGCCCAGCAGCAGTGGGCCCCCTATCATCTCCCTGCATCCTGGTGACAGCTGCCCAGCAGCAGTGGGCCCCTATCATCTCCCTGCATCCTGGTGACAGCTGCCCAGCAGCAGTGGGCCCCCTATCATCTCCCTGCATCCTGGTGACAGCTGCCCAGCAGCAGTGGGCCCCCTATCATCTCCCTGCATCCTGGTGACAGCTGCCCAGCAGCAGTGGGCCCTGGTCCCCATAGTCCTCCGCTGTGAACAGCTGGTTCCCCCTAATGGATCTACTGAACCTGGGCTGGGCCCCGCTGTCTGTTTGTTTGTCTGTCTGTCATTGTGTCTGTCTGTGTGAGGACCATGTAGCCCAAACACGGGCCCTATTCACATATAGCATAGCAGGCCATTAGCAGACATCGTGGTTTCTAAAGAGGTAGAGTCATTGTTTCCCCTGTGGAGAGGTAGAGCTGGAGAGTCGTATGCGTAATGAATCGGAACACCTTATCAGATTTATTACCTACACTCAAAACGGAACACAGAACAGCACCTTCTCCATGTAGAACACTTTAGAGAGGCCAAACTGTGAGAAGGAAAGGAGAGGTAGGGGGGGGGTGTAGTGTAGAGGATGTCCAGGGATGGAAGGGACTCTGGCGTTATTAGATTTGCAACAAGCCGTAACACTGTCTCCCATTGTCTGTCCCTCCCCCAAACCCCTGACCGTAGAACACTCCCCCCTGGCTAAAACTCTCTCCAGACAATTGCCACTGGAGTGGAAAGTATTCCAGAGCACAATGCCGATGCTCTCAATGGGTGCTTTTGCATGCCACCAGTGCGCCGTCACCAGCAGATGGGGAGCTAATTAGAAGCCATTAAAGGGCTTTGATAGTGTGTGTGGGAACCAGGCGGAGGCAGGGGGTTAGGCCGAGGTCCGCTGCTCCCACTGTGAACGCGTAGGCACAGAAGCTGCTGCTGGATGCAGAGGGCCAAAGATGTGCCTGTCCCTGATTGTGAGGGAGAGGGCAGCCAGGGCCAAGGACACAGTCCTAGACAACTGTGGGACTGGATGGATCTCTACATCTATAGCCACAGCACTTACGATCAGTGAATACAACTCGCTACATTTATAATCCAGAGATCTGACAATATTGATGTCAATTAATAGACTGTTAGGATGAACAGCAACGTAGCCATGAACTAACTTTGTTCATCCTCTCAGCTGTCAGCAACACCACCTCTCCCTGCAACATGCCCCTGTTTCTCAGAGTATTACAGTTCAGAGCAGGACAAGCCTGTGGAGCTCAGGAAAATAAATAGCCTCACACACAGTAACTGTTCAAACGCCTCCAGACTTTACAGCAGCAAGCCTGTTCTGCTGATGACACATCTGTGAACAGGAGCTGCCCTGTCATCGGACAGGATGTGACTGACTCCCCACGGCCAGGCGCTCATTAGAGGCCAGTCTCCCCAGGGGGACGCCATGGCTGACCAGGCCAGAGCAGGGCAGGGCATAGCAGGCCATGGCAGAGACGAGCAGTCACCACAGGGAACAGGAGGGAACCAATCATAACAAACTCATTGAGTAAGCAGAAATGACACACTCAGCCCCCCCCACCCCCTCCATATAATCATCATTATTGTCCCTGCTCCTAAGGTGTCTCAATCACTATCAACATTATACATTTGACATTGAGGCAGCTATGAGAAAACCATGACAGCGTTTCACAATCACATCACACATTCTGTATACGTGACACCGCACCACTCCCATATGAATGACGGCCCTCTTCTCCAAATACCTGCACAGGTGTGATCACTATCGACCAAATAGGAAGAGCCAGACTGGGAACTGGAAACTAATCTCACAGCTGTAGGGAGATGGTGTGTGTGTGTGTGCATGTGTGCGCGCTGGTGCGTGAGTACTTGTGCTCAAGTTAAATTACATTATAAAATAAATTCTACTATATTATGTCATGTTACATGATTGAATGGTTATTGCTAAGTGTGACGTCCACAACCAACAATGATATCAATAATTATTGTTGACTCATAGTTTTAGAAAACGTGTGAAACTCATTCCACGGAGGGCCGAGTCTGTGCAGGTTTTCGCTCCTCCCTTGTATTTGATTGATGGATTAAGGTCACTAATTAGTAAGGAACTCTCTTCACCTGGTTGTCTAGGTCTTATTTGAAAGGAAAAAACAAAAACCAGCAGGCACTAGGCCCTCCATGGAATTAGTTTGACAACACTGTTTTAGAAAGGCCATGTTTCAGGAAGCCCTTTGAGCAGTAGCTATTGTTCCATGGTAATAATAACAGCAGCAACATGGTTAAAACATTACTGGAATGGTATTTTCCCTCTGAACACCAACTTCTCCCTTCACTACTTCCTGTACTCTGCTTTTGTGGAACTACTTTCTGTAGTGATAAAGAGGGCGCATTAGCCAATACACTTCCCCTCTACAAAGGGGACAATTTACAGTATAATGACAAAGCTGTGGGGGGGGGTTCTGTACTGGCACAAACTGTTGAAAACACTGCTGTGCTGTACACAGTGTTCCTTCTGAGTGACAGACTGAAATTCTTGCATGCCAGCCTTTTTGATAGTAATTATAATTTATTTGTAAAACACAAACAAAATTCAGCAACAATACATTAAAAAGTAGAAAAAACAAGGTCAGCAGCAGAATTTAAAATGTGATCCTGTATTGAACAGGAAGCCAATGGAGGTTGAATAAAACAGAGGTGCTGTGAGTTTTTTGTGTAGTTTGTGAGAGCATCCTGGCAGCTTAGTTCTGGATCATCTGGAGTCGAGACAGAAGCCGTACTGCGATTTCTGTCAGCTGTGCACTACAATAGTCAAGCTGAGATGTTACCAGGGCATGGACAAGCTTCTCAGCATCCGCAGTGGACAAGAATAACCTGATTCAAGTAATGTTATACAGGTGGAAAAATGTAGAAAGTGCTCATCTTACTCTGTGCACTCTTAGAGCCAAAGGGCACAAGCTCTGTTTTGCTGCAATTAAGTTTTAGGAAGTTCAACTGCATGCATCTCTTGGTTGCATCTAAACAGTTCTGTCAGTTTGGTTGTTACAATCTCAGTGTCCCCTTTTGTTCTCAAATATATTTCTGGGTCAACAGCATACAAATTAAAGTTTACTCCAAATCTTTTGGATTAGTATATCAAGTGGCAGCATGTATATAGTTAACAGGAGTGGCCCCAGAACAGAGCCCTGTGGGACCCCTTGGGTGACTGTGGCAGGGTTGGGTTCATAATTTCCAAGTGTCACAAATTCTTGTCTATCAGTCAGATAGGAGCAAAACCACTGGAGTGCTGTGCCAGAGAATCCCAAAAAGTTATTAAGTCTGCTTATGAGAATCTCATGATTCACTGTGTCAAAGGCTGCTGTCTTGTCCAGAAAGAAGTTTAAAGGATGCTAGTGTCTCCGTCATCAGCTGCCATCATCAAGTCATCTGATTGCATGTGTTGACATTGATACATACAGAATACAATGTACAAAGATGAAATACAATGTGGGATCAAATTTTTACCACAAATCATTATAATTCATTGGTGCAATTACATGTCAGTTTGCATTCCAGCATTAACTACAATGAATAACTGGCCATGGAAGAGGGAATTGTGGATGGGTGGGTGATGGTGGGAGGCATTGCTATTCTGTCAGTTAAAATCAGGAGTTAATATGTTTCACCTTTCTTTTCCCTCCTCTGCCTCTTCCCTCTCTCTTCCATTGCCTTGATGTGCTGCAAACAGGCTGAAAAGGGCCCAGCTGTGTGGAGTTATTGTTGGTGTCAGTAGGAAGTGCTGATAGCTTTTGCAGCTGAACAAAAGCTGGATGAGGGGAATGGAGGGGCGCTCCAGACACTGTGGCTCCAGTCTAGATTCTCTCCCACAATCCCTGCCCTGCACTCCCATTGTTCTTGCTGCCCCCCCTTCTCCCTCTGCCATGTCATCTGCGACCTGGGACAGAGGGCAATATATATATATATATATTTTTTAGTTTTAGGGGCTACTGCAGCAAGTTTTAAAAAAGGTTCCTTGTTAACTATTATTTCTGGTAAAAACAAAGTTAAGTCATCATTTTTGCTTGTGAGGCTGGTTTGCTTACTCATATGGGTAATTTATTTGGATCCTTATAACAATGGGTTTAGTTTATAAATGTAATATTTAAAAACAATTGCAATTATATACATAAGCAAATTAACCTACATATCACCAGAAAAACTGTGGGAACATTTTTTTTAAAAACAGAAAATATTACCTTTAGTTATTTTCGCATATGGTCTTAAAATGTTGCATGACATATAATTGCACTAGAAAACACTGTTTGCAATCAATAGCTTTGTTAATGAATATAACTTTTTCTTGGACATTCTAGCTTTGAGAAAAGCTGCATATTTCATATAACACATTTTGCTGGTTGCTAGTGTGTTCATGTGATGAGACATCCACAGAGAGACTCCTGCATATAGACATATTTCCATGTGAAGGAATGCTGCCACAACTTATCCTATCAACTTGGTAAAAATGCGGTACAAATGCATGCTTTCACTTTACAGCTCCCCATCTTTAGCTTTCTTTCCCTAAATAGTCTTCGAGTAAACTGGCAACAACGGCCGTTTGCAGGTGCGTGGGGCGGTAATATCATCAGTGACTTAAGGTGATAAATGAATGATGATCACCGCAGCCAGTTTGTTCTCAGGGTTTGCGCGCTATGCAGGTGAATGGGGGAATGAGAGCCTGTTGTTTGAGGTCTCCATAGCGACCGCCCGCTCGGCGCCAGGCTGACAGGCGTCAAGGCTCGGATGAATGGGTGACGTCACTGCGCTGGCGCCTGCCAGTCTGCCTCGGCTTGTTTGGACAATCTGGGGGAAGATTCAGAGCAATGCAATTTCAATGTGCATATACAAGGCTGAGCACACACGGAGAACATGTGAAGGAATTCGTGAAGTTGATCACAGGAACTTCCCTTCACGAGAGGAAAAAATAGTCTGTGCTAAAAAGTGCAGTTTGTAAGTAGCCAATAAAGAGACAACAGATTCTCTGCCATCTATGTTAACAGGAGAAAGTGCACCCAAAGACAGACATGTATAAATAAACCGTTATAATAAAGAAGTACTGCTAGACTAAATTGTGAATGTGCGTGTTAGGCCTATAGATCTATAGTCTAGGTAGGTATACGTTTATGGCACCTTAATAACATGGTCATATCTGTGGTGCACTCTAACGGTTATTGGGGGAGAAAAATCTCAAGCGCTATGGTTATTACCATCAGCCATCCAATCAATTCCATCCCACACACATTCACAAACACAGCACACATACCCAACACCACACCTTGAGTGTCCCCAGGAACTCTACACCTGCAGAGTCCCTAAACCATGGAGAGCTGGATTCCCACATCTCACCCGTAAAAAGACAGAAATTTGTTTCAATTTGTAACGGCATCCCTCAAACAGAATGTAAATCCTTATAACCAACGCGCGCTCCCATTGGCCAAGAACGCATTTGTGAACCGTCCTTCTAGCGCTAAAACGGCGGTGCTATTGGCCCTCGTTCTGCAAACAGAAGAGTTGTGGGCGCCCCCAAATAGTCTACTATAAATTCAAAGCTGTACACTCGTGCGTTGTTGAGAACTGTCAACATCACTGAGACAACATTCACAAGACTACTAACAAGACTTTTGGAGCCTTCGCTAATCTATTTACGCACCATATTTTCATTATCCTTGGAAACTACAACATCAGCCAGTATGAAGGTTGTCGGACCTACCTGCGCACTGAAGAGCAAGGTTGGAGGCAAGGACATGGTGCGGTGCCTATCCGACCAGAGCCTTTCCATCTCCAAATGTAAGATCCCGCTGCTGGACGAGCAGATGACCGTGTTTCTGCAGGACATGAACAGCTGTTATAGCAAGCTGAAGGAGCTGGTCCCCACTCTGCCTACCAACAAGAAGGCCAGCAAGGTGGAGATCCTCCAACACGTCATTGACTACATATGGGACCTGCAGGTTGAACTGGACGAGCCGGAAAAGAACCGTCAGCAGAGCAGCGTGCCCCGCACACCTCTGACAACCCTGAACGCAGAGCTGGCCAGCATCACTGTCGAGGTAAATATCACTCTGACACGTCTTTATTCGTTTTTACAAGAGCTACCTAGTGTCTCCCTTCTGACCTAACTGTAAGTAGTAATAAGAATAGTATAACTGCGTACATTGGTTTGTTTATAGGCAAGTAATTTCACTGCAAACACTGACTTAAACGTTTTTATTTTCTCTATTTCCAGAATGGATTCTCGGATGACAGAATCATGTGCCGCTAGACCTCTCGGAGTATTGCCCCATCATTCCAGAGCGACCACCACGATGAATGAACAAGGTTACATTATGTGACATTTTATCACTACCAAACCTTGAGCCAAGTAGGAAAGTTGCAAACTCCCATGCTAGAAAATACTTTCGATGGACATTCTAAAGAAGCGAGGAACTGTCACTCAAGGCATTCGATCCATTTCGAGATCTCATAGAGACGATTGGGTCCGAATAGACTGTGTTAGCCAGGGGACCATGGCAGTTACTGCAAACAGCTTTGCCTGTTGTGTAGTTGCTCAAGAAGTTTTGTGAAACATGTAGAAATTCAACATTTTATAAAGAAAAGTAAATTTTCTCAGATTCCTGAGCGACAAACTGTATTGTATATTACAATGTCACATTATGTGAAACAAATGTTTATTTTTGTATACAATGTACCTTAAATGGTGTTTTTATTAAAACAAAACTATTTTTTAAACATGGCTTTTATGGTATGTGTGTCACAGATAATTCCCATTCCACATCACATTCAGTTAGGCATAATACATTCATATAGTGTTCATATGTGCACAGGCTTGGAGAGAGGGAGACAAACATTCCCTGAACTGTAGTTCAGGAATAGCATCAGTTTGTGTAAAATGTAAGGGGGGGGTCTTACTTCTTAAAATATCATTCACCTTAAACTATTCAAAATACTTTTTTTACTATGAGAATTAAGTCATTTCAGGAGCTGAGGCAGTTAACAGTTAACGAGTCCTACAACAGCAAATGACAAGTTAGCATACAGTATAAATAATATGGAGAAGTCTTGAGTGTTGAGTCAAGAGGTCGTTACGGATATTGACAATGATATCTAGCAGAAAATATGTGCTGAATTTTCAAACAGACTAGCAGAGTAATAGGAAAGCATTTGGTCTAATCAGTAATTAATAAACATCTATTCATTAAAAAAAATGTAATAGCAATTTGGAACATGCTAAAAGTAAATTGTGTTTTAGTTGAGGATCCTCTACACTAGCATTTTCTATTTCAGCAGAGCAGGGGTTAAATTGTTTTTGGAAAGGCAATTCGTTGTAAGATTTATTCTGTCTCCCTGGTGCAATGTTTTCCCATTTCCCTGCATTGCGATGCGCACAGCTGCAGCCCCTGCGTTCTGTGACACGGCCAGTGTGGGATTGTGTGTGTGTTATAGCTTTGTGAAAAGGGCAGGGGCAGGCGGTTGGGCCCAGACCGAGAGGCGCCTCGGCACACCTGGGGAAGTTCAGGTTAAATAGCTCCACATTCCTCAACACAGCTGATTGAAACATTAACAAACAGTAATCCACGAACCAAGCCGCAGATGGGTGGGGTGCTCTACCAAGAAAGAGACTCACTGTTATAGATTCTATTCCCACACAGAGACAAAGTATATAGTAATAGCAAGTTTATACTGTAACATAAGTACTCTAAATAATTTAGACTATTTTAAATTAAATCTGCGTAATATATGCTTAGCCTAGTTGTGGATGAAATATGCCACGTTTTCTGTTATTTTTCCAATAATACATTCCTGTTTGTATGATTGAAAAGTCAGTTCATTTTGTCAGGAAAGTTAGAGCCCTCTTACAGGCTACAGACATCAATTCAATGTCAGTTCAATGTACTTTCATTAAAATGAGGTGGAAACAATGTTGATTGAACCAGTCTTGTGGGTTCTGACTGGGAAGGTTTTGTAGGCTACAGATGGGGTCTAGTTTACACAGTAATATATGCTTAACATTTGTTTGCCTTAATGCCAAACAATCACAAAACAGCAAAATTATATTGTATCTTTCCTGAATACTTTAGGCATGCATGCGTATTGTAGCCTGTTTGTCTATGTTTTTTTGGAATACCTTATAATATACCACACCCATGTGGCCACTTGGTAGACTGCAGTCCACCGAAATGACATCAACTGTCTGTCTTGTTCATGGATAATTGACATGCTATAAACTGGCACCAAGTGAAGGCAGCAATCGGACCACAGCTGTCATTTGTGTAAAACAACCACTATGCAATGTTATTGGGATGTGAGCTACACTCTTTACGGTTCAAACAAATTTCATTCCAAATTTCTTCTTGTAAAATATACTGAACAAAAATGTAAAAACAGAACATGCAACAATTTCAAAGATTTTACTGAGTAACAGTTTATATAAAGGAAATCACAAATTTTAAATAAAATCATCAGGCCCTAATCTGGGAATACAGATATATCTGTTGGTCACAAATATCTTTAAAAAAGGTAGGGGTGGGGATAAGAAAACCAGTCAGTATCTGGTGTTACCACCACTTGCCTCATGCAGCGTGACATCTTTCGCATAGTTGATCAGGCTGTTGATTGTGGCCTGTGGAATGTTGTCCCACTCCTTTTCAATGGCTTTGCTTAGTTGCTGGAAATTGGAGGGAACTGGAACACGCTGACCCAGAGCTTCCCAAACATGCTTAACATGTGACATTTCTGGTGAGTATACAAGCCATAGAAGAACTGGGACATTTTCACCAGGAATTGTGTACAGATCCTTGCGACTTGGGGCCATGCATAATGCTGAAACATCAGGTGATGGTGGGGGATGAATGGGACGACAATGGGCCTCAGTATCTCATCACAGTATATATTTGTACATTCAAATGACCATAGATGAAATTCAATTGTTTGTTGTCCGTAGCTTATGCCTGCCCATACAATAACCCCACCATGGGGCACTCTGTTCACGATGACATCAGCAAACTGCACGCCCATGACGCCATACATGTGGTCTGCGGTTGTGAGGCTGGTTGTATGTACTGCTAAATTCTCTAAAACTACGTTGGAGGCAGCTTAGGGTAGGGACATTAACTATTTTATCTGTCAATAGCTCTGGTGGAGATTCCTGCAGTCAGCATGCAAATTGCACGCTCCCTCAACTTGACACATCTATGACATTGTGTTGCGTAACAAACCTGCTCATTTTAGTGGCCCTTTATTGTCCCCAGCACAAGGTGACCTGTGTAATGATCATGCTGTTTAATCAGCTTCTTGATATCCATACTGTCAGGTGGATGGATTATCTTGGCAAAGGAGAAATGCTCACTAACAGGGATGTAAACACATTGTTGCACAACATGAGAAATATGCTGTGTGTGGGAACAATTCTGGGACCTTTTATTTCAGCCCATGAAACCAACACTTTACATGTTGCGTTTATATATTTTTGTTCAGCACCCACTCTACCTAGGTTGCACCTGTGAAAGACGCCAGTGAATGCGAATTGAAGCAGTATATATATATAAAATCATGGGCCCCCAGATAAGTAATAATAGTATTAGGCTTGAGGTGGAGTGTCAAGAGCGCCACCCTCTGGTGTTATTGCGCCATGAGAAGGACAAAGCAATTTGACCCTGATTTGAACCTTTGGTGCACGTGTTATAATGCCAGCCCGATTCTGATTTTAAAAAATTCACCAATTGGTCTTTTCACCCATCAGATCAGCTCTTAAAAAGATCTGATGTTACAGGATCAAAAGACCAAATCGTGGAAGATTTTTTAAAACCAGGATTTGGCTGCTTATCTAAACGCAGCCTAAATAAGGCATTACTTACATATGCTCATCAATCCATTGGTAGAGTAGGCCAAGATTAAGCTCCATTGCTGTCTTTTCCAGCTTGTTCCACCCTATGAAAAGTTCTTGGTATCCTGTCTCAAGATCCAGAGATGAGCCATGCCTCAGACAACCCTCAATTCTTCTTGATTAATAAATTGTGGACAAAAGACAACTGTTGGAGCCATGAGTGTTTAAATAGAAAATTTGTATTTACATCAATATCATCATCAGTTAATGCTAGCCAGGTTCCTTTGGGATGTCACTAACCATAACCATTAAAAAAAAATGTTAACTTAGAGATGTCCCAAGGATCCAGGATAGCATGGCCCTATCAACATCGAGAAAAAGAAACGTCAGAATATACATCCTGTAGAACAAAGGAAAACTACAAAAATTAACATAACCAGGTGAATCCTTTGTTTGACTTAAGTAATTTCATTATGTAGAAATGCAATTAAGTAATTAAACTGGACAAAACAGAATGTTATTTTTAGAAAAAAAAGTAAGAGGTTGATATGCCTTTCATTCTGTTGCATGTCACTGCAAAGGTTTCGCCAGTCACTGAATCACCCATCCACATATTACTGCTACTGTTAGCTACCTCCTGGCTTCTGAACAACAGTACTCAGTCCCCTATGCTATCAGTCCAATATCATATGACGATATGTACCTAGTTACTGTCTGCATATACAAAGCATAGATAAGAATGTACACTGTCAAAAACCATACAAAGAACTGGAAAAATATCTTTGGATTGCGCAAGATTTAAAGGTACATTTCTTGGAGTCAAGAGTAACAGTCAAATGACATAAAACACTAGTGAGAGCTAGGAAAGAAAGGAAGAACTACTTTATAAACAGTCCCTAGTCAATAACGCCACCCCACCTCTTTTCTATAATACTCATAGACACGCCAACACAGCAGCTTGACAGGAAGCTCTGCTCATTTGAGACTGTCCTTTCTTCATTCACTGCAATTTCAAAGCTCCAAACTGTCAATGCACCATATCCAAATAAAAGTGTTTCTAAAAAGAAACACATGGCTGTTATCACTTAGAAGAAACATGTTCAGAGGATAATGACAAAGTTGAAAGTGGGAAACCCTCACTCATCAGTCCAAAACGTTAAAATAAACTGCAAACAAATGTTATTGACCTTGTAGACAAATACACAAGTTAAAATTTGACCAAGTCTCATACTCTGTGCAAAAAAAGTGATCTATAAAAAGCATGTAGGATACTTTTGTAGCATATTTACATTTCATATTCACATAGAATAAATTGTGACATTAATACTGCAGTACCGTTTGCTTGAGTTTGACACTCCGTTTCCATCTGAAGAAAGTTGTATTGCTTGAATCTGCATAATATAGAAATAATCTGCGCTAACAGCTCCAATTTTTTTATAATTTTTTTAATTTATTTTTTTTAAATAGAGGGGCATATCCAAAGGATAAAAGAAAAAGAAACCAATGCTGTGAATGCATTGAATCTAGTAAGGCTGTAATGACTAAGAAATATTGCAACAATCCTTTTACATAGAAGCCCTCTGGTAAAGTGCAGCCATAGCTAGTTGTACCGTATCCCATCCTGTATCAAATAGATTCTGTTTCCCAGCACACATACTATGCGGCCTCCTCTGGTGTAGCAGACACTCCCATAGGAAGAACAGGCAGGGCCTCTTCTTGAACGAAGTCATACACACGCCACCCAGAGAGGGGCAAGCCTACAACGGGTGGCTGCATTAGGTATGAGGTGTATCTTTATTCCAGAGTCTCTCACTGTGTAGTTGGTTTGTTTTCACTGTGGCTTATTATGGGTGTCCTCCACGCGCAAACCGGAGAACAGTGGAGGGAGAAGATCTTGGGGCTGTGTCCGGTGACCCCTAGCCATCCCTTCTCCTACCCACACTGCAGACACATAGGTGGGGCACTGCAGTCTTTGCTGACCTCCTGGTGAGGGCTCTTATAGATTACATACGTTTTCAGCAATATTTCTGTAAATGACAAATTGGATGGACAGATGTTACAATAAATCCACACTGTTCAGGCTGAGCTATCAAACCACTACCGGGAAGTTATTACCTTTAACTATTTTAATGTATTAACACATTTCAAACCATCTACCTGTTCAGGTCCCATTGGCATCCGGCCCATTTCCATGGAGTTCATGCCCATCTGTGCTCCACCAGCACCACTGACCGGGCCTGGCCCGCCCATGGAGCCATTCATCATCATGGGCCCCCCAAACTGGCCTGGGTTCCCCTGCTGGGTGAACTGATGATGCTGGGGGTATGAGCTGAAACACAGAAAGAACAGAGTAGAGAAGATCGAGAGAACAGGAAATAATGTTTTTCCCCCACATTATAATTAGCTTATCAGACATACTTGTTCCGTGGAATTCCACCCTGTGGCCAGCCTTTCATGTCTGCTGACTGGTACATGGGGCTGCTGTGGGGGTGGTGTTGCATCATGGGATTCTGAGGCCCTCCCACACAACCTGGCATCATGTTGCTGGGCGGGCTGCTGCCTGCACCTACAAACGAGTGGTCCCCCTGCTGGCCCATTCCTGTAATGACAGCCAGGTCTTAGAATGAACAATGCATACTTGTAATGATGCGTTAGAAATAGCAGTTAGAAAGAGGACAGTTAACATTACAACCCCTTTGAATGGGCAAACTCCTCGTCAGGAAGGTATGAATGGGAAAGGGAGTAGGGACAGGAGTATAGAGCCCTCTATTTTAGAGAATAGACAATGGAGGAAATGCTTCAAGGCTAATAAATAAATAGAAATGTATCCTGGTCAGACCATAGTTCCCGCCGTAGTTGAACTGCTGCTGTCCTGGCTGGTTCATGGGGGGTCCTGCCATTGGGTTGTCCATGCCTGCAGGGGCTGTGATGTTCGGTGGGGGGCTGAAGCCTCCTGCTGCAGCCTGTTGCTGCTGCATTAGCATCATCATCCTCTGTCTCCTCATCTGTAGTGTCATCATCTCTCTGCTGCGCTGAGCCATCATCTGAGCATTCAGGAATCCAGGCTGCCCAAGCAGACAGGGGAAAACACTAATATGACTACAAGCATTTCACTACTCTCGCAATAACAGGTGCTAACCATATGTATGTGACCAATAAAATGTGATTTCCGACATGGCAACGGGATGGGTTTAATCAGTGTGTGTGTGTGTGAGAGAGGGGTGGTCTGCCCTACCAGATGTTGATTTTATGAAACATGACATGGGAGGGGTTTGACTACCTACCTGACTCCCCATACTGGGCTGCATCCCAGGCCGCAACGCAGGGTTTCCTGTAGGGGTATTCTCCATCTTGATGCCCATACCCTGACGGGTCTGGTTCATGAACTGCAGAGGGAGAGAATTAAGTTAGTCACATTTGCCATCCATATAGGTGATCCACCTGCTTTCGTTCAAGTGCCTCTACATCTAGACATCACAATCAAATATAGCCTTTTCTGCAACTTTGAAGTGGCGTGTGCCATATGCTCATACCTGCTGGCCCTGTAACCTCTGCACCAGCTGCTGTCTAAGGGGCTTGATGGCACTCATCATGCGGGGTCTCATGTTGGTGCGGGGGTGGCCCATATCCCCCATGCCAGGGAAGCCCCCTGAGCCTTGCTGGCCCCCCATCTGGTTCATCATGTGGTTGAAACCAGCAGGGGACTGGCCCTGCATGGGGTTACCCCCATAGGCTGACTGCATGCCCATAGAGGGGGGTCCTGGGTACCCCTGGCTATACATGGGCTTCTGCTCCATCCCCATGGAGGTGTCTGGTCCTGGGCCAGCGAAGGGCTCTGATGGGGGCCTCCGCCCCGGACCTGGCTGTGGCTGCTGCTCTGGACCATGAGTCTGGGAAGGAGAGAGGTTAGACATGGTCAATATAACAGTATGATTCTTGTCACATTGTTTAAAGGCACTGTAAATAAAAGACTCAGCTCCATGTTATCTGGAAGTCCTCATAAGGTACCTGTCCTACGAGGTCGGGGATGCCCAGGGCCCGGTCGATTTCCTCCAAGGCAATAACATCAGTGTTGTTGAGCAGAGAGTCCAGCTGGTCCAGCAGCGCCAGCTCATCACTCTGCCCCTGGCTGGTGGAGGGCGGAACCAGGAGCTCATCCAGGGGGTTCCCAAACTGACGCCTGGTACACAACAAGGAAGGGGGGTTAGTACAGTACAGGCACCAGTTGTACTGTATACAGAGGAGCCAACACAGTCCAGACCAAGTGCTAATTATGTTTGGGTTAACAGGAGAGAGCAAACAGATGAGGGGGGAACAATGAGGCAGACAGCGAGTGTGTATAAATGTGTGCTTGTTTATGATGATGGTTTTTCACCTATTTGTGTTAGTGGGTGGTCTGTCCATTCCCATGGCACTGTCAGGCCAGGAGGGGGAGTGAGGTAGAGGACCCTGCCCACTGAAGGGACTCATCCCCATATTCACCTCATTAGAAGCTACAGAGAGTAGAATTCAGCATGAACCAAATCATACACAAACACGCATAGAGTTGGTCATAAATACTCAACCAAACTACATGTAATATTCACTCACCCCGCCCACACACTACATACCCATTTCCATGAGTTGCTGCTTCAGCATAGACCTGGTGTTGCCAGGTAAACTATTGGATCGGTTGACCAAGGGGCCTCTCATTATGCCCTTGGAGTTGAAGTCCATCCCTGGCCGTCCCATTGAGGGGTGTCCTGGTGCCCCCACAGGACTGCCACTGGACCTTGGCATCCCCCAGTCACCTTGCCCTGCCATGGAGGGCCGCTGTGGCATCCCCATAGCCCTGTTCATACCTCCTAGGGAACAGTCTTGTTAACGTCCATTAATTAAATACATCTAACTGTAGTACTGAACAGCAGTGCTGTCATTGGAGTGAAATAAGGAGAGGCCAGAAAAGTCAATAGATTGAGAGGTTAAGGGGCAAAATCCACATGCTGAAACCAATCAACCCAACGTAAGTGAGCAGGTAAATTTTTTGGGGGGCGGCACCACCCTGTGGTGGACACATACCCATGCCTCCAGGTCCTGGAAAACCGTTGGTTATGCCTGGCCGGATAGGGGCCTCCATGTTCTCCAGTTTGATGAGGGTGGGGCAGGGGACGTTCCTCCTCCCTGCCAGGCCTCCACCACCATCCAGGGGCCTAGCGTCCAATGACAGAGCCCTTTGGAGGGGACCACGCTGGGCAGACATCATGGCTCCTCTCCCCCCATCTGGAACACACAGAGGAAGGGTCAATACAGGCTAAGGACAAACACTATACATATGGTAAGGATGTGTGGTTTGCTGCATAAGTCATTTAAAATGTGCAACATATTAGCACTTCTGGAATGATCTATTCAGAATTAGCAGAAACTCATGCTAGTTTACCATGCAAACTTTCTGGGCCACTTCCCCGCTGGTTTCCCCCTTTTCCTGCTCTGGAGTCGGGCTCGGGATAAAACCCAGAGCTGGCGTTCCTGCAGCCTCCAAGAATTGTCTCCAGGGTTTCCAACTGGGAAGGAAAACAAACAAATGTTACTGTTAACAAGCTGCTCTTTGCTGAATAAATATAAATCAATTAACCATAGGCACAACATCTCTCCCTACCTCATCAGGTGGTTCAGTCTTGACCTTCCCCACCATGGGGTTGGGTTCAGAGGTTGTGACCCCTGAGGCTCCCCTCCCCTCTAGGTCATCCAGCTTTGGCTTGACATCACTCCTAGCCCCTTCAGAGTCATCCTTGTTGAGGAGGTAGTGGAGGAGGGCATGAGTCTTCTCCTTCTTGGGGCTGTGCTGCTCTTGCTTCATCTCAGCCCCCCTTGCTCCTGGCCCCAATCCTGGACCTCCTGGCCCAGCCTCTGGACCACCATCAGCGACCTTTCCCGTGGCCTCAGCTGTGATACGGGCCACCTCATCTGGGGTGTTGCCATTCTGCAGCAGCTTGTGGAGTATCTTGTGCTTCTCCTGCAGGGACTGGTTGGCAAAGTGTGCTGCTGCAGCCCCTGTTCCTAGGCCTTGCTGTCCCACTGCAGCAGTGGAGGACGACACACCTGTGGAGGGGCTGGGCATACCCTGCATGTCGTCCTTGGCCTCAGAGCCCATGGGGGTGGTGCCAGGGCCAGCCTGGGGGTTATGGGGCACCAGCTCCTCTGTAGGGGAGGTGAGGAGCTGCAGGAGCTTCTTATGGCCCCCCTTGTTGTCAGGGACCCGTCGGTTGGCTTCTCCCCAGGCTGGGCCCTCCCTGTTGGCCTGGCTGTCTGGCTTGTCTGAGGTCCCCTCTGTGGTGGGGGTGTGTTGCTGCTGCTCCCCTCCACTGGCCAGTGAGCTACTCGGGCTCTTGGAGTCTGAACTGCCTGGTTTACAGACCGCGCCCTGCCACTGGCTTTGTCCCTGCTGGGTAGAGTTGACGCTTGGGGAGCTGTCAGGCTTGTGTGCGGGGGGAGAGGTGAGTGCAGGTAGAGAGGTGCCCACCCCCTCACTGATGGCCTGGAGGGCATTTAGGGAGCTGCTGGAGAAGCCAGTGCTAACTCCAGACCCCACTGGGTGACCCGAGCTCATGGGAGAGTGCATACCTCCTGGGGAGAAGGGGCTAGCGCACATTTTGGGGCTCCCCCTTACTCTAGGGGAGCCCATGATGTTCTGCTGGGGGGCATTCATACCTGGACTGCCCTGAGGGGGGCTAGTCATGGCCCCCATGCTGTACCCCGCTCCATGGAACGGGGCTTGCTGCTGCTGAGGATGCTGTAGATGCTGCTGATGCATTACAGGGAGGCTCATCTGACTCCTCTGGTTCATCCGATTTATCTGGTTCATCTGACTCATAGAATTAATCTGGTTCATGGAATTCATCTGAGAGCTCATTGGATGCATGGAGTTTGTTTGATTAATGGAATTCATCGGACTCATATTGTTCATTGAATTCATTTGAGAGTTCATTTGATGCATCGAAGGGTTAATTTGATTAATCGAGTTAGTCTGATTAATACAGTTCATCCTGTTAGCAGCATACGGGGGCCCGGCTCTTTGACCCATGTGCCCCTGCTCTGCCCCCGTGCCGAAGCCCCTATTCATGCCACCCATGCCCCCTCCAGGAGCCATGTTCATCTGGGTGTTGGGGAGGCCCATGCCCTGGTGCCTCATCACACCCCCCTGGTTGGTTTGGAAGCCATTCTGCTCCCTGGCAGGGAGAAGGAGAGGTCAGGAGTGGAAAACACTATCTACAATACAGTAAAAACCTCAATCTGACCTACTACAACTGGACAAAGAAAACAGTCAAATCCTACACTGAGTGGGTGATGGTGATGCCATGGTTCTGAGCGCACCAAGCTGACATACTAACCTCTGTAGCAGGTGGGTAGAAAGGAAGGTGGGTGGCTCATTGGAGGTGTGGTTACGACACAGTTCGCTCCTGGTTTGAGCAGTGACCGGGGTGCCGTCGGAGAGAGAGAACCGGTAAGATGGCGTCTCGGCACGGCCATGCAGAAAGGCTGGAGAGAACCATGAAAACAGAAAATGAGACTGACCAACCAACATGCTTATCACCTAATAGTAGTCTGTTATAAATTAGGAGCAGAGATGCTTTGTACTTGTGCATGTATTGCTCAGTATCAAGGTGAGACATTGAGAAGTCATGGTTATATTGCAGGGAGCCAGAAGAGAAGAGTATAGCAGAGAGAGACATACCCTCCTGGTAGTGACGTTTGTAGGACCAGGGCTGGCCCTCGCTGCGATGGAGGAACATTTGCATGCAGCGCCTCACCAGATCCTCCCAGCCTGGATGCATGGTAGTGTGGAGAGAACTCTGCTGTTCGATCTCTATCAGTTTGCCTATCAGACAACACAACCAAAGGGCAGGGATCACATACATTGCAACCAGGGATCACATACATTGCAACTGTATTCTTATTTCGTTCTGAAAAACAAATGTTCTGTGTGTCCCAGACTCAAATTCATGTTCTAAAAACGGTACAGTTCTCAATATATGCAGATCAATAGACATTCTCAACAGTTCGAGAGCGTGTTCGGTTACTCAGATTGAACGAATGGCGCGAGCATTTGAATAGAGAATGAACACGTGACTGTAGTGCGTTTACAGTAGTCTCACCTGAGAGCTCATGACGGGTGCTGAACCTCTCGGTCCTCTCCACTGCATTGACGCGACGGGCCACGCAGATCATACACGACTGCAGGTCTGGACATACACAGCCACAGCCCAGTCAGTATACACAATCATTCTCAAATAAACCTAGATCAGGCTCTACAACACTTCTGTCCCAGTTCCCATAATACATTTACAGAAAGTCAATGTGAGAAGTACAGCAGGTCTGCGTCATAAATAGAAAATACACATTTAACTGTTACACATGATTGAGGATGTCCTGCCCCTAGTCCGCTACCTTCTTCCTCCATCATGGCACGGGGCTGGGTCAGGGCGAAGCACTGCATGGTCTCGTAGCGCTGCCTGTTGGGACCCTCAGACTGCCCATGGTTCTGATGGTTCTGTCCGTGACCGTATTTCACCAGCATACGGCAGTTAAAGGTGTGGCTCTTCTGCCGCAGTGACTCTCCTCCCCATGACACACCATTGGGTGCTAGATGAGATAAAGGGACACAATAATTACTTTCATGCCATTCTGCAGTGCCACTAAATAAAAGTGAAATGGCATATGTTCAAGTTTTATTGGGACTGTGTGTCTCGCACTGTTGTTCTTGGGCAGGTTCTTGTGCAGCTGCTCCCGGTCATCCTCATGGAGGATGTTGTAGACAGAGGTATTGATGAGCTCCTCCTGTTTGTACTGTAGGTACTGGGTCACGTTGTCAGACACAAACACGACACTGCCCTCCCGGTTCACCACAAACAGAAACCCATCCAGGGCCTGAGGCAGAGGAGAGAGGGGGAGATAATTGTGTTTGTCAATAACTATCAATACTAAATGTTTATGACCAGCTGCACATAAGAGCTATTCACAGTCTTGTATGTCACCGATTCAACATAAGGAGGTGAACCTAATTCCACTGCCCTTTGACCCCCACCCTGTCCACAGGCTAACCTGTAGTAGCAGCGGTCCCAGATGGTCCTTGTCAATGACCCCTTGACCAGTGGAAGACACATCTGCCTTCTGGACGTCGTCATCGCTGCATGAACTCTTCCCTGCAGAGGGACAAGGATCCACAGTCACTTCACATTAGATAAATAAATCAAGTTATTATAGTGCAACATTGCAGGACATAACTCTAAACAAGCAGCTTGATATCAATTGTGGAATTGTGATGATAAATTAGAAACATAACTGCAAAAGAGTTTTGCAGGAGACTGAAATTAGCCTACAGACACCAGTTATCCAGCCAACCATGTCACAGTAGAAATTACCAACTGTCCACCACCAGAAGGCAATATTAACTAAATTTATACACATCTAAAAATACCATTAGATTAAATCATGATATAGTTCAGTGTTCAACATATTCTGATTCGAAGAGAAATTCACTTGGACGGAAGGGAGAGCTTGAACAATAGATTTGAGTTCTTAATTTAGAGTCACAAGGCTAACAGTAATGTGAGGGAAGAGATGAAAGAGTATAACTAAATTAGACAGGAGTAAATGAATTGGAGAAAGAGGGCAAGAGGTGTGGTTAAAAAGTAACAGAAAAAGAGGGCCTTCATCATTCACTGCCTGTAACTACGGCAACTTGGCTGTACAAAGCTCCAAGCAGCAGCAGCCAGCTGTGGCCCTGGGGTGGATACCAATCCAATAACTTTCCTTCCTTCTCACCTTCCTCACTGGTCTAATCCGAGTGGATTGCATCGGTATAAACTGCACATCATTTACCTGAAGGCTAGGTGGAGCTAATACCATACTGCTTACACGATCCAACCACTTCAGAGCCACAAAGGACAAAGGGGGTTTATGGTGCTGGAATCTCTCGCTTGTTTTGAGAGCCCTCCCCTTCCACCCTGCTCTCCAGTCCCATCAGTCTCCCAGGCTGGGTCTGCCACTCCAGTGCAAACAGACACATGAGCCTGGAGCACCATGGCCTTGAGCCATCACGACTCAATTACAGGTGTTAATTTCTCCCAAACACAAACACTGAGTCCAGGCGAGGCAGCCACCACCTAACAGCTTCATCACTGACAGTCTCTACAGCCCAGTTTGACACGGCATCCTCCTAATCATAAAACCATGCACTGAGCAAATACTATAGCAATGATTTATGAATGACTTACCATGTTCTCCCGACCTTTTTTTTGTTAAACTAAAAATCAAAAACATGCTGATATTAAGAGCACACTAGTGGCATCAGTAGAGCATTGGGGAGCTGGTACCTTGCTCTTTGATTTGCCTAATCTGCCGGACGGTTTCCTTGAGGATGGCACATTTGTCTGGCTTCACGTTGAAACTGACCATGTTGCTGAGGTTGGCAGAGATCAGCTCGGCCAGCTCCTCGATGTATTTACTCTCCTGCTCCCTTCTGCGCTTGTCACACCTGCAGGGTGGGGGAGGGTACGGTCAAATGTCACCATGACAACCACACCTATCCCTCCATAATTAACAGAAATCCATGGGAATGAAAAATAAATATTGAAGCCAAGGAAAGCGGCATTTCACAGAGGCTAGTGAGGAAAGAAAACTCTTTGCTTGTAAACACACTAAGACAGGTACACACAAAAAGAGAGAAAGGAAGGAGATGCAGACGGAGGCACAGCTCCCAACAGTGACTCGCCCAAGGCCTGGTGTATCACAGGTGGAGATCTTGCGTTTCCGTTCGGAGCACATGGGCGCCATGGAGTTGTCTGCCACGCCACTCATCCTCAGCACATATCAGCACCTGGGGAGACAAGACAGATCTGAGACGCAGACACTGACTGACATGTGACCAGTGCTACTGACTGGCTTATTGTACTTCATTCCGCTCCGATTTATGCATTAGAGGAAGGGTTTCCAGACACTTTTACTCAGGCCCCACTTCCAGCATTGGGGATCATCTCATCTATTTCTATGGGCACATGCACTGTTAATGTCACACACACACAAAAAAAAAAAAAAAGTACACGCCCCTCATCTGCAGAAAAAAAAAATTTGTGCAGGTTTTAAAGGTCATTTTCTTGCAATTTTATACATTTTCCCATTGCTAATGTGCATTCATGTGATATGAGTGACTCAAACATAACTAAATCCATGGGCTAAAAAACATTAGCTGACATGGGTTAGTTGATCTGGACATTTCTGACAAGTTATAAATAGCTACGGTATGCAATGACTGATATGACAAGAGGAAAACTGATGTACTAGCCAATTTCAAAATTGCACCTTGTGCATTCTACTATTACAACTTTTAAGATTAAGTTGAAAGCCGTTCTGAGCCCCCTCCACTGCGTTAGGCCTCTTCTTCGTGCACCTTGTTCAAGAGGTTTGTCCTTTACTACTATTATTCCATATACTAACTACCAAAATCCCTTTGCTATTTCTTTTGAATTGACATATTAACAAAGGCGATTCAGACAGTAAGCCGAGTTAGCTAGTAGCTATACAAGTCTCCCTACATAGCATTTGATAGGAGGAAAATCACATCTGTTCCAGTGTGAGGGACTGATGATGTGATTTAAAGCCTCTGGAGAAATGGGTCATCCTGCGTTCAGCCTGCTGCTGCCTGCTCTACTCCTCCTTCTCTAGCAGTACAGTAGTCAAACACCAGCACAGGGACAAGCTGAATTGTGTACATGGAAAGCAATAGAAATGTTGGTCCTGAGATTAGACTATACTGCATTCACGTTTCCAACAGCCCCTGCCTCCACTACACACCTCTTCCCTTAATGTCCACTTCTCTTACCCCGGATCCTCCCTCTACAGCTGCTGTTCCCTTCTTCGTAGACACTGCCCTTGTTTTCCTCCCCTGGACGGGCCTTGACCCACTCAGGGTTCACACCAGAGGAAGACGGCCACTACTTTCCCTTTCCCGCACACAAAGAAAGAAAAAATACAAGTTCATTGTTCCAGCGCTTGAGAGGTAGGCTACGGCACACACACAGAAATGGGCAGGCAAGCACACTGGCACACAGACATACTGTCTTTCACACAATCGTACACACACACCCGCTATGAGCTCATCATTCTGTAGTGGAAAACTGCAGAATGGATGAGAGCCGTTATGCAACCTCAGTCCAAAACTGCAGGCTTGGACATGTAGAGCACCACACTCCTAGGGGGTTTCTCAATATACATACTACCGTGCTCCACACGCTCATGCTCCAAGTGCATTCTCCGAAGACGTTTTTGTGAAGATCAGATAGTGTGGAGAACACACAAAACATTTGAGAAGAACCCACACCCCCCCTACTGTATTACCTCATGCTGCACCCCCATTCACTGAACCTTCTTCCAGCCAGGACAATGGCAACAAATCGTTACAGTAGCTAGCTGATGGTTATGGAGTATGTGAGAATCATAATCTTACCAGATGGCAAAAATGACTAACTAATGTTAATGCAGATGTCAATTCTTCATGGGTAGCTAGCTAAATTATTTGTGGCTAAATTTGGCTTGCTAGCTAATAGAAGTTGCTAGCCTGTTAGCGCTATTGACTTAAAGGGTAAAAAAATGAATAAATAAAAACACTAGGCAAGTCAGTTAAGAACAAATTCTTATTTACAATGACAGCCTACCACGGCCAAACCTGGGCCAATTGCGTGCCGCCCTATGAGACACCCAATCATGTCTGGATGTGATACAGCCTGGAATCAAACCAGGGACTGTAGTGACACCTCAGATGCAGTGCAGTAGACCGCTGCGCCACTCGGGAACCCGGACTTACGACCTACGCACACTACAGTGGGTATTGGGGCGGCAGGTAGCCTAGTGGTTAGAGCATTGGACTAGTAACCGAAAGGTTGCAAGATCGAATCCCCGAGCTGACAAGGTAAAGATCTGTCGTTCTGCCCCTGAACAAGGCAGTTAACCCACTGTTAACTAGGCCGTCATTGAAAATAAGAATTTGTTAACTGACTTGCCTAGTAAAATTATTTTAAATTAAAACATTGTAGGCAGGTAGAAAAAAAATATGCCCAAATTACATGTATTTATTCACTTATCAATATTGTAGCCAGGCAACATACAGTATGCGATGTGATTGGGCAAGATTATAATCCGAAGTCAGTTAATTTTCTCTCGCTTCAGCTCAAACAATGGCCGCCATTGATTTCAAGAAAATGTGCATAATTTTTTACTTGGTTGCGTCATTATATATATATATATATTTCTGTGCATATTTTGTTGAAGCTTCAAAATATGCATAAACGGAGTATGCATTTGATTTGTGCTCCTCCTTCACATACTTTGATCTGGACTCTTACACCGACGCTCCCGTGCTAGGAGTAGTATGCATTGAGAAACACTCCTAGTCTCCTGTAGAGTGCCACCGCGGACACACTCCTCGTCTCTAAACCATACGTCTCCACTGCATGCTCCCTGTTCAATCTCCTTTTCACCATCCCTCTAAAATCTCTTTGCCTCATCCCCCCCACACCTTAGAGCAGAGTCCCGCTTGTCGGTACTGAAAGAAAAAGGTCAAGCTATATAGCTTGACTGTATACAAGATATAGGGGGAAAAGAACAAGAAAGTGGTTGTATAGGAGACTGCAGTGAAACGTTTTATTTCCTTGTACAAATCTTTCCGTTGCACAATATCATAAGGTGGTGCTGGTAAAGCATATGAATATTGGTTTCCTCAAATATTTTGACAACCATGCTGCCCAGTGGCATCAAACTGAATATATTTGCATACATGCACAAAACATTAAGAACACCTTCCTAATATTGAGTCACACCCCTTTTTGCCCTCAGAACACTCAATTTGTTGGGGAATTGACTCAACAAGGTGTCAAAAGCATTCCACAGGGATGCTGGCCCATGTCGACTCCAAAGTGTCCCACAGTTGTGTCAATTTGGCTGGATGTCTTTTGGGTGGTGGACCATTCTTGAAACACAGGAAACTGTTGTGAAAAACCCAGCAACGCTGCAGTTCTTGATACTCATTCAAAGGCACTTAAATCTTTGGTCTTGCCCATTCACTCTCTGAATGGCACGCATACACAATCCATGTCCCAATTGTTTCACAGCTTAAACATTATTTAACTTGTCTTCCACCCTTCAGCTACACTGATTGAAGTGGATTAACAGGTGACGTTAATTAATAAGAAATCAGACTGACATGGTGAATCCAGGTGAAAGCTAGAGCATTCCATTTGTTGTTCGCTTTTACTTAAACTTTTCGACAGACCTATACTCTGAAAAGGAAGGAAACAAATGTACAACAGATAGATATACCCTTTCTATTTCAGAGAGTCGTCTCGTCTGAACAGAAGCCCACCATGAACAAGTCACAACACGCCTGGCATTATGTAAATTATCCTGAATCAGCCACTTCTGACAATGTGAAACTTGCCCAGAGATTGGGAGATGTTTGTTCCAGGTACGGGGCAGGTTTTAAAGTGATAGGAATTGAAAGCGGTTAACGGTTTTATAAGACAGCATAGGCCTACAAAGTTTGTTGAACTAGATTGAGAATCTGGAGAATGAGGTGCAGTGTAAATGGCATAGACTCCACTGCACATGTTCACACACCTTCACCTGATTGTGCCCAATCCCAATCCCATTCAGTCTATGACCTCTGTCTCAGCACAGCCTGTTAGGAGTGAAGAGACCAGTTCACACACTGTACACTGGCAGGTCTAAAGCATGTTCTCTGACCAACAAAAAAAACTGAGCAGTAAAGGGTCAATGGATGCTACCAGTCAGTCTGACAGACAGGACTAAGATAAAAAGGTGAGAGTTGGTGAACAAAATTAACCAAGCCCAATGTGGCTCCTGAAAATTGGAACGTAACAAACTGCAAGAAAATGTGGCTATTTTGAGTTTGTTCACCAACTTGCTTTTATTAGAAATGTTTTAATGTGGACTATGTCCCGCCTTCTAAGCACTACAGTAATGAGCAACCCCATTGGCTGGCTGATACTATTTCGAACAGAACCCACACGCTTCTACTTCCTGTTAACTTCTAGGTGACAGGGGGCAGTATTTATGTCCAGATGAAATGCATGCCCAAATTCAACTGCCTGCTACTCATCCCCAGAAGATATGCATATTATTAGTAGATTTGAATAGACAACACTGAAGTTTCTAAAACTGTTTGAATCATATCTGAGTATACCTGAACTTATGTAGCAGGTGAAACCCAGAGGAAAAACCATTCAGATTTTTTAGGTCACTCTTTTCAATGGGAATCCAGATTTCTAAGGGACCTTCTTACAGTTCCTATCGCTTCCACTGGATGTCAGTCTTTAGAAATTGGTTGAGGTTATTCCTTTGTGTAATGAAGAAGTACAGCCATCTTGAACGAGGGTCACTTGAAGTGTACTGTTAGATAGAGGCGCGTGACCAGAAAGCTAGCTGCAGTTTGTTTTCTTCCTGTATTGAACACAGATCATCCAGTCTTCAATTTTATCAATTATTTACGTGAAAAAATACCTAAAGTTGTATTACAAAAGTAGTTTGAAATGTTTTGGCAAAGTTTACAGGTAACTTTTGAGATATTTTGTAGTCATGTTGAGCAAGTTGGAACCTGTGTTTTTCTGGATCAAACGCGCCAAATCAATGGACATTTTGGATATATATATCGACGGAATTAATCGAACAAAAGGACCATTTGTGATGTTTATGGGACATATGAGTGCCAACAAAAGAAGCTTGTCAAAGGTAAGGCATGAATTATATTTTTATTTCTGAGTTGTCGCGCCTGCAGGGTTGAAACATGGTTTCTCTCTTTGTTTACGGAGGTGCTATCCTCAGATAATAGCATCGTTTGCTTTCGCCAAAAAGCCTTTGAAATCTGACATGTTGGCTGGATTCACAACAAGAGTAGTTTAATTTGCTATCTTGCATATGTGATTTAATGAAAGTGTGATTTTTATAGTAATTTATTTGAATTTGGCGCCAGCGTCCCACATATCCCAGAGGTTAATTAAAATGTTTAATATATGGTAGAACTTCATGGGAACATCGATTCTAAAAAGAAACAGGAAGCCACAGAAGTTAGCATCCTGTTTGCATCCTCTCATCGTCCCCTGCATCATCACTTCCTGGATGTGGCCACCGATCCACAACATTTACATATTCTGTGCATCTGTCCCTTTCTTGCTCCATCTGCATCTTTAATACCCTCAGTACCAAGCAACGGTAAGCTTTCCCCTGTCCGTTTTCTTGGTAACCTAGTCACTTAATTTCCACATCATCCCCTAGACCCCATTGGAGGGGTCACCTGCATTATTCATAGGTCAACTTCCTGCCGACACACGAGAAAGTAGGCACTGCTAGCGTGGAAACTGTGCCTATGGGATCTTCCACGTAGACCACATCCTAAGGGGCTCCCACAGCAACTGAGAGAAAAAGGTACAGCTGAAGGCAGCTGAATATGATGGGGGAGGTGCAGTAGAAGGGAGGAAGAGAGGAAAAGGAGGTATATTAAGGAGAGGAGGAAGAGCGTTGGGCTGAGCTCTAGAGCTGCAGTGTCCCTTGGTCAGGACCAGAATAGCGAGGAACCGGGGACATTCCAGCAGAGCCTGAAATCAAGGCTGTAATCTGAGCTCTGTGAGATGCAGGCTAAATAACAAACATGTCCCACCCAAAACAAAGAAAACACAAACGGACTTACCATACCACAGCTTTCACACTCACAGCTACGCGCAAATGTATACATAACCACAACATACTAAGCCGACAAGCCATCAACCACTGATGATACCATCCTGAGAGTGGGATCGGTCTTTTGTCTTCAAATATAAAAATTGTGGCAGAAACATTTGGAGCCTTTCATTAACCATGTATAGCTACCCCCCTCACCCACCTACTAGACACACCCTTCCTCTTCCACACAGTCTTACACAAACAAAGGCATCTACTGGATTTTAGGACAAGTGCAAAAGGAAACAGAATTACTTCCTGTTTTTCTTCAAAGACCAACCCCACCTCCACCCCTGGAGCATGCTTAGGAGTTCTCACACTTTGGGATGACGACAGGTACATTACAATAGCTGCTGCTCACACTGCTGGAGCTTTTCTCCCGTGTCAACCCAGTGTCATATCCATTTTATACAATTGAACTAGACAGACTTGTGCACATCTACAAATGTGTTTTCACAACCATGTACAGTGCATTCATACCTATTGACTTATTCCACATTTTGCGGTGTTACAGCCTGAATTCAAAATGGTTTAAATATATTCTCACCCACCTACACACACACACAAAATACTCCATAATGACAAAGTGAAAACATGTTTAGACATTTTAGCCAATGTATTAAATGAAATAGTGACAAATATTCCCATCCCTGAGACAATTCATGTTACAATCACCATTGGCAGTGATTACAGCTGTGAGTCTCTGGGTAAGTCAAAGAGCCTTGCACACCTGGATTGTACAACACTTTGGATAGTGTATTGATACACTATCCAAAGTGTAATAAATAACCTCACCATGCTCAATGACGGCTTTTTTTTAACCAATAGGTGCCCTTCTTTGCAAGGCATTGGAAAACCTCCCTGGTCTGTGTGGTTGAATCGGTTTGAAATTCCCTGCTCAACTGAGGGACCTTACAGATAATTGTTTGCATGTGTGAGGTACAGAGGTGAGGTAGTCATTAAAATGCATGTTAAACACTAGTGTTGCAACTGATTACATGACTTAAGCACATGTTAACTCTTGAACTTGAAAGGGGTTGAATACTTTTTGACTGAAGACTTTTTATTTTACCTTTATTTAAACTAGGCAAGTCCATTAAGAAAAAAATTCTTATTTTCAATGACGGCCTAGGAACAGTGGGTTTAACGGCCTTGTTCAGGGGCAGAACAACAGATTTTTACCTTGTCAGCTCGGGGACTTGCAACCTGTCGGTTAGTAGTCCAGCGCTCTAACCACTAGGCTACCTGCCACCCAGGCAGGCTTTCTATTTTTTATTCAATATGTTAAAAGTCTAAAAATAGAACTCCACTTCGACATTGTGCGCGCACGTGTGGCAGTGACCCAAAAGACTAAAATGAAATCCATTTTAAATTCTGATTGTAAAACTAAAAGGTGTTAAAAAGTCAAGAGTGTGAATACTCTGAAGGCACTGTAAATGTGCCAGAGTTCACCACAGAATCCTAACAACCGTTTCATCCATTTGTGAAAACTCATACAATTCTCATGAAAACAGAGCGAGTGAGCCAGAAAACTGACTTGAGATAAAGTCAAAGAAATACGATACACAATGGGACTAAAGTGCAGCGAAGCAGACAAATGCCAAGTGTGTGTACATGTGCAGACTTCTAAAAACTCTAGGAAAGCCTCTATTATGAAGTACACTGGCAGCTCCAAATTCCAGTCAAACCCTGACGAAAGAAAAGCATGGGGGAAAACTTTAACTGTTCCTCGTCTGCACTTCAGAGCAGGACAGTCTGGAGTTAAATCTGGTTGCTCTCTCCTCCTCTGTCCATCCCAAGAGCCGTAACACACACACACACACCACATGTACAGTTTGTCCCATGTTTAATGAGCAGAAATAAAAGATTCCAGTAATTTTCCACACGCACAAAGATTATTTCTCTACAATTTGTATGCATCCCTGTTAGTGAGCATTTCTCCTTTACCAAGATAATCCATCCATCTGACAGGTGTGGAATATCAAGAAGCTGATTAAACAGCATGCTGATTACACAGATGCACGTTGTGCTGGGGACAATAAAAAGCCACTAAAATGTGCAGTATTGTCACAACACAATGCCACGGATGTCTCAAGTTGAGGCCGCATGCAATTGGCATGCTAATTGCAGGAATGTCCGCTAGAGCTGTTGCCAGATAATTAAATGTTAATTTCTTGCATAAGCCGACAACGTCATTATAGAGAACTTGGCAGTACGTCCAACCGGCCTCACAACCGCAGACCATGTGTAACCACGCCAGCCCATCCGGCTTCTTCACCTACGGGATCGTCTGAGACTAGCCACCCGGATAGCTGATGAAACAGAGTATTTCTGTCTGTAATAAAGTCATTTTCTCGGGAAAAACTCATTCCGATTGGCCGGGCCTGTCTCACAAGTGGGTGGGCCTACACCCTCCTAGGCCAACCCAAGGCTGCGCACCTGCCCAGTTCATAGATGAAATCCATAGATTAAGACCTAATTAATTTATTCATTTTTAAACAGTTCATAAGGAAATAAGTCAATTTTAATTAAATTTCCTTATATTAATATAAAATAACTGAAATTGTTGCATGTTGTGTTTTTTAATTTTTTTTAATTTTTTTATTTCACCTTTATTTAACCAGGTAGGCTAGTTGAGAACAAGTTCTCATTTGCAACTGCGACCTGGCCAAGATAAAGCATAGCAGTGTGAACAGACAACACAGAGTTACACATGGAGTAAGCAATTAACAAGTCAATAACACAGTAGAAAAAAAATGGGCAGTCTATATACAATGTGTGCAAAAGGCATGAGGAGGTAGGCGAATAATACAATTTTGCAGATTAACACTGGGGTGATAAATGATCAGATGGTCATGTACAGGTAGAGATATTGGTGTGCAAAAGAGCAGAAAAGTAAATAAATAAATAAATAAAATAAAAAAACAGTATAAAAACAGTATGGGGATGAGGTAGGTGAAAATGGGTGGGCTATTTACCAATAGACTATGTACAGCTGCAGCGATCGGTTAGCTGCTCGGATAGCTGATGTTTGAAGTTGGTGAGGGAGATAAAAGTCTCCAACTTCAGCGATTTTTGCAGTTCATTCCAGTCACAGGCAGCAGAGTACTGGAACGAAAGGCGGCCAAATGAGGTGTTGGCTTTAGGGATGATCAGTGAGATACACCTGCTGGAGCGTGTGCTACGGATGGGTGTTGCCATCGTGACCAGTGAACTGAGATAAGGCGGAGCTTTACCTAGCATGGACTTGTAGATGACCTGGAGCCAGTGGGTCTGGCGACGAATATGTAGCGAGGGCCAGCCGACTAGAGCATACAAGTCGCAGTGGTGGGTGGTATAAGGTGCTTTGGTGACAAAACGGATGGCACTATGATAGACTGCATCCAGTTTGCTGAGTAGAGTGTTGGAAGCCATTTTGTAGATGACATCGCCGTGTTAAAATGCTAATGAGCACATAGCGACCATTTTGTACAGTTTGACCTAAACTATACAAGTAACTAAAAATACTCATTGATCTCTTGATCCAGGAGGGGATTATTTGCTGTTACCAAGTAAAATGCTTGATTTTGGAAGTAGCTAACATGCAAACGAAAAATGCACAATTGTAGAGCATTTATCACATTTTAGAGAGTTACCTTAATTTATTTTTATTTTACTAGGCAAGTCAGTTAAGAACAAATTCTTATTTTCAATGACGGCCTAGGAACAGTGGGTTAACTGCCTGTTCAGGGGCAGAACGACAGTTTTGTACCTTGTAGCCGGAAGGTTGCAAGTTCGAATCTTCGAGCTGACTAGTCCAACGCTCAAACCACTAGGCTACCCTAGTTGTGAATTGCATACAGTAATTAGATCACCTGGAGCATGCTGCACAACAGTGAGTGACACAGAAGGCTCTGGACTCTCATTGTGTGCTTGTAAACAAACATGACTGGGAACTACCATAAACGCCATAATAATGTGACAGGTGAAATGAAGAACGCAATGTTCTTTCTCTCCAAACGTATTGCACAAGTTGACTGCAGTTATTTACTTAAAAGGTTGCTACGAACATAGAATTGTGTTGCACAGTATACCAGTACCACGGTAATATCACAGTACAAAAACATGATACCGACATTGTAGAATACCGTAGTACAGTTTCATATGATACTACAGACTTCAGCCCTACCGATCTAAAGAATTTGCTGGCGCCAGTTATAAAATGTTTACCAAGTTTTGTTTATAAACTCAGTTGAATTGAAGCAACAGCCTCTAGTCTCTTGTACAGGCATGTCAATAATATCCACTTCATGTGCATATCACGTGTGGCAGCTGGAATCAGCCAGCCTCATCCCCTACCAGCCATCACTCACCTGTTTCTCTCCGTCCACTCCTCTTGTGTGTCTATTCCTCTGTCAGTTCAAATATATCATCTGGCCGTGATGGCAACCAGGGATGCAGACCCAGACGAGTCTTCTGTTAGATTTATTACATTGGAACAGCGCGCAGAGGGCAATGTTGATGCATTGTATAATTTCATTACCTGTTATACCCAAGAGCACATACCAGTCTGAGTAGACTTTGAAAGTTCACGGTCATGCATCCTCAGTGTCAGAGGGAAAATGGAGCACAGCTTGGCGACAGGCATGCAGCTTCACAGCAGAGAAACAGCTCGTCTCCAGCCTAAACAGTCAAATATGAACCATATTACGAGATCCCCCCCCTCCCCCATCTGGATTCACAGGCATTTGACATTTCACAAACCATGTCGCTAATTATTGGTTTGACAGCACACATTGTTCAGTCATGTTGTCATCTAGCTAGCTAACAACCTGGTAAGTTGACAGTTGGTTTAGGCAAATTTGATCGGCACTGCCAGAAAGGAAAAGGGTCTGCAACGCATGAGATGTGCTTAAAAAATGGTAGGACTCAAAGGCCTAAACTATATGAAAAATATTTTCTTCTGGTGCTCCTTAAATTCTGTTTTGTGCCTAACGTTTTAAAAGTTGGGAGCAATGTGTTTGTGAGAGGGAGAGAGCGAGTGTGTGTTAACTGAAGAGTGAAGGTTTCATGCCGTTTCCCTTATTGACAATGACATGCATGTACATTCCTTCCTCCCACTCCTCCAGCCAAATCATAGGTAGGCTTTTGCAAATGAGCAAATCAGTCATTCTATGCAGTATTCGATTATACTCAGAACAGTGTGAAGCTAAATTCAATATGTTGTATTAAGTAGAAGTGTGAATTTCAATGACAGGTTTTTGGAGAATGTTTGGAAAACATGAACAACCATCCGAGAGACGGGACAAACAGGATGCTAAGCCACCAATTTTTTTCCACCCTGGTATCATGACACTACGCCTGGTATAGTCACAAAACAACATTTTTGCAGACATTTGAACAATGTATTTAAAGAATTACTTAAAATAAACGGTTATGATAAATCATCCCGTGGCTTTTTATAAAAATAAAATGTTATCCTACACCAGACAATGAACACAATTGCATTTTATTGATGGCAACTTGAAAGCACCGAGATACTGATGTACCATTCAGCCACTGCCATCCCCTCATGTTTCAGAATGATAATGCACAGCCCCATGTCCCAAGGATCTGTACACAATTCCTGGATAGGGCTGTTACTGTGAACGTATTCACACCGCCGGTCACGAGTCATGACAGCAGTCAAATTCCACGTGACAGTTTAGTCACGCTAATCAGGCTTCTCCAAGCTCTGATGCTGCTGATGGTCATTAGTAGCCTACCAAACTTGCTAACTGCCTGGTACTCTGCACTAATCACACTGACATCAATGCAAAAGTAAACAAAACTCTAATCAAACACTTCATGAGTGTATGAGCTCATGTTGCGCAACATTTCTATAGGCTATGCAATTGCATGAGAAAACAGAGTGATGGCCTTTATTAAAAAGAGGAGGATCCCATCAGCTTTCTATAGGCTAGGCCTACTATATTTATCAACTTCCCTAATGTCAAGCACATTGCTTCTCTTTACAACAGGAGTAAAGCCTATCTGACTGGCATGAAAATGGGGGGCAAAACCACGGGGGCAAAACAATAATTCTCCATTCGCTATTTAAGTGCGTAGATTACATGCATGTTTTCCCCTGCCCGTTTCGAGGAGCATGATAAGGGTCCATTCTAAATCAAATTTCACACATTATTTAGTATATGTAAAGATTAAATCAAGAAGTCTGATAAGTGATGGGCTAAAATTGTCACCTGTGAATCACACCCAGCTTGTGTGCAGTAAGGCAAGAAACAGTGTATGCCTTTTTTTCAACTTTAAAAATCATAGTCATACACACAACATGTAGCATAGCCCATAGGCCTATATGTTTTGATAAGGTTTGTATCACAAGTGGCTAAATAAGTTAAAATGAATCCGCTTTACAACGGGTGTAGAGCTTAACTGGCATACATATACAGTGCGTTTCAAGTTGGGGGAAGAATTTAGCATAAAAATGCAGATTTATAATACAATCATTAAATACATGGTCGCATCTGCAGTGACTTGAGAATAGTGTTTTCCCGCTAATTGATTGCATTTTGGAACATTCGTGCTTATAGCCTACTGCCGAATGCACATTGCTGCGCTTATGTGAAGAAATATCCTTTATCAACATTTTAAGCTAAATTCTCTGGTCCGAAATGTGGACAGTCCCAGTATCTTCAATATGCGCCTCAGAATTGGATAAGGCTCACAGTTGCGTCCCCAATGTGTCTGATCACGTGACGGGCATTGGCTAATAAGAATTGAGCTATCAGAGAGCATTGTGAGTGAGAGGCACTTCGGAGCATGCAGCCGGGAGAAGGGAATTATAAATATTATATTTAGCCTAAGGGCACAACGTTCACTGGATGCAAAAGGCAATACAGAGTAGCCGCATGTGCGCTCTCCCTCAAATCATTGAGAAAATATATTTTATTCAGCTACTGTATGTTCAATTGTATTCTTCATACTATAAAATAATGCCACTGAATGCTAATCTTACCAACTAAATGAGCTAGCGTAGCCCACAGCCATAGCCAGATCAGGGCCTAACATAAGGACAACTCAAGAGTATTGTAATCAATAAATTGACTTATCGTGGTGTATGCTATATTACACGGATTTAGACTTACTTAAATTGTAGATGGTCCAAAAAAGTCTGCATCAGTGGCTTGTAGGCTACGCGTGGATGCTAAATGTGTTTGTTAATTACCGTGAGATCAGCAGTTATTTGCTTGACAATCACCAAATTACAACATTTCATGACCGCCACAGCCCTATTCCTGGAAGCTGAAGATGTCCCAGTTCCTTGGCCTGCACACTCAGACGTGTCACCCATTGAGCATGTTTGGGATGCTCTGGATCACTGTGTATGATGGCATGTTAAAGATCACGCCAATATCCAGCACATTCCTCAGGCCACAATCAACTCCATACAAAACGCCAATGTCACGCTGCATAAGGCAAATAGTGGTCACACCAGATACTGATCTGTGACCAACAGATGCATATCTGCATTCCCAGTCATGTGACATCCATAGATTAGGTCCTAATTGATTTAAAATAAAATCTTTGAAATTGTTGAGTCCGTTTCTTTTTAAAATTCAGATCAAAACCAGCCTCATAGCGCTGTTGATAGCCACACTCCTATCAACAGGAGGCAAGGACTGAAAGGAAGGGGAGGGCAGAGATTCTACACAAGAAAACCATACCTGTACTTCCTTGTTTACAGCATAGCGTAAGAAAAGTGAACAATTCGTAGACTAACCTCCAATGGCTTATTCAGAGAGTTGCAACAATTAAGGGATATTCAACTAATCACAACCCCACTACATAGCACAAACAGTGAAGGTGTGTCTTCTCTGCATGTTTTTTCTGAAGAGGTGAGTGTGTGCACATTAACATTGAAGAGTGAATTATTGGTGCTGCAGTGCAGAGCAGACATTCAAAGCACAGCAGCTTTCCCTCGAGAAGGCACTCCCCCTCCATCCCCAGAGCCATAGTAGCACAACGCACACATTTTCCTGCTTTAATTTTGAGTGGAGGAAAAACAGGGGGATATAAATGAAGGTGAAGACAAAGAGAAGAGATTAATCTCACTCACTGTGTGTGTGTGTGTGTATATACAGCAGAGCGAGAGAAAGAGAAGTCCTGCAGGAACATCTCTTCCATCATTAAAATAGACAAAGAGCGTCAAGGAGACTGGACGAGCACACTACACAAACACCAAATGAAAGTGTACTATCATAATCCCCTATATTAACTTCCTTAGGGCATTACTACAATCTCTGAACATGCTAGTTAATAACAACCTAACTACTACCCCATCCCCCCCATACACACACCATCTTGCAACCAATAGAACACCGACCATGGCTAAACATGATCACAGGGCTAATATTATGCTAATGTGATTAATGATCTATGGCCAGAGACTTATCTGACAGCACAGAGTCAAGCCTGCAATGCCCCCATTCTGCCTTTGAGATAACATATCAGCATCCTCTCAGTCTCCTATTGAAGAGGCTATGGAGAGGGAAGCACACGGTAACTTAACCATATTTTCAAAAGATATCCATAAATCTATACCACCAAGTTTCAACTCTTGAATTGAGGGTAAATGATATGAACAATAAAAATGTATAGAGAAGAGTGCTAATGTTATACCCCCACCAACCAGGCAGCAGCAGTGTGGTGCTCAGTGTGGTGCTCAGCTGAAAAGTCAACATTCATTTCAGACCGCAGCTCAGCAGATTTCCCCCTTACTCGCTCCTCCCTCCATGAATCGGTGGAGTAAACACAGGAAGAGAACAGTCTCTGTTCCACACCAGAGCTGGGCGTTCCTGCAGGGTCAAAAGTTTAGCATAGTTTTAATTTCACCTTTCCTCAGCCAATTGCAGCAGCTGAACTATGACCCCTGCAAAGAATTCTACTCAAATGGTCTGATGCCATTTTCACCACTCATTTATTTACTGAATCTTGTATTTTTGTGTGTGATTTAAAATAAAAAAATACACTCGGCCAGATAGCATCAAATCAGTTCAATTTCTCTCCATAACATCTCCACTGGAAGTGGGAACCACAATTCTACACAAGTGGAGGTTAAAGAATAAAACCTCTAACATTTATTTATAGGACCATTTATGTCAAGCCATCTCAATAGTTGTCATTGGAGCTGAACTGGGTAAGGGTGTCAATTTTTCATTTGCAATTCTGGGTCAGACATTTGATGTTTTTACTAAATTTCTTGTATTAGATCAACAGTAAAGTCCTGAATCAAAGTACAGCATAATAGTGGTCAACGCGAACGCAATTCGCAAACCCAATTAGCACACAATTTATACTCACGCCAATCTCACTCCCCTCCTTCTGTCCAGCACTGGGTCAACACCACATGCTGCACAGAGTCAGATTAACACTATTAAAACGTAGAGGTTGACCGATTAATTAGGGCCGATTTCAAGTTCATAACCATCGGAAATCGGTAATTTTGGACACCGATTTAGCAAATAAAGGTGTACATTTTTATTAATTTTATTTAACTAGGCAAGTCAGTTAAGAACACATTCTTATTTTCAATGACTGCCTAGGAACGGTGGGTTAACTGCCTTGTTCAGGGGCAGAACGACAGATTTTTACCTTGTCAGCTCGGGGACTTGATCTTGCAACCTTTCGGTTAACTAGTCCAACGCTCTAACCATCTGCCTCACGAGGAGCCCGCCTGTTACGCGAATGCAATAAGAAGCGAGCATTAAACTTAATCATAATCACTAGTTATAAATACACATGGTTGATGATATTACCAGTTTATCTAGCGTGTCCTGCGTTGCATATAAATCGATGCAGTGCGCATTCGCGAAAAAGTACTGTCGTTGCTCCAACATGTACCTAACCATGAACATCAATGCCTTTCTTAAAATCAATACACAGAAGTATATATTTTTAAACCTGCATATTTAGCTAAAAGAAATCCAGGTTAGCAGGCAATATTAACCAGGTGAAATTGTGTCACTTCTCTTGCATTCATTGCACGCAGAGTCAGGGTATATGCAACAGCATGGGCAGCCTGGCTCATTGCCAACTAATTTGCCAGAATTTTACATAATTATGACATAACATTGAAGGTTGTGCAATGTAACAGGAATATTTAGACTTATGGATGCCACCCGTTAGATAAAATACCGAACGGTTCCGTATTTCACTGAAATAAATGTTTTGTTTTCGAGATGAGTTTCCGGATTCAACCATATTAATGACCTACTTCTGTGTGTTGTTATAATTAAGTCTGATTTGATAGAGCAGTCTGAGCAATGGTGGGCACCAGCAGGCTCATAAGCATTCATTCAAACAGCACTTTTGTGCGTTTTGCCAGCAGCTCTGCTGTTTATGAATTCAAGCCTATCAACTCCTGAGATTAGGCTGGTGTAACGATGTGATGTGAAATGGCTACCTAGTTAGCGGGGTGCGCTCTAATAGCGTTTCAAACGTCACTCGCTCTGAGACTTGGAGTAGTTGTTCCCCTTGCTCTGCATGGGTAACACTGCTTCGAGTGTGGCTGTTGTCGATGTGTTCCTGGTTCGAGGCCAGGTAGGAGCGAGGAGAGGGACAGAAACTTTACTGTTATGCTGGCAATACTAAAGTGCCTATAAGAACATCCAATAGTCAAAGGTATATGAAATACAAATGGTGGAGAAAAATAGTCCTATAATAACTACAACTTCTTGTTGTATATTGAAGAATCCTGTTAAAAAGAACCACCAGCTTTCATATGTTCTCATGTTCTGAGCAAGGAACTCAAACGTTAGCTTTTTTACATGGCACATATTGCACTTTTACTTCTCCAACACTTTGTTTTTGCATTATTTAAACCAAATTGAACATGTCTCATTTATTTGAGGCTAAATAGATTTTTTTGAGGTATTAAGTTAAGTGTTCATTCAGTATTGTTGTAATTGTCATTATTACAAATAAATATAAAATTCAAATCTGCCGATTAATCGGCAGAGGCTTTTTTTTGTCCTCCAGTAATCGGTATCGGTGTTGAGAAATCATAAAAATCGGTCTAATTCAACCTCTAATTAAGTGTGTTTAAATGACTTGAGGACAGGGTGGATACAGGGGTCAGAAGGACCAAGCTTTTTAAAGGAGGGAGGGGGCTATACGTTGGGTATTAGAACACTCAGATTCAAAGATCAACTCATAAACCCACCCGGCTGAGCAGTCATCTACTGACAACCCAAACGTGGTTGTTTTTGACTCAACGGCACCAAGCTCTACTCCATCTGTTAAGTCAAGCCTTTACAGCTAATCACAGCTCTCATAGGTCAAAACACCACAAATTATATGACTGTGAAAATGTATAACATATACATTCTACCATGGTGGTTCTCTGTTCTAGCACAGAACGACCCAAACACTGGACTCTGAATCTTGTCCCCTGAATATCTGTATAAAAGCCCTGTGGCAGGGTGAGCGAATGTTCTTCAAAAGGCAGCAGAGAAACATTCAGCTTTCACCACCCATTTGGACGAGTGAAGCGGTAAACAACATTTGTTTTGTACTTTGAAAGATAACCTCTGACCTCAACCCAGGTCAGAGGTTGTCTCCACATGTTAATGGCATTTCATTAGGTAATATAAAGCATGAGGGTGGAGCCTCAATGTTGGGTGCCTCTTTTACACACAAGGAAATACCAGCTTAATTTGCCAGGCTAGTAACAATATGGGAAAGAGAAAATTAAATCTGATCAAACAGGAGTTTATTCTTTTGCAATTGGGTTCCCATCTGCACATTATTAATCTCTTCTGACCACAGGGACCTATCAAAGCAGTGGTAGAGTCCTGACTCTTGGTAGTGCCCATCAGTTGAGGTGCATAAATGCAGAGCCAAGACTCAAACACCATATTCAGAATCAAAATGGGTTTACTTGTGTGTCACCCCATTGCTCTGAGCATTGTGAAAATGACAGCAGTGCTGAACTGCTCTTAAAACAGGGATTGACAGGTATCGGAAAGCAATCCTTGGATTGGGTGTTAGCTTAACCAAAAACCATATAAAACAAGTGCAACATCATGGTAACAAACGGGCATAAGTGACAGCTAAGAGAATATGTTAACCTATTCCGCAATAGTCCCCCCCACCATCACACCCCAACCTCAAGTCAATTAAGACTATTTAGCTGCAGAAAAACATTACAATAAATGTATTATCATGCTTTGGAGTTAACACAGTGTAGTAAATCTGCAGTCTGCTCGCTGATCGACCCAGAATAACAGAGGCATCTCACTTCAGGGTGGAAGACTTAACTCTCCTCCGAGCTGTGGAGGGGCAGAGACTGGGCAGAATCAAAGCAAGGTGGCCGTGTAGCAGTTGAGAAGTTCATCCAGAACTGACACGCTCTCTCCTCACTGCCTGCCTGACGGAGAAAGCATCTGGTAACATTTATCTCACAAACCTAACTTTTTTTCCTATTCCTCTTTTTTCCCCCCCAGACTTTATAAAAGGGGGCCCTAAACAAAACACAAATAGTCTCACTAACATTTTACAATAGTAACAAAACCAGGGCAGGGAGCTACCCTCCCATTGGCTTGTTCAGGTGAACCAGTTTAACGAGCATTCTTCAGCCAAGGGAGAGAAAGTAAAGACTGGTGGGGAAAAAAAAGAGCTGTGCCCCCCTCTCTCTTCATCATCATAAGCTATTCCCTCTGTCGCCCAACCAGCAGTGACTACAGAGTACTAACTGTTCCAACGCCTTAGTGGTTATAAATTGGAATTGGGTGCAATGATTACTTCAGGCTGCACGTTTGGCTTTCATAAGTGTGCATGGCTCAGGCTCACATATGGCAGAATTACTCCGGCATTTGGGTATTACCTCAGAGTTGAACGAGAGGGGAATGCATGAATACGAAGTGATACTAGCGGAGCCACACTGCAATCTGTATGAAATGATTGAGAGCAGGGTTTGGTGTCATTGAAGGGGAAACCTCTGTTTTAGTTGCTCTACAGTTCCTACTCTTCTGGTCTTTAACACACTCCATCGGAGAAGTCAGTCCTAAATATTTAATCAGCAGGAACTAAAGTCTCTACTCCAGTTCTATCTTGGTCTCTTTCCTTTCAGGGGAGAGAGAAGAGTTTTGCTTTAGTTGATTCAACAAACAAACCTGTTGCAGGTATTTGTGAAGCGTGGGGCTTTGAGGCCCCTCGGGTATGTCACGTGCATGTCAGCTGACATGCACAGAGAGTTTACCGTCACCAAATTAATGACCTTGAGGTTGTCATGTGGGCTTGTCTTCTTGGAAATGTAACTTTATAGCGCTCTCTCCAACAAAAACATTCAATGCTGTAAAAAAACAAAACCTAACAGTTTTTACTTACGATTACAGATGTAGTTGTCATACCTAGTTACCTAAAGATGGACGCACTTCACTGTAAGTCTCTGGATAAGTGTCTACTAAATTACTAAAATGTCAATGTGTAAACTTTGTACCCCAAGTGTGATTTAAACCAAAAAAGAAAATTGCACACAGAAATCATTCAACTTAAAACTGCACAAGGGAAAGGCCTACTTATAACAAGGTAATAAGGACCACTTATGCTTTCATTTCAAACCCAGCGCCTCACCATCACCCACAAAAAAGGTACAAAGGCCAAGGAATCAAATTTCAATTAGGGAAACAATCAGGCTTTCCTTTCAGCTCAGTGGGTCTCCAAGAGCCCTCCCATAGCCACTGCTCTTCTCTCCCCACTAACAAGATTAATTCTACACACAACCTCACCTTTACTTGTTGACCACCAAATACCTTTTTTGTTTTACATTTCCCCCTTAGTCACAACCCTGACGACAAACAAAAACAAAGCAATCTATTCAAACATCAATGGAGCAGAAATTCAGCTTGACAAAGAGAGTGGAGGCAGTTATCATAAAGTACCTCTCCACCACACAAAAAGTGAGGCATTTGCTTATTTCCCCACTCATTCTTTCTGCTTTAAGTCAAAATACCTACAACCTGATTTTAAATAACTGAATACTTTCAGAAGTGACAAGGACGAAGACGGTTGTCTGAGCAAAAACAATATGACAGTTAAATATTAGGCCAAGTATGCATCATCAAACCCTAAAGTCTTACTGCTGACAAATGCCAATGCACAAACAGTAACAATATCCACTCAATATGTCATGGAAATCAATGGATTGGTTCATCTGCTACGAAGCTCTGACACCAGAGAGATGTTCCTGCACCCATGAGATGAAGCGATAAGTTAATGACTTATTGAGAACACAGTAGTAAACGGACAAAGAAAAAGCCATGCATCAAAGTCACTTCTTCAACCCATCTGCAGTCAAAGAATCTCCCAGAAGATTGATTCATTGTTAACGCAGCCTGACACCCTGTGTGAGAGAAAGGGAGAGATAAAGAGAAGGGGGGGCTCAATTTGCAAAGAATCTGAGTAGCAGCAGCAGTTCATTGGGTAGTTTCACACAGCGGCCACTGTTCCCTTCCTACAAACATATACACTGCTAGAGAAGATGGAGACAATGTAGATGCGCATTAAAAAGTATTCATGATAAATAAAATATGCCTAATCCTAAAATGAGACCATGAAGACAATTCGCTAGTCAGGATAGCTCAGTGGCCTAATTCTTACTCCACACCCATAGCTCAGACACCATACATACACTACATGGCCAAAAGTATCAGGTGAATGTATGTTAACACCTGCTCAATCATTTCATTCTAAAATCATGGGCATTAATATGGAGTTGGTCCACCCTTTGCTGCTCTAACAGCCTCCACTCTTCCGGGAAGGCTTTTCACTAGATGTTGGAACAGGGGACTTGCTTCCATTCAGCGACAAGAGCATGATTAAGGTCGGGCACTGGTGTTGGGCAATTAGGCCTGGCTCAGTATGCTTTTCAATTCCTCCCAAAGGTGTTCGATGGGGTTGGGGTCAGGGCTCTGTACAGGCTAGTCAAGTTCTTGCACACCGATCTCAACAAACCATTTCTGTATGGACCTTGCTTTGTGCACAGGAATTGTCATGCTGAAACAGGAAAGGGCCTTCCCTAAACTTGCCACAAAGTTGGAAGTGCTGAATTGTCTAGAATGTCATTGTATACTGTAGCATTAAGATTTCCCTTCACTGGGACTAAGGGGCCTTGCCCAAACCATAAATAACTACCCCAGACCATTATTCCTCCTCCACCAAACTTGACCCTGTCCATTATGCAGTTGGGCAGGTAGCATTCTCCTGGCATCCGCCAAACCCATATGTTTGTCTGACTTCCAGATGGTGAAGCGTGATTCATGACACCAGAGTGCATTTCTACCGCTCCAGAGTCCAATGACAACAAGCTTTGCCCCATTCCAGCCGACACTTGGTCTTGCGCATGGTTAACTTAGGCTTGTGTGTGGCTGCTCGGCCATGGAAACCCATTTCATGAATCTCCCGACGAACAGTGCTGACATTGCATCTACAGGCAGTTTGTAACTCGGTAGTGAGTGTTGCAACCGAGGACAGAACAATGTATTTTTTTCTTCTCTCTCTCTCCGTGCTTCAGCACACATTGGACCCATTTTGTGGCCTACCAATTCGCGGCTGAGCCGTTGTTGCTCCTAGACGTTTCCACTTCCCAATAACAGCACTTACAGTTGACGGGACAGCTCTAGCAGGGCAGACATTTGACATACTGACTTGTTGGAAAGGTGAATCCACTTGTAGGTGTGTCCACACAGTTCTCTCCAGATTTACATGCCACATATATGGTAGGTAGAAACCCATCTTCAATAACACCCACAACTTGATTGTGATTTAATAATTCTTCTCGGGCAAATTCAATTCATTTACCCTTAAAAATGTCTTAAACCAGACGGAGCATTGAGTCTTGGATGTTGGGATGAGTAGGTCCTCCTCCTGCACATGTGTGGGTATCAGAAAGGTTTCTTGTGATTCACGTGGTTTGCCCCCAAGCAAAGACTGCACACCTAGACCTTTAAATTCAAGCGAAATTACTCACTCTCCATTGTCTGTCGAGAATCCATGAGCAAGCTGTCGAAGAATGCTCCCCTATTGCCTCAAAGTAAATGCTCAGCATACAAACTGATCAGTAGTTCGTTTTGTTACCATTTTTTCATAACAAAAATTCGGTCGAGTCGCTTAAACATGAGCCCTCTCTCTCATACACACACGTGAATGAACACGAACATTCTCCTCACCATGTCCTGCAGTAAATTAAATGTATGTGAACTTGAGACATATGGTATCATAAATAGCCTTTTCTGTACCAATGTTGCATGTAGCCTACGAGAGAGTTGAGCCGGTGGCCTGACGTACGTATCCAATCCTACGGCGTTGTGGTAGGTCATTAACTTCACCGTTATGATCACAGATAGCTACTTAACCTAGCAAGGGTGAACCATAAATAACAGCAAATGTGCGGATTTTTTCAATGGCCCGGGCTACTACCACCACTGTCGCTGTTTTGTCCAACTTAAATTAGTTGTAATTTTAACACTAGCTGCATTTCAATCGTAGCTGACCATTAGGCTACGTCATGTTGAGGTTGAGTCGCTTTGCCAATGTTCATTTTCATTTTCAACTGTCACAATCATTACGAAGTAGCAGATTGTTGAAACCAATTATTCCTTGTAACCATTAATACCATAAAGAACTACACTGAACCTCGGAATCTAGGCTGTAGATTCAGCTTTAGGCCAATGTTATCAAACTATGGATATTTGTAATTAATTTTAAAAAGAGTATCAAAACGGAGCCTAAATATTTGGGCAAACTAGTACTTAAAAAAAAAAGATTTACTTCGACTTTAACAGAACCGTTGCAATACCAAACAGGTATCTTGCCTACAAAATAGAAGCGTTAACTCAGTCGAGATGGAATAGTTTCTGAATGCAATGCGATCAATTTGCCCCTCTCATAAACGTTGTAACAAAGATGAGCATAAAATCCTCCACGAGGAATGCACACATTTAAAACAGCCAATAGACATATGGACTTAGATCATCAGGGAGAGAGAGCACTCTTCATGTTGCCAACAATTCCAAAATAAACGGACAAGCTCAGAACTACAATGTAGGTTGGTTGTAGGCTACGGGTGAACCCTCTGCCTATTCCAAGAAAAGCGTTTAAACTACATCAGGTCAACTGGAAAATGTGCCACATGTTTTAAAACCCTATCAGTGTTTCCAACAAAACACCGGCTACTAGCAGGAAAAACTCACCCGCTTCAACGCATTCATTGAGTAGGCTACACCAGTTTCTTTCTTGTCCCTATTAACTCTCCGCCATCTTCAACACTGTGTTTGTTTAAATGGGAAACACTCCCAAAGCGCAAGAAGCCAGCTTGCAAAAGAGCAATAAGGGCTTCTGGGTAGAGTAGTTGTCTTCCTCCTCTTTCATAATTAAGACGTATGGATCTTTCTGAACATGGACTACACGTAGACTAGAAATAAGTATATAGATGAGACGGGCAGCAATACCGATGCTATTATTAGGGGAAATACATCAACATGCATTTATTTATAGCTCACCAAAGTAGCCCATGGAGATTTATGTGAGCGTGGACGTTGTGACGTGCTATTCTCCATTAGCAAAAAAAGTGACAGTCCCTAGAGGGAATCTCTTTAATTTAATTATTTTCTAAATATAGCCATAATTCTGATGCCTCAAATACTGATATTGACAAATGAAGTGTTTAGGTCTGCAATTGTAACATAAGCCTACATATTCTTCTGAGATTGTATGATGCACATTTTTCAACATTATCTGTTACACTCAAATCATTGCTGGTTCCCAAGTATGCATTTTCAAAGAGTCATAGGCTAAGTGGGTTTAGTTTACCTTTTATATAATCATCTCCAAAAGATGAACAAAAATACAAAATCAACAGAATTCAAATTGAGCAGTAACATGGAGAAGGATAAATAGGCATGAAACAAAATGTGTGCTTCCTCAGCCTCCTTACAATTGCACAGTGACTGGCAGTCAAGCTCAAGTATGCACTCACACACAACCCTCAGACTTTCATACATGTTATCCGTCTGTTCACTAACACAAGAACAGGCCAATATCCATATGCCACATGGGGAATGGGGAACAGCGGTGTTCAGGGTACAATTTGCAATTGTGTAGCAAACACTATGAAGTGCAATCGCCCTATGGGAGACTGACGGGACTAAGGAGGCCCAACTGCCCTCCGGAGAAGAGTCACGGAAGATAGTGCCGAATCTGTCTCCATGGTGATCTCTCAGGCACACCAGTGTAGAATTTCAACTGTTGGGAAGGGAGTCAGGGCTAAAGATGGATGGGGGGGGGATATATACTGGAAAAAATACCCCACCTGAAATACAGTGTGGCGATGCATCTTTGATGTTACCTTCAAAGGGGTGTTGTTGAAAAAATCTGTGAAGTTCATAGCCTCAACTGTGTCCCAAGTTTCAAGCACACAGAGATGTATGCAGTCCAGCCACTTTTATACCGATTTTAACTTCTAAAATACCTATTTGCTTCAGGCAGTTGATATGCATATTTAAGCTCATGAACTCAAAACACAAATGGAAGTATTATTTGTCACTTGAGAACGACAGATGTATTAGTCTTAACAGAGAAAGGTTGATATGGATCCTTTCCTATAAAATTATGTTGCTGGAGTTCACTTGTATTTGATAAACAGCATTCAACTGAGATGATGTGTTTATAACAAAGATCACCACAGCCATAAAGCTAACACTGCTATCATGAATCATCTGTTTGCCTGGTTGGGTGCTTGTGTGTTAAAGAGTGAGCCTCAATTACATTCCACAGAGTCCTTAAGGGGGGCCCATGGTCCTCTGTTTGTGCCCCCTCCCCCACAACACACCACAAACTGACCTCCCCCTCTGTCAGTGAGTGTGAGACGCTACATCCCAACCCCCTTCCCACTCTGCCTTTCCAGTATGAAAGGACAGGAGATAACAGTTTGTAAGGACAGGAGATAGCCCCTAATAATTCATGTATTTTCAGATTGCTTTACCTGCAACAACCAATCTGGTGCCTCTGCTCCTCACCCCTCGATTTCCCCCACTTCATTTGAATTGCACTCAGGTTCAAGGCTTTAGGATCATGATGAAGACAAACAGATATATATTCCAGTTTGGGCCAAGATGATACCAGTATCACGATACTCGTTAGTGTCATGCAAAGGAAACAAAACATGAAGCAGATTTAACTTCTTTTGGAAAAAAACCCTAATGTTGGAAACAATCATCATTATGTTGTCATCCAGAGTCACATTTATTTATTTTCCAAGCTATAGCACACAACATTTTACATACAGCATGTTTTTAAAGGACCAAAGAGTTTGGTTTGAAATGCTGGTATCGTCACAGCCCTAATTACAGTACATGTACACAATTTATTAATTAAATTATACCACGAATTGTGAAATGCATAGATAAAGCAATCACACATGAAAAGGGCAGAGAATGTTCAATATTTAATTAATTGGTTATTTTCAATAGGAAGAGTGAGTTAACAGTAGAAAAAAGAGAGAGCGATAGAGAGAGCGAGAGAGCGAGAGCAAGAGCAAGAGACAGACAGAACCAATTTGAGAAGTGTCTTTTTATCCACCTGATATAGAGGTAGTCATATAAACATTTCAGAATGATAGGTGTTTGATGGTTTGCTCTAGAGCCCTCGTCAGTGAAACTCAAACACAAGTATTTAATCATTGCCAAGTTAATGATTGCTGAGCGTATCTCATGAATCCCTCTCACCCCCCCCCCCCCCCTTAAAAGATTTAGATGCACTACTGTTCCACTGGATGTCATAAGGTGAATGCACCAATTTGTAAGTCGCTCTGGATAAGAGCGTCTGCTAAATGACTTAAATGTAAATGTAATGAGTCGCCTACATAACAACAGAACACTCACCTGACATTTTACTGTGTGGGTTTCCTTTTTTTTCATTCTCCTTCTTTCAAAAACCTTTTACTTCAGTGAGAATACAGTAAGTCTGCTTTTAGGCTTCATCACTGCATGAAATAAAACTACAGAAGTAATGAAAACACTTACAAGTCTGAAATACAAGTATATTAATTAAACAAGGAGACACACATCCAGTGTAGATTAAGTGGGAAATGATCCCTATATGATCAATATTTCCTTAAATATATGCCAAGATTTTCCATAGAGAACTCTTCAACTGAATTATCACTGGAGAAAAGTTTGAGAAGCATCCATGTCAAATTTCCCCACATAGAACCTTTTCCCATGAACTACATATGGATGAAGTCAGATATTTCTCATTTCAGATCTGTAGATGGCTTATACTAGTCCTGCACAGCGCTTCTATTGCATGGGATTAGGCCGTGTATAATATTTTATATAGAGCAAAGGTGATGACCATGTATCTACACCCCTGACCTGCGTCTATATAGAGACACAGTGGATCATGGCCATCATATTGTGAGTTCTTCTTCTAGCACGGGGAAAGGGGGATTTGAATGCTGCAATAGCCCTGGGCTTTCTTTCTTGACAGTTCAGAGAAAGCGGCTTTTATAGTTAACTCCGCATGCACTTCTTGTCACCTGGACAATTTATCTCAAATTGATAACTGCTTTTAGAGGGTGAGCCATTCCTCTGTAGTTATGGGAATGATATCCAATAGGGTTGGATTGGTGAGATGTAGATTGTAGATTGGTAAAGAAGGCTACATACAGTGTGATTCGAAGAAAAAAACATGCACTCGTCAACCAGTGCTCTTCAATGATCAATAGTATACCTTAATAACTGATAATGTTCCTCATTTTCCTTAAGAGCATTGAATGTTTTTTCTGTCCTTTACACAAGAAAGCTTTTCCCAGGCATTATGCGATTGTTGTGATTTATTAATGCAGCAAGGGGTCCATAGCAAAACTGTCAAAATACAGTATCTAATATGAGGCAAGCTGGAGGGTGACATCTAGTGGAGTGCTTTCTAACAGACACGTAGCCATATACCATTATAGTAGTGGTACGCGGTCAGCTGTTTGTTCACCTGCCTACAGTTGCTAATAACCCATCTGCAACCGCACGACTATAGGCAATGTGATAAAGTGAAAATCTGAGGCTGGCATCGGACCCGTTAATAATATGGAAAATGCGTTGTCGTCAGAAACTGCGGAAAGATTTTTTCACAGGTATGCAGAATGTTTTAGATATGTTTCTGTTTGTAATTTCTGACATTTTGGTAGGCTATTTATTTCTTAACTTGTCTATAATAAGATACAGTCAGTTTATCTCCTGCCATTATGTTGCCATAGAAGACTAAATTAACCCTTGCTCACCAAAATAATGTCATAAATCGATAGAATGAATCCTTCAATCTTGTTGACATCGGTCAAATTCTGTCATATTTGCTTCTTTCACGGAGCAAAGAAGTTTACCACCCAATATGTTTCTGATAAAATGTCAGTTCACCTTGGATGCATATTTGACGTGGTGGTCTCAGATTATAGCCTATGATGCTGATGAATATACCCCTACAGATGGTATCTAACTGTGCATTTGTATTCTCTCAAGATGCTAAAGAAATACATAATATTTCTCCACTCCTGTTCCCCAGTCAAAATGTAGGGAGAGCTGGGACGAAAGTAACAAGGGGCAAAAGTAACACGGTGATTTTTTCAGAAAACACAAAAGCTAGAATGACATAGTGAAGTCACCATGTTCCTAATGTGGAGGATGACCTCCCTGCAGAAAACAGACCAGACTGACCATGTTTCGCAAAGTTATTATCAACCAAAAGTGTTTTTGAGTGATGTATGTCAAACAAAACAGGGTGTTTTTCGGTTGTAAAGTTGCATTAGAGAAGAAGAGGTAAAGAGAGAGGCCCAACTCTCTCTTTACCTCTACACCTCTTGACCCACCAAGCAAAGAGTTTTTGTATGGATGTCAATGAGTGTCGATTTTGGTCAATAAAAAAATGTATGGCTTATTTGCTACATGAGGTTTATTTGATTGAATAGAAGTTTCCTAATGCTTAGGTTGTTACGAGAGTATACTGACATCCTGCAACAACAACAACAACAAAAACTTTATATCGGAGTTGTCTTGAGATGGTTATGTATATTCATGGCTTGAGGCTAGTAGTATAGCATCTCTCAATTGAATACAGGCGGTTGCTGTCAACAACCCTCATCGAATATCCCAAAAAGTATTCAAATCATGAGATATATCCACCAATCCAAAGAAAGGATAGGCAGGAGCTAGATCGCCCGCAGTGCCACTTTGTGGACAACGACTCCCATTGTCAGGGAGGAGAGACAAGTATCGTGTCTGTATATCGATACTCTTTGGTTGCGTTTAGTTGTTGAAGTTTCCAAACATATGTAATTTTCTAAACCCATCTAGTGACTAAATGACAGCACAAGTTTCAAATATCATGCTAACTAGTATTGGGTGTTAGCCTAGGATAAGTTACAGGAGAGATTGGTGGGACGAAAGTAACCAAATGTAAAATGATGAACTTTTAAGCATTGTCTACTCTAGTTCATAGTGCTTTTATAACGTTAGAAAAGTATCAACAAGTGACTGAGTGTTTGAAAATTATATATGACATCGTTAGAATTATGCCTTGGATCAGTTTCTCACAAACTTTTATCAACAGGTTAGTGGTTAAAAATATATATCTTTATGATTCTGGTCGTCAATTACCTTATGTCAATCCATGGAAATGTGATGAGCATGATGAGTTTGCCGTTTGTTATCTGTTATATCAAGACACAAGGAGCGCGCATGACAAGGATAACATTGTCAAATTTATTTATAAAGCAGATGTCACAAAGTCCTGTACAGAAACCCGGCCTTAAACCCCAAACAGCAAGCAATGCAGATGTAGAAGCACGGTGGCTAGGAAAAACTCCCTAGAAAGGCAGGAACCTAGGAAAAAACCTAGAGAGGAACTTGGCTCTGAAGGGTGGCCAGTCCTCTTCTGGCTGTGCCGGGTGGAGATTATAGGAGTACATGGTCATTTAAGGCCAGACTGATATTCAAGATGTTCAAACATCCAGCAGGGTCAAATAATAATCACAGTGGTTGTAGAGGGTGCAACAGGTCAGTACCTCAAGAGTAAATGTCATTTTGGTTTTCATAGCCAAGCATTCAGAGGTCGAGACAGCAGGTAAAGAGAGAGAGTTGAAAACAGCAGGATAGATATTGTGCACTTCTCACCAGCTGTTACTTCCGTCCCAAGGCTGTGTATAGGCAGGTGCAAAATTAACATTGCGGTAAATCTCTTCTATTTATTTAAACTCATAGTAGAGGACATGTATAAGATATTTGTCATAAAATATGGTGTCTCTAGCTCTATCGATCTCTGAGTAATTAGGGGAAAAATAGTTACTTTCATCCCAGTTCTCCCCGATGACAAGCATACTCATAACATGATGCAGCCACCACCATGCTTAAAAATAATTCAAATAAAATTTTATTGGTCACATACACATATTTAGCAGATGTTATTGCGGGTGTAGCGAAATGTTTGTGAAGAACTGTCCTCAGTGATGTGTTTTATTGGATTTTCCCCAAACATAACGCTTTGTATTCAGGACAAAAAGTTAATTTCATTGACACATTTTTGGCGTATTACTTTAGTGCCTTATTGCAAACCAGATGCATGTTTTGGAATATTTTTATTCTGTACAAGCATCCTTATTTTCACTCTGTCATTTATGTTAGTATTGCGGAGTAACTACAATCTTGTTGATCCATTCTTAGTTATCGCCTATCACAGCCATTAAACTCTGTAACTGTTTTAAAATCACCCTGAGTATGTCCCTTCCTCAACGGCAGCTGAGTTAGGAAGGGCGCCTGTATTTTTGTAGTGCCTGGGTGTATTGATACACCATCCAAAATGTAATTAAAAACTAACTCCATGCTCAAAGGGATATTCAATGGCTGCTTTTTTAAAAACCAATCTACCAATAGGTGCCCATCTTTGCGAACCTTTGGCAAACGTCCCTGGTCTTTGTGATTGAATCTTTGCTTGAAATTCACTGCTGGAGTAGACATTTAAAAATCATGTTAAACACTATTATTGCACACAGAGTCCATGCAACTTATGTGACTTGTTAAGCACTTTTTTATTCCTCAACTTATTTAGGCTTGCCATAACAAAAGTGTTGAATACTTATTGACTCAAGACATTTCAGTTTTACATTTTGTATTTGTTTGTAAAAATGTATCAAAACATAATTCCACTTCGACATTATGGGGTATTGTGTGTAGATCAGTGACACACAATCTCAATTTAATACATTTTAAATGCAGGCTGTAACACAACAAAATGTGGCAAAAGTCAAGGATTGTGAATACTTTCTGAAGGCACTGTACCTATTGAAGAAAATTCATGTCAAGGATGCATCTCACACACACACACACACACACACACACACACACACACACACACACACACACACACACACACACACACACACACACACACACACACACACACACACACACGCACACACACACACACTTGACATTTACATTTTAGCAGGTACTCTTATCCAGACTTACAGAAGTGATTGCATACAACTCTGTAGTTCTACATACTGGTCCCCTGTGGGAAATGAACCCACAACCCACTCAATGCTGCTGTTCTGTTATACATTGTGAATTCGGAAAGAGTGGGACATCATAAACACTGGGACAGCTTAATCCTGATGCATTTATTTCTTGGTCTGACAAGAGAAAATCTCAACTATTGTCACTAAGCCCTTGCAGAGAAACCACATAATCAAAATCACATCACTTCATTGGTATGACATCATAGCGGTGGGCAGAGCAATATTCCAACAGGTTGCTCACCCCCCAAAGTACATGGTAAGATCAGTGACATAGCTTTTTTTCTGTTTTAATGTTAAGGTTATAAAGCCATGTCATAAATAATGCACAGTGCCACATTGTGATTGTAACGTGCGTTGTTTGAAGGAGACCAAGGCGCAGAATAATTTGTTTTCATCATATTTATTAAATGAGAACCAGCAGCAAAATAACAAAGTGAAACCAAAACGACCGTACCGTTCCGTAGGCTACAAGAGCTGTACAAAAACAAGATCCCACAACATAGGTGGGGAAAAAGGCTACCTAAGTATGATTCCCAATCAGACAGCGATAGACAGCTGCCTCTGGTTGGAAACCACACTTGGCCAAACACAAAGAAATAGAAAACATAGAATGCCCACCCCACATCACACCGTGACCTCACCAAATAGAGAAATGAAACGGCTCTCTAAGGTCAGGGCGTGACAGTGATGTAAATGTGCATACTATGTACTGGTTACTCAAAATACATGAAAAAGTTGCCAATTTTATATTTACATTTTATAATTTTGTCATTTTTTTAGTTGTCCTGCTTTCCCAACCATAGCTACAGTAGCTAAAGTAGGACAACATGAAGTAGATACATTGGGACAGTGTTATAGGCTTTTCCAATGGAGGTAAGAGATCCTGTACGTTGGTTAGGCAAGGCTCTGGTTCTTGAAGTACTATATCTTGTAAAATGTTTTTATTGTGGTACTGTTATTAGTATTGATATTTGAGTGAATTCAGAAGTGGGACACTTTTTTCATTGCTGTCTTCTGTAACTTCTTCCGGCATCTATCCTATATATAAAAACCCCACCTCTTTCAGGAATACCTAGGATAGGATAAAGTAATCCTTCTCACCCCCCCCCCCTTAAAAGATTTAGATGCACTATTGTAAAGTGGCTGTTCCACTGGATGTCTTAAGGTGAACGCACCAATTTGTAAGTCGCTCTGGATAAGAGCGTCTGCTGAATGACTTAAATGTAAATGTAAATCTATCCAAAATATTAGCCAACACATTATACATGTCTGAAATCCTCACTGTTTTCTATTCACACAAAATGTAATTGTCATTAGGGTACAATTAGAACTACACTACCGGTCAAATGTTTTAGAACACCTACTCATTCAAGGGTTTTTCTTTAATTTTACAAATTTCTACATTGTAGAATAATAGTGAAGACATCAAAACTATGAAATAACACATATGGAATCATGTAGTAACCAGAAATATGTGTTCAACAAATCAAAATATATTTTACATTTGAGATTCTTCAAATTGCCACCCTTTGCACACTCTTGGCATTCTCTCAACCAGCTTCATGAGGTAGTCACCTGGAATACAATTACTAAGTTAATTTGTGGAATTTCTTTCCTTCTTAATGTGTTTGAGCCAATCAGTTGTGTTGTGACAAGGTTGGGGGGGTATACAGAAGATAGCCCTATTTGGTAAAAGACCAAGTCCATATTATGTCAAGAACAGCTCAAATAAGCAAAGAGAAACAACAGTCCATCATTACTTTATGACATGAGGTCAGTCACTAAGAACATTTTCAAAAACGTTTAAAGTTTCTTCAAGTGCAGTCGCAAAAACCATCAAGCGCTACAATGAAACTGGCTCTCATGAGGACCGCCACAGGAATGGAAGACTCAGAGTTACCTTTGCTGCAGAGGATAAGTTCATTACAGTTACCAGCCTCAGAAATTGCATTCCAAATAAATGCTTCACAGAGTTCAAGTAACAGACACATCTCAACATCAACTGTTCAGAGGAGACTGTGTGAATCAGGCCTTCATGGTCAATTTGCTGCAAAGAAACCACTACTAAAGGACACCACAATAATAAGAAGAGACTTGCTTGGGCCAAGAAACACGAGCAATGAACATTAGACCGGTGTAAATCTGTTCTTTGGTCTGGAGTCCAAATAGGAGATTTTTGGTTCCAATCACCATGTCTTTGTGTGTGTGGGTGAACGGATGATCTCCGCACGTGTATTTCCCACTGTAAAGAATGGAGGAGGAGGTGTTATGGTTCGGGGATGCTTTGCTGGTGACACTGTCTGTGATTTATTTAGAATTCCAGGCACACTTAACCAGCATGGTTACCACAGCATTCTGCAGCGATACACCATCTCATCTGGTTTAGGCTTAGTGGGACTGTCATTTGTTATTCTACAATGTGGAAAATAGTAAAAATTAAGAAAAAACCTTGAATGAGTTGGTGTTCTTAAACTTTTGACCGGTAGTGTATAATAATGGTGTCCCAGTTTCTCTAACCTGCTGTCCCAGTCTACCAAATGTGAACTGAAAACATGGGTTTGACTCAGCGTACACAAATGTGTCATCTGTGAATATATCAACATGTTGTTTTTATGATTAGGAAACATGTTAAGGATTTCAGAAATGTATCTTGTGTTGGCTAATATGTTGCATAGATTTCGAAAGAGGTTACAGAAGCTGGAAATGCAAAAAGTGGCCCACTTAAACCGAATTCACCCTACTATTTGTTCAACTGCCTTTATATACCTTTTCAACTGCCTTTAGACACTTTATATTTGAAAGTCATACTTGACATAGCATATAAGCATTTTACTGCATCTTTTATACCTGATGTAAACTGTACTTGACAAAAAATAATTGATACATATTTAATACAGACTTTTAAATATTCAATTAGTCATTTCATCATGTTCAACGTGATATTGGCATCAGTAACTGAGTTGTTAGGCTTCAGCATGGTTCACTTCGGCTGGCGAACCGAGCGAGAGTGCTCGCATGAAAATACCTTAGCTTGAAAAACGATTTAAAAAACGGCAATAGTGCTGCTTGTCCATTTTAAGACGCTGTAGCCAGTATACACGTCCAAAAATAGACTGAATTAATCTATGATAACTAAATAAATATTTAATTGATTTTTACGTTTTTGCCGAGGAGATTTTAGTCGCGCAATTTTATATCGAACTAACATGTTTGGTTCAGTATTTATCAATGAAAAAAGACGAGTCGTCTCTCGTTAAAGAGGAAGGCTTGCGCTACGGGGGCGAGCACATGCGCAGATCAAATACACCATTAAACTGTTTAAATGTCCTAATAATTCGAAAGATCGATTAAAACACCTGGTTTTCTAAGCAACCTATGCTTACTTCGATTTTGACTTAAGGCCAATTAAGATAAGCAGATCACGGTGTTTACATAACCATGGCCTACAGCCATCAACAGTTTAATATCGAATTATTAGTGTGCATGTGAAATCTAGCTCAGACAGCCCATAGCATAGTGCAGATCTAGCGCCCATGAACTATCGGTTGCCTAGACTAGTTCAAATCCTATTCAAATGTTGGTCGAATAGTGGTCATAGCCCAGTCTAATTTCAAGTGAGACTTTTGGTGAGTATTTTTCTCATATCGCCAGCGATACTTATGAAAAGCTTTTTCAGCAGTTTAATTATTCTCATAACTGGCCAAGTAAGATTTCAGTTAATTATTTTGCACCTGGCAATTAGCCTACTGCTAACGTTACCAGTTGAACTAATTAGCTTGGCCTAGTGTGGCTAGATATCCACGTGTGTGTATATATATATATATATATTCAGCAAAAAAAGAAACGTCCTCTCACTGTCAACTGCGTTTATTTTCAGCAAACTTAACATGTGTAAATATTTGTATGAACATAAGATTCAACAACAGAGACATAAACTGAACAAGTTCCATAGACATGTGACTAACAGAAATTGAATAATGTGTCCCTGAACAAGGGGGGGTCAAAAGTAAGTCAGTATCTGGTGTGGCCACCAGCTGCATTAAGTACTGCAGTGCATCTCCTCCTCATGGACTGCACCAGATTTGCCAGTTCTTGCTGTGAGATGTTACCCGACTCTTCCACCAAGGCACCTGCAAGTTCCCAGATATTTTCAGACTTGCTCAATGGGATTGAGATCAGGGCTCTTCGCTGGCCATGGCAGAACACAACATTTCTGTCTTGCAGGAAATCACGCACAGAACGAGCAGTATGGCTGGTAGTATTGTCATGCTGGAGGGTCATGTCATGATGAGCCTGCAAGAAGGGTACCACATGAGGGAGGAGGATGTCTTCCCTGTAACGCACAGAGTTGAAATTGCCTGCAATGACAACAAGCTCAGTCTGATGATACTGTGACACACCGCCCCAGACCATGACGGACCCTCCACCTCCAAATCGATCCCGCTCCAGAGTACAGGCCTCTGTGTAACGGTCATTCCTTTGACGATAAACGTGAATCCGACCATCACCCATGGTTAGACAAAACCGCGACTCATCAGTGAAGAGCACTTTTTGCTAGTCCTGTCTGGTCCAGCAACGGTGGGTTTGTGCCCATAGGTGACGTTGTTGCCGGTGATGTCTGGTGAGTCCAGCCTCTCTCAGCCTATTGTAGGCAGTCTGAGCACTGATGGAGAGATTGTGCGTTTCTGGTGTAACTCGGGCAGTTGTTGCCATCCTGTACCTGTCCTGCAAGTGTGATTTTCGGATGTACTGATCCTGTGCAGGTGTTGTTACACATGGTCTGCCACTGTGAGCATGATCAGCTGTCCGTGTAGCGCTGTCTTAGGCATCTCACAGTACGGACATTAAAATCTATTGCCCTGGCCACATCTGCAGTCCTCATGCCTCCTTGCAGCATGCCTAAGGCACGTTCACGCAGATGAGCAGGGACCCTTGGCATCTTTCTTTTGGTGTTTTCTAGAGTCAGTAGAAAGGCCTCTTTAGTGTCCTAAGTTTTCATAACCGTGATCTTATTGTCTACCGTCTGCAAGCTGTTAGTGTCTTAACGACCGTTCCACAGGTGCATGTTCATTAATTGTTTATGGTTAATTGAAGCATGGGAAACAGTGTTTAAACCCTTTACGATGAAGATCTGTGAAGTTATTTGGATTTTTACGAATTATCTTTGAAAGACAGGGTCCTAAAAAAGGGACTTTTCTTTTTGCTGATTTTATATACAGTCCCAGTCAAAAGATTGGACACACCTACTCATTCAAGGGTTTTTCTTTATTTTGTACTATTTTCTACATTGTAGAATAATAGTGAAGACATCAAAACTATGAAATGAGACATATAGGATCAGGTAGTAACCAAAAATGTGTTAAACAAATCTAATTATATTTTATATTCTTCAAAGTAGCCACCCTTTGCCTTGATGACAGCTGTGCACACTCTTCATTCTCTCAACCAGCTTCACCTGGAATGCTTTTACAACAGTCTTGAAGGAGTACCCCCATATGCTGAGCACTTGTTGGCTGCTTTTCTTTCACTCTGCGGTCCAACTCATCCCAAACCATCTCAATTGGGTTGAGGTCGGGTGATTGTGGAGGCCAGGTCATCTGATGCAGCACTCCATCCCTCTCCTCTTGGTCAAATAGCCCTTACACAGCCTGTAGATGTGTTGGGTCTTTGTCCTGTTGAAAAACAAATGATAGTCCCACTAAGCACAAACCAGATGGGATGGCGCATCACTGCAGTAAATAATTATCTGTTCTTAGTTGGCTTGCCTAGTTAAATAAAGGTTAAATAAAAAAGTTGTGGTTTCTTTGCAGCAATTCGACCGTGAAGGCCTGATTCACGCAGTCTCCTCTGAACAGTTGATGTTGAGATGTGTCTGTTACTTGAACTCTGTGAATCATTTATTTGGGATGCAATCTGAGGTGCAGTTAACTCTAATGAAATGATCCTCTGCAGCAGAGGTAACGCTGGGTCTTCCTTTCCTCATTAGAGCCAGTTTCATCATAGTTCTTGATGGTTTTTGCGACTGCACTTGAAGAAACCTGAAAAGTTCTTGAAATTTTCCACATTGACTGACCTTCCTGTCTAAGTAATGATGGATTTTCGGTTTCTCTTTGTTAATTTGAGCTGTTCTTGCCTTAATATGGACTTGGTCTTTTACCAAATAAGGCTTTCTTCTGTATTCCACCCCTACCTTGTCACAACTCAACTGATTGGCTGAAATATGTTAAGAAGGAAAGAAATTACACTGTTTTGCTTTGAACAAACACACCTGTTAATTGAAATGTATTCCAGGTGACTACCTCATGAAGCTGGTTGAGAGAATGCAAAGACTTGAATAATTTCATATGAAATATATTTTGGTTTGTTGAACACTTTTGTTTGGTTACTACATGATTCCATATTTGTTATTTAATAGTTTTGATGTCTTCACTATTATTCTACAATATAGAAAATAGTACAAATTAAGAAAAAACCCTTGAAGTAGTAGGTGTGTCCAAACTTTTGACTTATAATATATATATACAGCTGACTAAATTGTTAATAGCCTTTGTCGTTTCAAAGAAGTAGGACTTTTAATGGAAATGCATTTTTCTGTTGCAACTCGCTAAGAGGTCAGGGAGGGGTGACATCATGCAATGCCCTTTCACATTTGGCTCCACAAGAGGTCACTGTTCTCTTTCAGGTTCGGCAGAACTACAGCTCTTGGCTACACCTATTAATATATATATATATATACACTGCTCAAAAAATAAAGAGAACACTAAAATAACACATCCTAGATCTGAATGAATGAAATATTCTTATTAAATACTTTTTTCTTTACATAGTTGAATGTGCTGACAACAAAATCACACAAATTATCAATGGAAATCAAATTTATCAACCCATGGAGGTCTGGATTTGGAGTCACACTCAAAATCAAAGTGGAAAACCATACTACAGTTGGATCCAACTTTGATTTAATGTCCTTAAAACAAGTCAAAATGAGTCTCAGTAGTGTGTGTGGCCTCCACGTGCCTGTATGACCTCCCTACAACGCCTGGGCATGCTCCTGACAGTCTGTGGTGCAACGTGGCGTTGGTGGATGGAGCGAGACATGATGGCCCAGATGTGCTCAATTGGATTCAGGTCTGGAGAACGGGCGGGCCAGTCTATAGCATCAATGCCTTCATCTTGCAGGAACTGCTGACACATTCCAGCCACATGAGGTCTAGCATTGTCGTGCATTAGGAGGAACCCAGGGCCAACCGCACCAGCATATGGTCTCACAAGGGGTCTGAGGATCTCATCTCGGTACCTAATGGCAGTCAGGCTACCTCTGGCGAGCACATGGAGGGCTGTGCGGCCCCCCAAAGAAATGCCACCCCACACCATGACTGACCCACCGCCAAACCGGTCATGCTGGAGGATGTTGCAGGCAGCAGAACGTTTTCCACGGCATCTCCAGACTGTCACGTCTGTCACATGTGCTCAGTGTGAACCTGCTTTCATCTGTGAAGAGCACAGGGCGCCAGTGGCGAATTTGCCAATCTTGGTGTTCTCTGGCAAATGCCAAACGTCCTGCACGGTGTTGGGCTGTAAGCACAACCCCCACCTGTGGATGTCGGGCCCTCATACCACCCTCATGGAGTCTGTTTCTGACCGTTTGAGCAGACACATGCACATTTGTGGCCTGCTGGAGGTCATTTTGCAGGGCTCTGGCAGTGCTCCTCCTGCTCCTCCTTGCACAAAGGCGGAGGTAGCGGTCCTGCTGCTGGGTTGTTGCCCTCCTACGGCCTCCTCCACGTCCCCTGATGTACTGGCCTGTCTCCTGGTAGCGCCTCCATGCTCTGGACACTACACTGACAGACACAGCAAACCTTCTTGCCACAGCTCGCATTGATGTTCCATCCTGGATGAGCTGCACTACCTGAGCCACTTGTGTGGGTTGTAGACTCTGTCTCATGCTACCACTAGAGTGAACGCACCGCCAGCATTCAAAAGTGACCAAAACATCAGCCAGGAAGCATAGGAACATAGAAGTGGTCTGTGGTCACCACCTGCAGAACCACTCCTTTATTGGGGGTGTCTTGCTAATTGCCTATAATTTCCACCTGTTGTCTGTTCCATTTGCACAACAGCATGTGGACATTTATTGTCAGTCAGTGTTGCTTCCTAAGTGGACAGTTTGATTTCACAGAAGTGTGATTGACTTGGAGTTACATTGTGTTGTTTAAGTGTTCCCTTTATTTTTTTGAGCAGTGTGTGTATATATATATATATATATCACAGCCAGATGTGATACATCTGATACACATTATATATATATAATATGTTTTTACAGTCCATGGTCTACAAGGTGCCAACAATGAACAATGGAGCTGTCTATTCAGGCAAAAGGGACGAGGCAAAATGTCTCACGGTGAATAAACAGGTACCCTGTGTAGTTTTAACAAATGCAATGTGCCATTCAGTGTACCGATGAGGGCAAAAATGAAATGTTATCGGCACAGGGACCTAGGCACTACTGTACATTGTCAAACTGCAGAGAGGAATACCCTACATTTAAAAATTTCATTTGATTTCTCCTTTCTGCTATAGGCTCCCGAGTGACACAGCGGTCTAAGGCATTGCATCACTACAGTCCCTGGTTTGAATCCCAGCTGTATCACATCTGGCTGTGATTGGGAGGTCCATAGGGCAGTTTACAATTGGCCCAGCGTCGTCTGGGTTTGGCCGGAGTAGGCTGACATTGTAAATAAGAATTTGTTCTTAAGTGACTTGCCTAGTTAGATAAAGGTAAAGAAAAAAAATAGGCCACAGTTTAGTTTGTTTCTTTAAAGAAAATGTCCCTTAGGAAAGCAGACAAATCACAATTATAGTATTGTGTTAGTGAGGTAATAACATTGGAGTATTGGCCTACTGTACAGGTTTGAAAACCTGATTAGTCAGACTTGCCAAAGAAACATAATTGGTAAATACCCATAGCATCACATAAAAAGTTCCTGCAATTATGTATTTATTTTATTAGATAAAATCATCACTTATCTGTTCATAAAAAGTATATGTTTATGTGACCACTTTAGAATGAGATGGCGCATAAGAACTTGGTGTTAACTTCTGTCTCCAAAATAGTAAGTCATCTACATTTTTTTTCTCTGTTTGCACTGTTATGTAATGTGTTGATGTTCAGTTGGCTTTTGGACAAGTTCATCTCAGTTACAAGAGGGGGAAACTGCAGATCGACCTCACTGACTGTCTCACTGTTTGTTTGCTCTCATGTATTTGTGCAACACTTTTTCACTGCGGAGGATTTTAGCTTAAGGGTGGGATCTATGAAACAGGCCTTTTCTGAAACATGTGGCCTTGGGCCTTTCCAGTATTCATGCCCCTGTTGTTGGATTTTGTGAAATACAACCAAATGTCCTTGTGATATAGACGGGTCAAGCATGGATTGCAGCACCATGTGGTTTTATTGGATGTTCTGTGCTGTGAAATGGTTTATTTTGTGATTTGGGCCTTGTTTCTCCCTCTGTCCACAACGCTTCTCCTGCCTGCCTGCCTGTGCAGAACAAAAGATTAGCAGTCAGGAAATGCCCCAGCCAATCAGCTGCAGCCTTACATCCTGCCAGTGAGAGCAGGCCACTCACAGCTTGGTATCTATCCTAGCAGCCGATCGGCCAGCCTGGAGAGCCGTGGCTGTGCTCTGAGCAGGGTGAGGACAGAGGGCTGTCCTCCATGTTTTAATAAGCATTGACATAAAACACTGAGTTTTTTAGCCATGCATCCACAGAGGTAAGCTTGCTTTTCATTATTTCACTTTAATAAGCTACCAGCTACTGTGTATGTTCTGTGCCTTGGGAATATAGGTTTGTCTCAGGGAGAGAGGGGGAAGAGTCCCCACAGCACAGTAGTGGAGCCTGGCAGGAGAGCAGAGTACAGCACAGCAGGCTGCCTCTGCTGGTTATGTCTCTGATCACATACGGGTCAGCCTGTTTTACTACCTTTTTACAGAATATAGCATGGCAAGAGGAATATATTCCTGTTGGAATAAGGAACAGGATTGATCTGTTTGGCTTGGCTGTCAGGTTGTAAGGGTTTATGACTGTCACAGGCCTGTACAGTCAAAATGGAAGGTGTGGGGAGGTGAGAGCTGTAACATTCAAGATGGGATCCCAGTGGATTTAACAGATGGTAAAGAGACAGCTCAGCAAGAATGATTTAGGCCTTAGTGGTATTAGAGCAGGGCACTGCTTTTAATCATATGCCCTTTTAAGCAGGAAAGCAATCTTTATCTTTACAAGAGCAACTATTAAAATGGCATATTCTCATGGCTGTTCAGTCTTTTCCCAGACTACTGTTTATATCTACAGGTTTTAGCATGTTTAATTATTGAATGGGATTTGTATATTGAACAACTAACTAAAATCTCTCTGAATGTTAGATTATATTCCTCAAAGGTTTAGTATCTGGTGAGAAAGTCTGCCTAATGGTCTTTTTCAGTTCACTGCTTTCTCTTTGCTGTGAGTGGCAGCCATTTCAGAGAGCTTCCCCTTTCTGTGCCTTGGCTCTAGGCACTCTGGGTGATATCATGTGAAGCCTGACGAAGGGAAGCAGGGCTGTTTCAGACAACCTTGGACATAAAAAATATCATTATCCCAAGAAGGATATAAGAATATTTAATTCTGTAGTGGAACTCATATAATTCACACACAGACCAACGATGTATGTCGGCAGATGTTTTGTCAACAACCATGCAAACTATCATATTATTCCTTTATTTCTGGCATGTAACGCCAATTGCCTCTAATTCATGGAGTCAAAACACATGACTTTTTACCGTACAATGGTTCTTCTTAATGAATTGAATGGAGAGCAAACCTTTTCATCCAGTCCCTTTTTGTGAATGGTCTTTGGTAATGCCCATAATCTCTTCATTCCTGTCTGGCGTGAGGATTTGAGGTGCTGCCACCTACTTAACCCATTGATAGACGCTAAGTACCTTTAGCGCCCATTGATCAATGTATCTTCTTCTTGGCGGACTTTTGTTAACTTTTACAGCAAGGTCAGGTATAACAGTTGTTTTGGAAACATAAGAAACATATATTTCATATCAGCGAGAAATACTTTTCTAAACACAAAAGGTTCAATTAATACACACCTTTTATTAGTATTCCCACACGGCCATTTCGCCATGTTACAGGGCTTTTTAAGGAAGACCGACAGAAAACAAAGGTGACCACCTGTGCTAAATAGCTATCTACCGTGCACCTGTGTGTCAGCATAGCTGGAGAGGAAGTGTAGTTAGTCAACTGGAGGCACACAGTGTATGGATCTGTGAAAATCTGATAACGTTACAGTAAGTGTATCTTTTTTATTTGAAAGATGCTTTATCACTGATATGAAAGATAAGGGCCATATGTTTCGAAAACCGCTTAGCAAGCAATGATTATTGATGTTTCTAATACGGCATCAGAATTGTAGTTCACATGGCCAGCAGTGGGCGAAGCTAACAGCTGAAAACCCTACGGAGAGAAGGGTTTTCTAGAGCTACGACCAACTGTGCTTTGTAATAATGGTCCAAACAAAAAAACCAATTCATGCTGCCACTTCTGCTTTTATTCACCACACCTGTGTTGTCTGACCTTTTCTAACGACCTTCATGTCATTCAGATTTGTTCTCCGTAACATAATATTTTTAATGGCAGCATTAGTATTTATTTAAATACAAATAGAAAGTATGGTTCAAAGTGGCACTGGCAGAATAAAATAAGTAATAGCAATACCACTGTTGGTTACAAGTATAGACACATTGTAAAGGTCCAGAAGAAAAGCCAGTAGGAAAGTGTTGGACTGGGAAGAAAAGGGTGTTGGCAGCATGTTCTCCAGTCTTAACCATAGCCGACCATTTTGATTTTGAGGCCTGTGACATTTTCAGCCCTGTCTTTGTGCTCAGTGTAAGGCCCTTCCTGCATTCCTGTGAGCCGGTCTACTGGTAAGCTGTGTGTGATCTCTACAGCAGCTCGTCTCGACTGGAGCTGTGTGTGCAGTGTTCTCAGCAGGCAGGCAATAAGGGAATGTCTTCAAAATGGACGCCACACACACTGCCTCATAACTGTGGAGTGAGATTGGAGGGAATCTGATACGCTCCCTTTTTGCCTGTGTAACTGCATCCCCCATGTTTTAGAAAATGCACACAACCAGTGAGGACTATATGGGCTTTGAGGGAGTGAGGGACTTGGTTCCAGAGGTTTTGTGATAGTGAGGAGAAATCCTCTCTGCATTGCAGCACAGTGTCTGAGGAGATAGGGGAGAAGAGAGCCTGTGTGGCACTCTGAGCCAGGCGCCCAATCAGGCACCTCCGTGTGGCGCTCAAACCAATCGGCAGTCCACAGCTGAGGTTAAAGATTGACAATCGCAGAGAGAGCAGCAGGGAGAGCAAGGCCCTTCTGGGAAATTCTGCACCAATCTTTGCCTCATCCCCCACCGGCCTCAAAAAAATACAAATAAGAAAGAATAACAATTAAAAAAGGCTGAAGAATCTGTATTCTGTGCGTAAAGAGAGAAAAAAAGGTATGCTGTCAATTTCCTACATTGAAGCATGGGTGTTCTGTCAGAGAGGGCGTGGGAGGGATTATATCACTATATTAATGAAAATAATGTATTTTCGGAAATGTTTTAACTACAAGAAGGGTGTTGGAGGCATTGATTTAGTGTGTTTTCACTGTCTCTTGCTCTGCGTATCTGACCGGATGAGAAGGGGATGTTGCTGAGGCAGACTCTGTCTGTGCTGAAAGCCTTTATCAGAGGTGCAGGCCAGTAAAGCCAGTGCTCTGTCTCTGTAATTTTCTGCCCCCGAGATGGAAAAGAGAGAGACAGAGAGGGGTGATAAAGAAATGGTGGAAAAGGGACTGCATTTGCTTCTCTAACAGGGAGCTGCTGTCTTTGTATCCCACACTTTCGCATTCTAATTATGCTGCTCTCTCCAAGAGCTAAATAAAAATCTGGTGAAATTGAACCCATCTGAGCTGTGAGACAGTAGCTTGTGCCGTAATTTTTGTGTGTGTCTGAAACAAGGGTATCGACACATTGGTGTCTGATGAAATGAGGATGTTCATGTTGAGCTGATACTGCGTAAAACCTGTTTGACCGTTTTCTTATGAAGCAGTGGCTTTCCCACAAGAAAGTACCTTTTTTTAAATTCAAGGAAGTGTGCATTTAAATGATGTGTTCATAGGGCTGGGGCTGTGTTTGTTCAAGACAATGAAACAGTAATGTTTAAGTTGCTTCTCTCTTGACTTGAGGGATATAAAACGCATGAGACTGGGGTAGTCGCATTTTAGAGGGAAACGACTATGGCATTGTAGTCACCATGCAGTTTTAGAGCTGATGGTTCTCCATTGCCCCTGGCCTCAGTTTAGCCTTGACCTGTCTCAGTAGGTATTGGGGCCCAATGGTTGTGGGCTCAGGATTCATGACTGATGCGAACGGTTGAGTTTGATATCATTTTTAGATTACCAACAGGTTTGTCAAACTATTCTATGATTTATTGAAAAAAGTGTTTAAACAATTGTTATTTTTTTAAGCTTTAACATTTATCTAAAAAGGCATAAACTCACATTTTTAAACCCTATTTTACATTATCTGAAGTGTTTGTTCTGCCTACCATTGGTTGAGACATAGCATTTTCTTTAATGCAGGGTGAGTGTCATTTCAACCATAGAAATAGTGGATCTATCCCTTCAGACCCCTGCATCCCGACATCTCATTCCAAAATCAGGTCCATTAATATGGAGTTGGTCCCCCCTTTGCTGCTATAACAGCCGCCACTCTTCTGGGAAGGCTTTCCATTATATGTTGGAACGTTGCTGTGGGGACTTGCTTCTATTTAGCCAAAGGTATTAGTGAGGTTGGGCACTGATGTTGGGCGATTAGGCCTGGCTCGCAGTCAGTGTTCCAATTCATCCCAAAGGTGTTTGATGGGGTTTAGATGGTCTGTGCAGGTCAGTCAAGTTCTTCCACACCGATCTCGACAAACCTTTTCTGTATTGACCTCGCTTTGTGCACGGGAATTGTCATGCTGAAACAGGAAAGGTCCTTCCCCAAACTGTTGCCAAGACATTGGAGGCACAGAATTGTCAATAATGTCATTGTATGCTCTAGTGTTAAGATTTCCCTTCACTGGAACTAAGGGGCCCGAACCATGAAAAACAGCCCCAGACCATTATTCCTCCTCCAGCAAACTTTAAAGTTGGCACTGCATTCGGGCAGGTAGCGTTCTCCTGGCATCTGCCAAACCCAGATTTGTCCGTCGGATTGCCAGATGGTGAAGCATGATTCATCACTCCAGAGAATGTATTTCCACTGCTCCAGTCCAATGGAGGTGAGTTTTACACCACTCCAGCCGACGCTTGGCATCGATTTTTACGCGCTTCAGCACTCTGCGGTCCCGTTCTGTGAGCTTGTGTGGCCTACCACTTTGCGGCTGAGTTGTTGTTGCTCCTAGACGTTTCCACTTCACAGTAACAGCACTTATAGTTGACTGGGGCAGCTCTAGCAAGGCAGAAATTTGACAAACTGACTTGTTGGAAAGACGGGCATCCTATGACGGTGCCATGTTGAAAGTCACTTCTGTACGGGCCATTCTACTGACAATGTTTGTCTATGGAGATCGCATGGCGGCGTGCTCGATTTTATACATGTGTCAGCAATGGGTGTGGCTGAAATAGCCAAATCCACTAATTAGAAGGGGTGTCCACATACGTTTGTTTTGGGGTAATTGATGCTAAAGCTGAAAATTTAGTTTTTATTTAAAACATTAAAAAAACATTTTCAATCATAAAATAGTTTCACAACCCTGTTTGTAAACTTTCAAATTATATCAAACTCAAACGTTTGTCTTTTTTAGGGAAGACACGGATGTCTCATGGTAGAATGGGGTATGCAAAATGGGTCTTCTTTGAGCACCTCTCGCTCCTGAATGTTTGTGTTCAGGTTCAAAAAGGCTCTTTCTACCATGGGCAAACATGTATGGAAGGTTTTGTTCAAATCAAAAGAGGTGCAATCAGAGTAATTGAAATCATATGGAACGACCCCATGTTGAGTTTGAAACTAGAACGCATTTGGCCGTTAGTTACATAACATCCATACCCAGTCAATTCCAGTAGATGTGTCTGTGTGTAATTTGTCCATTTGAGAAATCCACTTTTGACATCAATGCATGATTTATGGGTTTGAGTTCATGTGTAGATAGGATTCAACTCCATGTTATGAAATGCATGGCTCCAGAAAAGCACATCTAATCCCTGGGACATTGTTCTGAGGCACTGACAGATGATTGTTGACCTTCAACCTAATCACATTCTGTCAGTTTCACACTCTGGAACTGAACATTAGAACACTGCTTTACTAGACATTGTCCTTCTCCCAATAAGAGAGGGACTCTTGCTGGCCATAGCCTGTAGATTTATGATACCTCTGCACCAAAGCGAACAGTGTGTGTCTGTGTCCAGTCAGGATTGGTTTAGACAGAGTTTGCCTCCGGGCCAAATGGACTCTCACTCTAAGAATAACCCCATTGTAGTGAGACCCGAGAGAGTAGGTCAGTGTTGAAGCAGACCTTTACAGCCAGACAGGATTGTCTTTCCTCTGAAAATGATACTAGATCCACACAAATCAGATTTGTGAGACTTTGGTTTCACATTTACACACAAGTATTTCAGCAGATGCTTTTATACAGTGTGATTTATGATTGTTACTTAGTAGATGGTGTTGCGAAACCACGTGCATACTGTAGATGAAGCAATGTCTGGTGTAAACATTGTGCGAGTCAAACTGTGAAAAGGCATTGGATGAATTGATTTATGTTGGGAGTCTTTCTGTAGGTATTGTCATAATAGGGCTTTAATAGTGCATCTCTTTTCTCTGCCAGTTTGGCTGAGGAGGAGGTGAAGACTGAGTCGGATGCAGTAGAGGGGATGGAGATATCTACACGATCCAAAGGTGAGAAACACTGAAAGCTGAGCTGTACTTTCACCTATTTATGCCTATGCCTACAGGCAGTATGTGGGGGTGGTGAAAGGCTTTATTTAATTGCTCCCATGTTGAGTGTAGGCTACTGTATGTATGTGTCTGGTACAGAGCTGAATCACACACGGTACAAGATGGAGGCTAATGTGCTGCTTCTGTTCATATCGCTGTCATGTCTTATCACTATGGTAACCGGTTTTTATCTTCTGTACTGTATGAAAACAATGAACATCTACTATTCTATGGCCAGAACATGCACTTTCTTCTGGGAAATAATACATCTGTCATGTTGGCTTGCCTGACATTTGACCCCCTCCCTGCAGTTTCGGACCCTGGGTCAGTGGAGCGGGCGGCCCAGAAACGCAAGGTGCCCAGCCCCCCTCACTCGTCTAATGGTCACTCCCCGGCTGAAACCTCCCCCAGTCCGGTCAAAAAGAAGAAGAAACCAGGAGCGGTCAGCAGCAGTAAAGACCAGGTGCGACCTCCCCCTGCACTCTCCTCTGTGCTCACACTGTTGTGCTTTCAGAGGCTGCTGGGTTTCTGTTACACTGAAATATATCCTACTAAAAAACCTGTGTATAACATTTTCTGTTCCCGTTGTCTTTTGGTATGCCATGGGACTATTTTATGTTTGACACCATGAGGTTGATCTTTTCTTATAGTGTTACAGTAAGCCTATATGGCCTAATACTAATGTAATAAGATGTATCTAAATAATTGTTTCATTAATGTGTTTGAATGCTTGTTTTTGCAAATTCTGCCTACTGAAATCAAGTGATTGGTGATGCTTCGGCTGTTGCTCACTCACACTGAGACTATTAATGATTAGCACTTATCTTTATAAATTGTAAATTACAATAGCAACCTGGGCTTAAAAGCCATGGATCAAAGCTTGTCTCAATGCAAAAAAAGTAACAGGTGTGGACCAAAACAGACTGCTTATTAGATCCAATCTGTAAGCGATACTAAAGGCTAGTTTCTCAAACTTATCCTTTTCACTGTCTTGACCTTTGAAAGGGGATTTGTAATATAATCTACAGTAATGATTCTCTTCCAGTCTGATACCAGGAACGGTCAATTAATCAATGTTTTAATGCCTTATGTCGCAATACAGGGTTCTAAGCAGTCTGTTTTGGACAGTTACTATGTAGATTGTCTTTTTTGAAAAACATATTTGTAATTGTTTTTTTCATGTCTGCAATGCTGCTCATGTAATCTCACACCTGATTTTTGAAACCCCAAACGTTCTCTTTCTCTTGCCTGCATTTCAGTCAGAACTAAGACATGGTCCCTTTTACTATGTGAAGCAGCCAGCACTCACCACAGACCCTGTTGATGTTGTGCCGCAGGACGGCAGGAATGACTTCTACTGCTGGCTGTGCCACCGCGAGGGCCAGGTGCTCTGCTGTGAGCTCTGCCCGAGGGTGTACCACGCCAAGTGCCTCAAACTGCCCGCAGAGCCCGAGGGTGACTGGTTCTGCCCTGAATGTGAGGTACTCGCTTGTGGGTGGGACCGAAAACCAGTTGTCTACCAGGAAGACAACTTTAGAACCTTAAAATGCATGGGAGGCTGGGGCTTGAGGCTGGACCATGATGACAGACATCCCTATTTTATGGAATTTACAGAGTTGAGAAAAATCTTGGAGTTACAAGAAATTCTGACCATGTTGGTATAAGATGTGGTCAAGGTAGTAAAATGAGGCTTGATACTGGGAATATCCTTTGAAATGGGAATATACATTTGAAGCTAACATCGTGCTAACAAAATATTATTTCTTTTCTTTCAGAAAATAACAGTTGCAGAGTGCATAGAGACTCAGAGTAAAGCAATGACGATGCTAACAATAGACCAGCTGTCTTACCTGCTAAAGTTTTCACTCCAGAAGATGAAACAGCCAGGTGTAAGTGCACTGACCTCCCTCCTCCAACTGACTGATCAGTAACATTCTAAATCAACTGTATATAGGGCACATATTCCAAAGGCTTGTGCTTCTGCTTTTACCCTCACCACATTGTCATGGAAGAACTACTTATTTCTACCTTTTCTAACTGTTGTTATTGACTAATTGTTTTGACAGTAGATATTGAACTGTTGAAGAATAGAGAGATCAGCATTAGTAAACTTCATATACACTGAGTGTACCAAACTTTAGGAACATCTGCACTTTCAATTGCAGACTGAGCAGGTAAATCCAGGTGAAAGTTATGATCCCTTATTGATGTCACCTGTTAAATAATATCCACTTCAGCTTAAATGAAGGGGAGGAGACAGTTTAAAGAAGGATTTTTAAGCCTTGAGACAACTGACACATGGATTTTGTATGTGTGCCATTGAGGGTGAATGGCCAAGACAAAAGATTGAAGTGCTTTTGAACAGGGTATTGTAGTTGGTGCCAGGCACACCAGTTTGAGTGTGACATGAACTACATCTCTCCTGGGTTTTTCACGATCAACACATTCCCGTGTTTATAAAAAATTGTCCACCACCCAAAGGACATCCAGCCAACTTGACACAACTGTGGGGAGCATTGAAGTGAACATGGGCCAGCATCCCTGTTGGACACTTGACACCTTGTAGTCCATGCCCCGATGAATTGAGACTGTTCTGAGGGCAAAGAGGCATGCAACTCAATATTAGGAATGTGTTCCTAATGTTTTGTACACTCAGTGTAATTCCAATGTGAGTGAACAGAACTCTTTCACACAAACACAATAGAATGGTTGTGTGCTTGTTTATATGGTCTGATTTTAAGACTGCTCAATGATTTCTCCTGATTTTGTGTTCCATCAGTGAGGTCCATTGCCCCTTCCCCAATACACTGTGAATTTATTTACTCAAAGTCTGAAGTATCCTTTGCTGTTCTGGTTACAAAATGGTAAGCCATAAGTAAGTGTGTTCTAACAACACTAAACCACCCAAGCCTGTTTTTAGCCAGTCCTCTCCTCTACAATGACATAAAGAGCAAAGGAACCATTGAACCAAGGGTCCATTTTGGAAAGCGGTGTTGTGGTGAGGATACAGTTGCCCCTCTTACTCTTTTTCAGGACCAACCACGCTCGTCATCTCACTCCCCCCATGCAGGCGCCACGCAGAGAAAGGCTTTTAATTGGGTAATCAAACACAAAAAAAAGACCTAATCATATTTCCCCCGTTATTTTCCTCCTGTTTGGAGTGTTTTTGTGTCTGTTTTTAGTTGCTGTTGTCTGTCCTGGGGTGGTAGAGTGTTTGTAGGGGTTGTGGTGGTGGAGGTCATGCAATGAAGGCTTAATCCTAAATTGAGATGCAATTGAAATCTTAAATCCTAAATTAATTGCAATTATATATTTACATTAACGTTTTAGCTATGAGTGTGTCTCAAGTTAGGATTTGGTCTAAGTGTGGCCTATTTGGAATTTGAATATGAAGGTTAATTCACTGTGCACGTCTCTTTTGTCTCTTCTCCAGACTGAACCTTTCCAAAAGCCAGTATCTCTGGAACAGCATCCAGACTACGCAGAGTATATATTTCACGCCATGGATCTCGGTACATTGGAGAAGGTTAGAAAATGTACTCTTCTTTCTTTGAGGTTAGAACTACAATCCCAAACCTCACCAGTGGTTGATCACTGACCTTTTCTGTTTTATTTTTCCAGAATACAAAAAAGAAAATGTATGGCTGCACTGAAGCTTTCTTGGCAGATGTGAAATGGATTTTACACAACTGCATAATTTATAATGGAGGTCTGTGTCCCTGTTTTGATTGCAATGGATTTTTACTGGTTATCAATAACTGGTTTGTAATGATTACTCACTGTGACCTTCCTTCTTATTTTAGGCAATCATAAGCTCACTGCCACAGCTAAAGTCATAGTGAAAATCTGTGAACATGAGGTAAGTATGGGTATGTGGTCAAAGATTCTTTCAGGCCTTCAGAAGAGATTATTCTTACACGTACAATGATTCTTCTCTTTCAGATGAATGAGATTGAGGTCTGTCCGGAGTGCTATCTGTCAGCTTGCCAAAAGAGAGACAACTGGTTCTGTGAGCCATGCGTGAGTTCAAAGCTTGTGCTAAACAAGTCATACATTTGAATTGTAGTACCTTGTGTATACTGAATGTGGTCTGTATAATGGTCTCAGTATGATAACTAGTCTACCTGTTTACTTTGCTCAGAGTAATCCTCACCCTCTCGTGTGGGCCAAGCTGAAGGGGTTTCCATTCTGGCCTGCCAAAGCACTGCGGGACAAAGACGGGCAGGTGGATGCTCGTTTTTTCGGGCAGCACGACAGGTACTTTTGGTACTTAACTATGTCACTTATACTCATCATTACATTTGGTATTTCACAGCTCTCAGTCTCTATCCTCTGTGTCTATTCAGCTGTTGCGTTGTATTATTATTCTTCACCTTCCAGGGCGTGGGTCCCCTTAAACAACTGCTACCTCATGTCCAGGGAGATTCCCTTTTCTGTGAAGAAGACTAAGAGCATCTTCCACAGTGCCATGCAGGAGATGGAGGTCTACGTGGAGAACATGAGGAAGAAGTTTGGAGTGTTCAACTATGCCCCCTTCCGGACACCCTACACCCCTGATAACCAGTACCAAATGCTGCTGGATCCTGCCAACCCCTCGTCTGGCTCGGTCCGACCCGAGAAGCAGGAGAAGATCAAGTTCAACTTTGACATGACGGCATCTCCCAAGATGCCCTTGGCCAGGAGCATGCTGTCTGACGGGGGCATGGGTGGAGTTGGAGGGAGTACAGGCCGGAGGATCTCCCTGACAGATATGCCCCGCTCGCCCATGAGCACCAACTCCTCTGCTCACACAGGCTCTGATGGAGAGCAGGATACACCAGACAAGGGCCCGGTTAGAGCCCCAGTCAGCCACTACAGTGCTGGGGAGGAGTCCATGGACTGCACAGGTAGGTACTGCACACTGCCTCTCTGATAGTCTGGAGTCCTAGAGGAATATTAAATATCCTGTAACAAATCAAATCAAATGTATTTATATAGCCCTTCGTTCATCAGCTGATATCTCAAAGTGCTGTACAGAAACCCAGCCTAAAACCCGAAACAGCAAGCAATGCAGGTGTAGAAGCACGGTGGCTAGGAAAAACTCCCTAGAAAGGCCAAAACTTAGGAAGAAACCTAGAGAGGAACCAGGCTATGTGGGGTGGCCAGTCCTCTTCTGGCTGTGCCGGGTGGAGGTTATAACAGAACATGGCCAAGATGTTCAAATGTTCGTAAATGACCAGCACGGTCAAATAATAATAAGGCAGAACATTTGAAATTGGAGCAGCAGCATGGCCAGGTGGACTGGGGACAGCAAGGAGTCATCATGTCAGGTAGTCCTGAGGCTTGGTCCTAGGGCTCAGGTCCTCCTCCGAGAGAGAGAGAGAGAGAGAGAGAGAGAGAGAATTAGAGAGAGCACACTTAAATTCACACAGGACACCGAATAGGACAGGAGAAGTACTCCAGATATAACAAACTGACCCTAGCCCCCCGACACAAACTACTGGAGCATAAATACTGGAGGCTGAGACAGGAGGGGTCAGGAGACACTGTGGCCCCATCCGAGGACACCCCCGGACAGGGCCAAACAGGAAAGATATAGCCCCACCCACTTTGCCAAAGCACAGCCCCCACACCACTAGAGGGATATCTTCAACCACCAACTTACCATCCTGAGACAAGGCCGAGTATAGCCCACAAAGATCTCCGCCACGGCACAACCCAAGGGGGGGGTGGGGGCGCCAACCCAGACAGGAAGTTCACATCGGTGACTCAACCCACTCAAGTGACGCACCCCTCCTAGGGACGGTATGAAAGAGCCCCAGTAAGCCAGTGACTCAGCCCCTGTAATAGGGTTAGAGGCAGAGAATCCCAGTGGAAAGAGGGGAACCGGCCAGGCAGAGACAGCAAGGGCGGTTCGTTGCTCCAGAGCCTTTCCGTTCACCTTCCCACTCCTGGGCCAGACTACACTCAATCATATAACCCACTGAAGAGATGAGTCAACAGTGACCTAGACTCTGGTTTTCGGTATAAATAACAACCAAATCCAGAAAAACGCATGTTAAAAATGTTATAAATAGATTTGCATTTTAATGAGGGAAATGAGTATTTGACCCCCTCAATCAGAAAGATTTCTGGCTCCCAGGTGTCTTTTATACAGATAACGAGCTGAGCACTCTTAATCTCAGCTTGTTACCTGTATAAAAGACACCTGTCCACAGAAGCAATCAATCAATCAGATTCCAAACTCTCAGCCATGGCAAAGACCAAAGAGCCCTCCAAGGATGTCAGGGACAAGATAATGGGCTGGAATGGGCTACAAGACCATCGCCAAGCAGCTTGGTGAGAAGGTGACAACAGTTGGTGTGATTATTCGCAAATGGAAGAAACATAAAAGAACGGTCAATCTCCCTTGGCCTGGGGCTCCATGCAAGATCTCACCTCGTGGAGTTGATCATGAGAACATTGAGGAATCAGCCCAGAACTACACGGGAGGATCTTGTCAATGATCTCAAGGCAGCTGGGACCATAGTCACCAAGAAAACAATTGGTAACACACTACGCCGTGAAGGACTGAAATCCTGCAACGCCCGCCTGCTCAAGAAAGCACATATACATGCCCGTCTTAAGTTTGCCAATGAACATCTGAGTGATTCAGAGGAGAACTGGGTGAAAGTGTTGTGGCCAGATGAGACCAAAATGGAGCTCTTTGGCATCAACTCAACTCGCCGTGTTTGGAGGAGGAGGAATACTGCCTATGACCCCAAGAACACCATCCCCACCGTCAAACATGGAGGTGGAAACATTATGCTTTGGGGGGGGTTCTGCTAAGGGGACAGGACAACTTCACAGCATCAAAGGGACGATGGACGGGGCCATGTACCGTCAAATCTTGGGTGAGAACCTCCTTCCCTCATCCAGGGCATTGAAAATGGGTCGTGGATGGGTATTCCAGCATGACAATGACCCAAAACACACGGCCAAGGCAACAAAGGAGTGGCTCAAGAAGAAGCACATTAAGATCCTGGAGTGGCCTAGCCAGTCTCCAGACCTTAATCCCATAGAAAATCTGTGGAGGGAGCTGAAGGTTCGAGTTGCCAAACGTTAGCCTCAAAACCTTAATGACTTGGAGAAGATCTGCAAAGAGGAGTGGGACAAAATCCCTCCTGAGATGTGTGCAAACCTGGTGGCCAACTACAAGAAACGTCTGACCTCTGATTGCCAACAAGGGTTTTGCCACCAAGTACTAAGTCATGTTTTGCAGAGGGGTCAAATTCTCATTTCCCTCATTAAAATGCAAATCAATTTATAACGTTTTTCTGGATTTTTTTGTTCTGTCTCTCACTGTTCAAATAAACCTACCATTAAAATTATAGACTGATCATTTATTTGTCAGTTGGCAAATGTACGAAATCAGCAGGGGATCTAATACTTTTTCCCCTCACTGTATCTGTGCACTCTCCACAGCATCACCTGCTTCCACTCGACCTGGTCCTGCCTCTGGTGCCAATGACAGCCCTAAACCGCTCCACTCCCAGGGTCCTGCTCTAGTCCCCAAGCAGGAGAAAGCAACTCTCACAGGGAGAATCCTTAACCTCAACCTGGGTGAGCTGCCACACACCTGCCCTCAGTCACACCACAATCATCTTCAAAGCTCACCTATTTAGCACACCTGGGAAAGGCTTCATGACAGCAAAACCATATCCATAAACCTTAACCATATGTAGAGGCATTCCTACTTGGTCTAGTGATTGGAGTGGATTCAACCAGTCAATAACATTGTTTGTGATATTGTGTGCTGGCCTGTCAGACCGTAGCAAAGCCGAGATGGACCTAAAGGAGTTGAGTGAGACTGTACAGCAGCAACAGCAGGGGACCCCACCAGTCCTCACCTCACCCAAGAGACAGATCAGGAGCCGCTTCCAGCTCAACCTGGACAAAACCATTGAGAGCTGCAAGGCCCAGCTGGGTGAGTGAACTCGCCACACCGCTAGTAAAGCACCACTTACGAAGATAGTGGCACCAGTCAACTACTTTGTTTTCAGTTAGTCCATTTGTATGAAAACAACCACGTTATACATTTACCCCAATTTCCCCTCTGCTGTGTACAGGTATAGATGAGATCTCTGAGGATGTGTATAAGGGAGTAGAACACAGCGACTCAGAGGACTCTGATAAATCAGATTCGAGTGACAGTGACGCCAGCGACGAGGAACAGAAACCTAAGGCAGGCAAACACACAAAGGCCAATGACAAGGGCGAGAAGGACCCTTCCAAGAGGGGATCCAAAGACCCCCTACCCCCCAGCCTAAATGAGGTCAAAACAAAGGGGCAAGCAACTGCCATGGTAACCATGGGGGATGCAGGGGCATCATCTACCCTCTCTGAATCCTTATCTAAAGAGAATCAGGGTGTACACTCGGACAAAGAGCCCCCAGAGGAAGCAAAAGCAGCCCCAGTGTCCCCGGCATCCAGAGAGAAGCCCCAGGTGAAGCAGGAGGCTAGGCAGCCCTCTGTGATGGATGACTCCGACTCTGAGAGGGAGCTGGTGATTGACCTGGGGGAGGACCAGGGGGGCAGAGACAGGAAGAAGAGTAGGAAAGATTCACGCACCACCAAAAATCCACCAGCCAATAAGACAGAGGGTGAGAGTCCTCCTGTTCTCTATCACTAGTTGATCAAATATGAAAGCGAGAAAAAAGTTTAACCAAAACAGATGCTGTTATTAATATTTTCTTTCCATTGTAGGTAAAGCCCTGTCAAGTTCACTTACTCCATCTCAAAACAACACAGCCCATTTCTTAACCCCCAGTATGAAAGATTCATCACATTCTCCACTAGCCATTCCTCTAAACATGGTGTCCTTCACTACTGCTTCTTCCACCACCATCGCCCCCACCACACTCCCCAATGCCACACTACCGATGGCCCCCATCACATCCTCCTCTGCCACCACAGCAGTGAAGAAACAGCGCCCTCTGCTGCCCAGGGAGACTGTCCCGGTGGTGCAGCGGGCGGTGGTGTGGAACCCCACCAACAAGTTCCAGACTTCCTCCCAGAAGTGGCACATGCAGAAGGTGCAACGGCAGCAACAGAATCAGCAGCCAGATACGCCTCAGCTGCAGGCAGCATCACCAGGCCAGCCACAGACAATGCCGCAAACACCAGCATCTGCAACATCTTCATCCTTGCCTCAGCAACCTTCCCAAAGCACGCGGTACCAGACCAGGCAATCTGTCAAAGGTACACCACAGTATTAGTTGAAAATTAAATTATTAAAAATAAATAAAATATTGGACAAAAAACATCACGACAAGAGACAACACCACAAAGAGAGAAGACAACACCATAGCATGGCAGCAACACATGACAACACAACATGGTAGCAACAGAAAATTACAACAACATGGTAGCAACAGAACATGGCAGCAGCACAACATGGTACAAACATTATTGGGAACAGACAACAGCACAAAGGGCAAGAAGATAGAGACAACAATACATAACGCAAAACAGCCACAACTGTCAGTAAGAGTGTCCATGATTGGGTCTTTGAATGAAGAGATTGAGAGATAACTGTCCAGTTTGAGTGTTTGTTGACTCTCATTCCAGTCTCTAGCTGCAGCAAACTGAAAGGACGAGCAACCCAGGAATGTGTATGCTTTCGGGACCTTTTAACAGAATGTGACTGGCAGAATGGGTGTTGTATGTGGAGGATGAGGTCTGCAGTAGATATCTCAGATGGGGGGAGTCAGGCTTAAGAGGATTTTATAAATAAGCATCAACCAGTGGGTCTTGCGACGGGTATACAGAGATGACCAGTTTACAGAGGAGTATAGGGTGAAGTGATGTGTCCTATAAGGAGCATTGGTGGCAAATCTGATGGCCAAATGGTAAAGAACATCTAGCCGCTCGAGAGCACCCTTCCCTGCCGATCTATAAATTACGTCTCCGTAATGTAGCATGGGTAGGATGGTCATCTGAATCAGGGTTAGTTTGGCAGTTGGGGTGAAAGAGGAGCCATTACGATAGAGGAAACCAAGTCAATATTTAACTTTAGCCTGTAGCTTTGACATGTGCTGAGAGAAGGACAGTGTACCATCTAGCCATACTCCCAAGTACTTGTATGAGGTGACTACCTCAAGCTCTAAACCCTTAGAGGTAGTAATCACACCTATGGGGAAAGGGGCATTCTTCTTACCAAATCACATGACCTTCGTTTTGGAGGTATTCAGGACAAGGTTATTAAAGGCAGAGAAAGTTGTTGGACACTAATTAAGCTTTGTTGTAGAGTGTTTAACACCAATTCTGGGGAGGGGCCAGCTGAGTATAAGACTATCATCTGCATAAAAATTGATGAGAGAGCTTCCTACTGCCTGAGCTATGTTGTTGATGTAAATTGAGAAGAGCGTAGGGCCTAGGGTTGATCCTTGGGGTACTCCCTTGGTGACAGGCTATGCCTGAGACAGCAGATTTTCTGACTTTATACACTGCACTCTTTGAGAGAGGTAGTTCGCAAACCAGACCCACAAGAATGGAATGGTCTACCGTATCAAAAGCTTTGGGCAAGTCAATAGAAATAGCAGCACAACATTGGATTCAAGGGCAACGGTGACATCATTGAGGACCTTTAAGGTTGCAGTGACACATCCATAACCTGAGCAGAAACCAGATTGCATACCAGGAGAATACTGTAGACATCAAGAAAGCCAGTCAGTTGATTGACAAGTTTTTGATAAACAGGGCAAAATAGAAATGGGCCTATAACAGTTAGGAATCAGCTTGATCTGACCCTTTAAATAATGGACGAACTATGGCTGCCTTCCAAGCAACGGGAACCTCCCCAGAGAGGAGAGACAGGTTAAAATGGTCAGAGATATGCTTGGTGATGATAGGGGCGGCAACATTAAAGAAGAAAGGGTCTAAACCATGTCACTGATTTAGTCTTGGTTCTTGTTGTTTACTCTAGCTGTCCAGCAGAAAGACCCTCCACTCAGTATGTCCACGTCGTCTGTTACCCTGGTGACCAGTACCCCACCCTCTGTGGCCATGATAGCAGCCCCTGGATTTGGTAGTGGCCCCTCCACCACATCTTCCATGGCAGGGGACTTCCAGATCCCCACCGCATCAGCAGACGTAGCAGCTGACATTGCGAAGTACACTAATAAAGTAAGTATGCGAGGCTTGAATCGATGGCCAGAGTAAGCAAGCTGAAGGCTGTACACTATCAGTATTATGGTTTGGGGCTTGGAGCAAGGCTTATTGAATCATACACACTTTTGGGGGACAATTTTACATATGGCAGATAGATAACAAAAAAATATATATATTTAATCTATCTTTTATTTAAGGTATGAATAGTCATTGGCCTCTTGGGTATTCAAGAGTGTGATGGGTCTGCATTCAAAGAGATTGCATAAAGCTTACTTCCGAAAAGTTTTTGCTTCAGGTCTCCTTTATCCCTCAGATAATGGATACAATCAAAGGGACTGTGACTGAGCTGTATACAGACCTTTCCAAAAACACTTCAGGGAACACATTAGCAGAGGTAGGTATCTGCTGGTTGCCCTCAGAGGGACTGAATACCACCATGCCTATGATAGTTAGCTGTATGACTCTGGGGAGTCTGAGTGTATGTCCTTGTCTCTCCCACACAGATTAGACGATTGAGAATTGAAATAGAAAAACTGCAGTGGCTTCATCAACAGGAGCTGTCAGAAATGAAGCACAATCTAGGTAAGGACCTTTGCATTACTCTAGCTTAAACTGCAGATGACCTTGGCAAATCTGGGTCAAGGACTGTCTGTCAGTATAACAATGAATGTCATTGACGAAGGTGAAGTAATCACATTCTACAGAAAAGGTTATGTTATTGTCTGTGTGTGTGCATGTGCAGAGTTAACCATGGCGGAGATGAGGCAAAGTCTGGAGCAGGAGAGGGAGCGACTGATGGCGGAGGTGAAGAAGCAGATGGAGGTGGAGAAACAACAGGCAGTAGACGAGACCAAGAAGAAGCAGTGGTGTGCCAACTGCAAGAAGGAGGCCATATTCTACTGCTGCTGGAACACCAGCTACTGTGACTATCCCTGCCAGCAAGCCCACTGGCCAGAACACATGAAGTCCTGCACACAATCAGGTAACGCACACGCACCAGCCATATTCAAAGCTGAATTGATATTAGTTAAAGAATATTGAATCCATCTGACTGACTACAGTTATCAAGTGTCTTACAATTGCATAGTTATTTCTGTTCTCCTTTTGTAGCGACAGCCTCACAGCAAGAGCCTGAATCGGGGTCCACGGCAGACGGCCCAAACAAAGCCTCAGGACAGTCAAGTGGTCAAACCTCTCCCAGAGGAATGACATCCGCCCCCACAGACAAAGACTCTAACGTGGAGAAAGGCAAGGACAATGTCACTGTCAGCCTTTCCTAACACTGAGCCCTTGCCCCAACCATTGAGTTATTGCACTTGAACCTGTAACATAAAACTATCGACACTTTATATTTTCAAGCTGCTGCTCTGGAGTAATCCAAAGGCTCTTTTTTTGTTAATGACCGGAATTTTATCTTTCCCAAAAATCTACAATCATCCTTATCCATCTCAAGAATACTTACTGTATTTCCAGGAGATGAATGTCCAATGTCCTGTGGGACAAGTAACCACTAGAGGGCACCACTTGTTCTCACAATCACTGTCAGCAACAGGCAGTACATTACACTCCCTTTGCAAGCTCACAGAGAAGCAGCTTTATGGCCAAATTTGAGGAGTAGGTGTGTGAGTAAGATGCATAGAAAGTTTATCTATTATTATCTGTAATATTAATAAACATTTATTGGGAGTGCATAATAAGTTTTGGTACTGGACAGTTTGGTCAATAATCACCCAGATGCCTAAACTCAATATGAACGGACAAGAATGGAACATGGCTTCAGATGAGTGTTAACACAAATGTCTTTTTTTCTTTCTACAATTGTGTATGTTAATTTATTTATACCAGAATGTTGCCTACAGTTTATTGCAGAGATAATGTTCAATATACTGCCTGTTGAATTAAGATATGGTTTAAAGATAGGCTTTTCCATTTCGGAATGTTTTTCTTTCCTCCCTTGGGTCTCATGTTCATCATAATGCTGCCATTTGTCCTGAATTCATATTTCTGTGTTATACGCATGTTGTCACTGAGAAATAAACCATATTTATGTCAAACACAGGCCTAGTTTTGAGGTAACAGAATACACCACTACATTTAAGGCTGTTACATTTTTCAATGTGTCTGCCACATAATTGGTTGAAAATGATAAACTACAGCGAACAAGTCTGTCAGGTTTGAGCGCTCTACACCTTATTCACTCATCTGAGAGCAGGAAATGTCATTTGATTTTCAAACTATTTTCCTACTTCAATCTACTGTAATAGAATCATTCCTCCCTGTATAGAGAAGTGACTAAATCAACTCTGTTGTATTTAATGTCTTGTTTGTTTACATTCTGTAAATAAATAAAGTATGTTCTGAAACTGTTTGACCATTATTATGGCAGTTGGGGTGAAATATCTAATATCTAACACACACAAATCTAAGTAAAGGAATGGAATAAGAATATATAAATACATGGATGGGCAATGACAGAGCAGCATAGGCAAGATGCAATAAATGGTATAAAATACAGTGTATGTGTATGAGATGAGTAAGATATGTAAACAAAATGGCATTATTAAAGTGACTAATGATCCATTTAATAAAGTGGCCAATGATTTCAAGTCTATGTAGGTAGCAGCCTCTGTGTTAGTGATGGCTGTTTAGCAGTCTGATGGCCTTGAGAAAGAAGCTGTTTTTCAGTCTCTCGGTCCCAGCTTTGATGCACCTGTACTGACCTCGCCTTATGGATGGTAGTGGGGTGAATAGGCAGTGGCTCGGGTGGTTGTTCTTGACGATCTTTTGGCTTACCTGTGACATTGCGTGCTGTAGGTGTCCTGGAGGGCAGGTACTACGCCCCCGGTGATGCGTTGTGCAGACCGCACCACCCTCTGGAGAGCCCTGTGGTTGTGGGCGGTGCAGTTGCCATACCAGGCGGTGATACAGTCCGACTGGATGCTCTCAATTGTGCATCTGTAAAGGTTTGTGAGGGTTTTAGGTGACAAGCAACATTTCTTCAGCCTCCTTAATGATAAACTTGGAGGGTTCTATGGTGTTGAATGCTGAGCTACAGTCAATGAACAGCATTCTTACATAGGTATTCCTCTTGTCCAGATAGGTTAGGGCAGTGTGGTGGCGATTGCATTAAAGTGGGTCTAGGGTGACAGGTAAGATGGAGGTGATATGATCCTTGACTAATCTCTCAAAGTACTTTATGATGACAGGTGAGTGCTATGGGCGATAGTCATTAAGTTCAGTTACCTTTGCATTCTTGGGTACAGGAACAATGGTGGCCGTCTTGAAGCATGTAGGGACAGCAGACTGGGATAGGGAGAGATTGAATATGTCTGTGAACACACCAGCCAGCTGGTCTGCGCATGCCCTGAGGACGCACTAGGGATGCGTCTCGGCCGGCAGCCTTGCGAGGGTTAACGTGTTTAAATGTCTCACTCACGTTGGCCACGGAGGAGAGCCCACAGTCATTGGTAGCAGGCCAAATGTCACTGTATTGTCCTCAAATGTGTTTAGTTTGCAGCTCACTTCCCGTCAGATAGGTAGCAGCATGGCTTCATTGTTGTACTGTGTGACCTCGAATTTTGATTTGGAGCACAAGTGCGCCTAGAAAAATCTGACAGGAAGTGAGCTGCAATGGCATCAAATCCTAGATGCCATTCCCTGGCGTTGTGCCCTTGAGTTTAACAGCTCCCCGGTTTAAAATCGGAAGCAATATTTCGGTTGGACCTTGTTTGCAATTGACCAACACAGTGATCGCATAATCTATATTATTCTATTGTAGATTGAATGACAATGCCCTGGTTTCCATGGGGGTTTGTTTTGGCATCAGAATCTGGCTTTCCACCCCTGGCCTGAATTAGCGCTGTAGTAACAACTGAGCAAAATAGCTCTCCTCTAGCTGACAATTAGTCAGCGCCATTCTGCATTGCCAGCCAGTGCGAGCCAACCAACACGAAATGAAAATGGAGGACTAAACGGAGACTGTGCAAGAACGTAAAATATCGTCAATGTTTACAAGTGGGTCGAATTGCAACGTATTATATACCCAAACTATACTTGTGTGGCATTCTTTGTCAATTACTAGATGCTGTTTATATTTGAAAGTATCTTGCTAGTTGCAAGCAGCAAGCTAGCTAGCTAGTCGAAGCGTGGTGGTGGCCTAGCTAACGTTCCGCGATTTGTAACGTAATTTGCGGGTAATACATCACGCTAATTGTATATTCGTAAACTAACATTATTTGTCTTTAAACGAGTCCCTATCTATGTGTGCATTAACGCATGTTGTCTGGTGGCATGAATTCATGTTGAGGTCACTGCATGGGGATCGCTACATAGTTTACTACATACGTGGTGGGTGTGTGATCCTTCTCGAGCTTCTCTACTTCAGTACATTTGCAAAACATCAAGTACTTGGCTAGTTGTGGCTTATAATATTTAGCCACCCAAAATAAATATCATTGTTATCTAGCTAACGAGCTATCTGCGCCGTATTTCTCAGTGGACGCAGGCGCCTTGCATTTGCGATCTACTGCTACGTTAACGGTACCACGATAAGCGGTTCGTGGCAATGATTGTTTCTTCCGTGTCATTCAGATACTTCTTTGCCAGCCACCCGAGTATGACTGTCAGGGATTATAATTTGTATGATCCAAAAGACAACGTCGAGCATGTGATGCGTTTCTACAACGGTTGTCAATATCTAGTTTAGATGGTTCGCAGTGTTCTGTTAGGCCTGGACTGAGAGCTATCTAGCTAGCACAGTGCAAAGTAACGTCAGGCATTAGTATGCGATCACTGTCACTTCCCCACGATTTAGTTTAGAATAACATTGTAACTCACTAACAATGTTGCAGTGATCACCCCTTCCCCCAACATGGCAATTGGGGTGGGTCTCTGGGAGTGGTTTTCTCACGTGTGTCGTGACCATGATCGGGGAACAATCCGTGGTGCACCCCTCTCATCCCAGCAGCGTGGTTCTCTTGCTAGTATTTTTTTTCTTCCGTTGAATTGCTGTAAATTCAATTACAGACATTTCAAATTCCTTTGCATTTTGTGGGTGAGGCTATTTACTTAATTACTATGTTTTAAAGGAGGGGAATAAATGTCAATAGGCCTACCATTCTGCCTTTGAATGGGGACTCAACTCTTGCCAATTCACTTCACCTATTTTGTGGGCCGAGTCCCTTTTCATTCACATTGCTATGTTTAGCAAGGAACCAATATATTTTTACAAAGTGCAGGACAAGCCATTCAATCAGAATGTTTTATGAAGACCGCTATATATACCTACATACATTTTGGAAGCTAATATATTGCATGTAATTAAAATATAATAATTGTAATCAGAATATACTGTTAACATGTACATTTTATTGATAACAGAATAAATGGCAATAGAATAAATGCAATTGTACACCGAAAGAGTACAGTGACATATCCCATCCCTGCATTCAGGTACGTTTTTTTTTACCCCGAGTGTAACGGTAGGGTCTGTATCTTTTGGCAAGTGCTTCATCTATTGCTGAGTTGTAGAAATGTGGTTACTTTGTGTTGCATTTGCCCATTAATACCATCAATATGGTATTTTGGCATACAATAACCATTTATATTCAGTGGTGTACCCTCCCCAACAGTAAATCATGGATGAGAAATACATTTGAGAATAATCAGACCAATGTAAATGGGATATTGAATCTTAAGATGTGAAAGTAAATGTCAATGTTTCACTGCATGTGTGTTTGTCAGTCATTGAAACATACAATGGGGTGCACATTTTACAACTTTGTGTATTAGGCAACTTTCTATTCAGCCAAAGCCATTCCCAGAACTGTGCCAATGTCATTTTGATGTCAAGTTGTTGGTCTGAAGTGTTTATTTAGTGACAGTTTAATGTTTTTACAACCCAGTTAAGTTGTATTATTATGATGCAGATGTTCTGTCAATTAATGCACCAATTCAGAGATAAATATGACTGACTTGAATCCCAGGCACACCCCAAAAACTGCAGAAATGGTCTTGTCTCTCTTTTCTTGCTGCATTTGTATATCCCCCATCACCAATTACCTTTCTCATTGAGATATTATCAAATTGTAGTTGTCACATGCTTCGTTAACAGCTGTAGACTAACAGTGAAATGCTTACTTACGGAACCTCCCCAACAATGCAGAATACAATAGTAGTAATAATCAATATTAACATGAGGAATAAATGCACAATGATTAACGATAACTTGGCTATAGACATGAGGACAATGAGGTAGATATGTACATACAGGTAAAAGTGACTAGGCAACAGGGTGTAACTGACAAATGTGTGAGTGTGTGGATATAGAATAAAAAATAGTTAGTCCGGATGGCTATTTGGTTGAACTATTTAGTGGCTTGAGGTTAGAAGCTGTTCAGGAGCCTTTTGGTCCCAAAGGGTTCGGTACCGGTTGCCGTGCAGTAGCAGACAGAACAGTATGACTTGGGTGGCTGGAGTCTTTCACAATTTTGTGGGCCTTCCTCTGACAACACTTGGTATAGAGGTCCTGGATGGCAGTGAGTTCGACCACAGTGATGTACTGGGCCGTACGACTGCCCTCTTTAGCACCTTACATGACGAGCAGTTGCCATACCAAGCAGTGATGCAGCCAGTCAAGATGCTCTCAATAGTGCAGCTGTACAACTTTTTGAGGATCAGAGGGGCCAATGCTGAAACTTTTAAACCTCCTGAGGGGGAAGAGCCATTGTCGTGCCCTAGGGCTGGGCGATATATCAAATTATTAATTCTAATTTATGTTACAGGCAGTTGATCGCGCTATATCGCTAGAATCTAGACTAGGTTTTGTCATATTTTCAGTTTTTATGAGTGTTCCGTCTCCTTCACAACTTCCCACTCAGACACCAAGCCCCTCCCCCAGCCTACTCGCAAGACGAAATGTAATTTATTCTCTGACAACAAGCAATTTAAACTCGCTATTTGTAATTTGGTCCTACAGAATCGGTCATATGGACACGCTTAGATAGATTATTATTATTTTTACTGTAGCAGACGACAACTTAACCTTTCTAACGATACCCTTTTTATGTCTCGACTCCCAAAATGTAGAGTAGAGCAGATCCTACTAAAACGAGAGTATCAATGAACATGATTGTGGGAAATTAATGCTCAGTTTATGTCGCTCCCGGCTTTACCACATACCGCTAGCAGCATTGTAAACGTCAGCAGGCTAGTCTGTGTTTTCTAATTGTGCAATGAGCATTAAAATACGCGTTTATATAAGGGATTGGTAACTCATTTTCATTCTGAGAAATACGCATCTTATCCAGGTAGGCCACTTGATTTCAATATCTAAATAAAGTGAACATTCTAGTATATTAATCACAGTTCAACTGTACCACTTTGTTAGCAAGCAAATAGATCCAAGTAAGCTAGACTTGAAATATAAAGTTATCTTGGCTACTCACTAGCATGCGGGCTTGTGCTTGATGGATTTGTCTGAGACTTGTGTTAATTTTCTATAATGCCTGCTACTAGAAGTTGTTCATTATTAGAGGATGTGCATGATTCTGGCAAAATGTATAGCAAAAAGGGCATTTTCATAGACTTGAAAGCCAGATCATTGATTTATTGCAAAAAGCAGGTTAAACTATTTTGATTAAATTATTAGTGTGTCATGGTGGTAGGTTTATATTTAGCAGTGTATTGACCTTTTTAATTGTGCAACAAAGCTTATTTAGATCATGTATTTTTGGGGTGGAGATATACAGTGCATTCTGAAAGTATTCAGACCACTTGACGTTTTCCACATTTTATTACATTACAACCTTTTTCTAAAATAGATTAAATTATCCATTATCAAAATGGATTCAATTATCAACTACCCAAATAATGAAAAGAGCGAAAAGTTATTTTAAGAAATGTTTTGACAATGTTTTGAAAATAAATAAGAAACAGGTACCTTTATTTACATAAGTATTCAGACCCTTTGCTATGAGACTTGAAATTGAGTTCTGGTGCATCCTGTTTCGATTGATCATCTTTGAGATGTTTCTACAACTTGATTGGAGTCCACCTGTTGTAAAATTCAATTGATTGGACATGTTTTGATATTGCACACACCTGTCTATATAAGGTCCCACAGTTGACAGTGCATGTCTGAGCAAGAAGGAATTGTCCGATAGAGCTCCGAGACAGGATTGTGCCGAGGCACAAACCAAAATGTTTCTGCTGCGTTGAAGGTCCCCAAGAACACAGTGGCCTCCATCATTCTCAAATGGAAGGAGTTTGGAACTACGAAAACTCTAAATGGAGCTGGCTGCCTGGCCAAACTGTGCAATCAGGGGAAAAGGGCCTTGGTCAGGGAGGTGACCAAGAACCTCATGGTCACTAGCTCCAGAGTTCCTCTGTGGAGATGGGAGAACCTTCCAGAAGGACAACCATCTCTGCAGCACTCCACCAATCAGGCCTTTATGTCAGAGTGGCCAGGCAGAAGCCACTCCTCGATAAAAGGCACATGACAGCCCACTTGGAGTTTGCCAAAACAAAGGACTCAGACCATGAGAAACAAGATTGAACTCTTTGGCTTGAATGCCAAGAGTCACGCCTGGAGAAAACCTGGCACCATCCCTACGGTGAAGCATGATCTTGGCACCATCCCTACGGTGAAGCATGATGTTGGCAGCATCATGCTGTGGGGCTGTTTTTCAGCGGCAGGGACTTGCAGATTAGTTCGGATCAAGGGAAAGATGAACAGAGCAAAGTACTGAGAGATCCTTGATGAAAATACTCCAGAGCGCTCAGGACCTCAGACTGGGTCGAAGGTTCACCTTCCACCTGGACAACTACCCTAAACACACAGCCAAGACAACGCAGGAGTGGCTTTGGGACAAGTCTATGAATGTCTTTGAGTGGCCAGCCGGAGCCTGGACTTGAACCCTATCGAATATCCCTGGAGTCACCTGAAAATAGCTGTGCAACGACACTCCCCATCCAACCTGGCAGAGTTTGAGGGGATTTGCAGAGAAAAATGGGAGAAACTCCCCAAATACAGGTGTGCCGAGTAGAGGTCGACCGATTACGATTTTTCAACGCCGATACCAATTTATTGGAGGACCAAAAAAAGCCGATACCGATTAATCGGACGATTTTTATGTATTATTGTAATAATGACAATTACAACAATACTGAATTAACACTTTTATTTTAACTTAATATAATACATAAATAAAATCTATTTAGTCTCTAAATAATGAAACATTCTCAATTTGCTTTAAATATTGCAAAAACACAGTGTTGGGGAAGAAAGTGCAATATGTGCCATTTAAAAAAGCTAACGTTTAATTTCCTTGCCCAGAACATGAGAACATATGAAAGCTGGTGGTTCAATATTCCTAGTTCTTCAGTATTTCCAGTTAAGAAGTTTTAGGTTGTAATTATAGGAATTATGATGCATTGACTATTTCTCTCTAGGCCATTAGTATTTCATATAACTTTGACTATTGGATGTTCTAATAGGCACTTTAGTATTGCCAGCCTAATCTTAGGAGTTGATAGGCTTGAAGTCATAAACAGCGCTGTGAATCAAGCATTGCTAAGTACTGCTGGCAAACGCTGTAATGTTTGAATGAATAATTACGACCCTGCTGCCGCCTACCACTGCTCAGTCAGACTGCTCTATCAAATCATGGACTTAATTATAATATAATAAACACAGAAATATGAGCCTTAGGTCATTAATATGGTAAAATCCGGAAATATAATTTAGAAAACAAAGCGTTTATTCTTTCAAGTAAAATAAGGAAACGTTCCGTATTTTATCGAACGGGTGGCAACCCTAAGTCTAAATATTGCTGTTACATTGCACAACCTTCAATGTTATGTCATAATTATGGAAAATTATGGAAAATTTGTTTGCAACGAGCCAGGCGGCCCAAACTGTTGCATATACCCTGACTCTGCGTGCAATGAACGCAAGAGAAGTGACACAATTTCCCTAGTTAATATTGCCTGCTAACATTAATTTATTTTAACTAAATATGCTGTTTTTTTTTTAAATACACTTCTGTGTATTGATTTTAAGAAAGACATTGATGTTTATGGTTAGGTACATTCGTGCAACGATTGTGCTTTTTTTGCGAATGTGCATTTGTTAAATCATCCCCCGTTTGGCGAAGTAGTCTGTGATTCGATGATAAATTAACAGGCACCGCATTGATTATATACAACGCAGGACAAGCTAGTTAACCTAGTAATATCATCAACCATGTGTAGTTAACTAGTGATTATGTGAAGATTGATTGTTTTTTTTACAAGATAAGTTTAATGCTAGCTAGGAACTTACCTTGGCTCGTTGCTGCACTTGCGTAACAGGTGGTCAGCATGCCATGCTGTTTCCTCGTGGAATGCAATGTAATCGGCATCCAAAAATGCAGATTACCGATTGTTATGAAAATGTGATATCGGCCCTAATTAATCGGCCGACCTCTAGTGTCAAGCTTGTAGCATCATACCAAAGAAGACTCGAGGCTGTAATCGCTGCCAAAGGTGCTTCAACAAAGTACTGAGTAAAGGGTCTGAATACTTATCTAAATGTGATATTTCAGTTTTATATATTTGCAAAATAAATCGAAAAACCTGTTTGTGCTATGTCATTATGGTAATTATGTGTAGATTGATGAGGAAAAACAACAATTGAATCAATTTTAGAATAAGGCTGTAACGTATCAAAATGTGGAAGAAGTCAAGAGGTCTGAATACATTCCGAATGCACTGTATATTGTAAATCATCCTTAAATTAAAAAAGTATATAAAAAATAATCCAGATCAGATTTTTTTTAGGCCATATCGCCATCCCTATCATGTCCTCTTCACGACTATGTTGCTGTGTTTGGACCATGATAAGTCCTTAGTGATGTGGACATCGAGGAACTTGACGCTCTTGACCCGCTCCACCACAGCCCCGTCAACGTGAATGGAAGTGTGTTTGGCCCTCCGTTTCCTGTAGTCCACGATAAGCTCCTTTGCCTTGCCCACGTTGAGGGACAGACTGTTGTCCAGGCACCATACTGCCAGGTCTCTGACTTCCCTATAGGCTGTCTCATCGTTCATGCTGTATTGATTATTAATTTGAGTCACTCACGTCATTGTTGTAGGATAGTGTCCATGCTTCGAATGTTTAAGTATACAATTTCAACATGGTTGGTTCTATTTGTTCTACACCTGTTTCTCAGACATGTTTGAGGTGGAAATGATTTGGAGGTCCTCATGCTTATGGTATTGTCAGTGGAATGTTCAGGCCAGACTGATCTGAACCTTATTTTGCAAATTTAGCAAGGTGCTTTGATTGTGGAGAATATATTCCCTTTCTTAAAATGTCTTTGTTGATCAAATAGTTAAAATATTTTAACTTAAATTACTTGTACTATTATGAATATTTTATTGAGTAATCTGTGGTTTGGCACTTTTGCTAAGGGCTATTGTTTATCATGCTACAGAGAGGGATGCTTTAAAAATAAATTATCATCTAAATGCTACCTGTCCAGGTTTAGTTATCTATTTTCAGTTCCAACTGTTTGGGAGGGAGCATTGTTTATAACATGTCAGCCTATTTGTTGTGTTTTGATAATAATTATTTGATAACTACAAAGTGGGATTTAGGTTTGTTTAGTCATCAGTTGTGATTGGGACACATTTTTTGTTAATCTGAATTAAATTAGGTGGGGCTGAATGATTATCTACCGGTGTGTCTTTATTACGAAAAATATTTGTCTGTACCCTACACACTGAACCTTTTTTGCAGTAGTCACTATTCTATTATGTTGCAACCTTTTATTTCAATAGGTCTAGATGAAGTGAATTATTGTTGCTAATGTGTGTTATCATGACACTAAAGGAAGTGGGTCTCATGTCAGAGAACAACCTCTGTTTCAGCAGTGTCTTGAATTTGGAATCCGTGACGTTGTATGACCTGAAGTCCCTGAAAGTGTCCCACACATTGAAAAAAAGTTAGGAGTTGGATGGGTGCCAACCTGTTGTGCTGCATTATGCTTTTCAAGGCTGTATACTGTTGCAATTTCCATACCCTCAAATGCTTAACAGATGTTTTCTGACTTATCTACAGGTCCAAGATCCCAGTTCCAGACCTGTGATGAGTACTGATCAGAACCTGCTGTGAGTGGAAAAGGAGCATTTTTCTCATCAGAGAAGCACTTTATCAGTGCCCTACCACTACAGAGCAGCAGGTAGGCTCGTGTTTTATTCTGTCAAAGAACGGATGCCATGCACTCATTTGTTTGATTTGTGGTGGTTCCATTTCTTTTGTAAACCATAGGAATCATGTATATTTACAATTTCAACAGACTAGGCTTGTCCCAGTAGTGGTGTTCTATATAGTTTTTATGAACTGGGTGGTTCGAGCCCTGAATGCTGATTTGCTGACAGCTGTGGTATATTTAAGCAATAATGCCTGAGGTGTGGTATATGGCCCATATACCACGGCTAAGGGCTGTTAGGCACGATGCAACGCGGATTGCCTGGACACAGCCCTTAGCCGTGGTATATTTGCCATATATCACAAACCCCCAAGGTGCCTTATTTTTATTATAAACTGGTTACCAATGTAATTAGAGCTGTAAAAATAAATGTTTTGGTATACGGTCTGATATACCACGGCTGTCAGCCAATCAGCATTCTGGGCTCGATCCACCCAGTTTGTAACAGAACATATACCATGGGTATGACAAAACATTTATTTTTACTGCTCTAATGACATTGATAACCAGTTTCTAATAGCAATAAAGCACGTCTGTGGTTTGTGATATAGGGCAAATATACCACGGCTAAGGGCTGTATCCAGGCAATCTGCATTGTGTCGTGCCTAAGAACGGCCCTTGGCCATATACCACACCTCCTCAGCCTTTATTGCTTAATTGTACGAATTTGACGATATGGGAGAATTTGCTCAGATTTTCTGTTTTTCCAATATCATTTTCAATATCAAATATTTTAAGAGGTAAATGTTTTATCTGAAGATGTACAAATATTGTTCTGTAGGAGGGGTTTTAAAATACTCATAACTTTGTTTAATCAAAAATTATTCTGCTACTGTTTTGTCATTTTACCATGGTTGTGGTGTAACAAGATCTAGGCTAAAAAGGATAAATTCACTATTCAGCTACGGGTAGAGTTATCATTATAACTACAGCAGCCAACCTGCTGTAGCCATTTTGTGGAAAGGAGGAAAATTGATGGTATGAAAAGACGACAGCAATGGCTGACAAAAAGAAATTCTGATAATTTTGGGAAAAGGGTTGTCTGTTGATATGAAGAAAGTAGTTGAACATTGACAAAGTGCTGCTCCACCCACCCTCCCCAAAACAACCACACTCTTCAGTTAAATGGAGTTGCAGAGTAGCTATCTCAAGCTCGTCTCTTGTGCTCTTCTCTTAACTGTAGACGTTCTGTTTGAAAGTAGTGAGTGACTCCATCATCTATGGAGGAGAATGTGAGCCCTGAGCTCTATCTAGCTCTCGAGCCAGAGCAGAGCCAGGACCCTATGGATAGCAGCTCTCAAGGTACCTTGGACTAGCTTCCTTTCCCTTGTCAATGAGGGGGGCATCTTGTTTGTTTAACTTTAATAATGGGCACTGCACTGCTGGATTCTCTGTAATTACTCGTTGTAAGGTGTTGATTAGTGTGTAGGGTCAGGAGTACTAGAATCACAATGCATTTCACTATTCCTATATACGCTTTCAAGACCTAATTAGCTTAGTAAATCAGTCTTTTGATTGGCAAAATATGCTACTTCACGTAAACACATTATTTGTGGCCCTTAATGTGTCTATACCATCAACAGCTATCCCAGAGGACGATAAGGTCCAGAAGGACAGAGTAGATAAAGAAGACCAAGAGCACGGTGACAATGCTACTGAGGAAAAGCTAGAGGAGACGGAGCAATCTGCTAAGACCACAAGCGAGTTCAAGAAGACCTGGGGATTCCGCCGGACCACCATAGCCAAGAGAGAAATGCCAGGAGACACGACTGCTGAGAGCCAGGATGGCCAAGTAGGGCCTGTGCGCCGCAGCGGGAGGCAGGCCAAACGCACTGACAAGTTGGAGGAGTTCCTGCTCACCACCAAGAGAGCGCGTACAGTGGGGAGGAGAAGTGCACCTGGCAGCGTAGAGGGTGGGGACCCTCCCTCCCAGACCCATACAGATGCGGAGACTGCCTCTGAGGCCAGCTTTGACGGCAACACAGAGGCCAAGTCTGTGGAGGGTAAACCAGATTCACCTGTGAGGAAGACGGGCAGGAAGAGGACAACTCGGAAGGCTAAAGGCCGTGGCAGCTGCAGAGGTGGCTCGGTCAGTGACGATGGAAGCTCTGACAATGAAGAGAAGGGTAGTGGAGATGCACCCAAAGAGCCCCAGCCCCAGGAGGAGAAGGAGGAGGACAAGAAGACAATCATCCCTGAAAAGAAAGAGGAGGAGGATATAGTGCAGCCGCAGCCAGAGCAGGACTCTGTGAAGAAAGAAGTGTCAGAAAAAGAAGAGGAGGAGGACGAGAAGGAGGAAAATGAAAAAGAGGAGAGCGAGGGAAAGCCCGTGGAGACCAGTGGGAGGCATGCCTCCAGGTCCAGCAGTCCTGCCAAGGTGGCAAGTAGGGGCACCAACCCAAGCAAGAGAGACACCAAGTCCAGAGGGGCAAAAACCCGCAAAGAGGAAGATAATGAGGATGATGATGAATACCCATCATCCTCATCATCCAGTGACTCGGGCGACGCTGAAGGATATGACCCTAATGCATTGTACTGCATCTGTCGACAGAAACACAACAAAAGGTAAACATTTGGATGTTATTTTGCATTTCAATTGGAAATCTGATGCTTTGTCTGATCCTTCATGGATTACAGATTGTGATCAAAATAGCCTCCCATTTCCCACCTACAAGGGGATGAATAGTTAGTGATTAGTTAACCTGAGTGATGTCCTTGACTTGTAAACTATTATCACGATACTTTGCAGCCAACAGGATATCTATTGCGATTCTCACGATTCTATATGTATTGCGATTCGATACTGTTATTTTACTGCGATTCAATGTTTCATATTGCTCACCACATGGTCGCTGGACCAGAGAGAAAGCCATGAGAAACACATTTTGATCAGTCAGGAAAATAAATGTGCGCAAAACAAATTGGCTCCCTTTTTAAAAGATGGAGAACAAGCTGTGAAGGTAAAATACTGGAGTTTTGGTGCAGGTACAGCCAACTAGTGCAAAATTATAGAAATACTGGAGTTTTGGTGCAGGTACAGCCAACTAGTGCAAAATTATAGAAATACTGGAGTTTTGGTGCAGGTACAGCCAACTAGTGCAAAGTTATAGAAATACTGGAGTTTTGGTGCAGGTACAGCCAACTAGTGCAAAATTATAGAAATACTGGAGTTTTGGTGCAGGTACAGCCAACTAGTGCAAAATTATAGAAATACTGGAGTTTTGGTGCAGGTACAGCCAACTAGTACAAAATTATAGAAATACTGGAGTTTTGGTGCAGGTACAGCCAACTAGTGCAAAATTATAGAAATACTGGAGTTTTGGTGCAGGTACAGCCAACTAGTGCAAAATTATAGAAATACTGGAGTTTTGGTGCAGGTACAGCCAACTAGTGCAAAATTATAGAAATACTGGAGTTTTGGTGCAGGTACAGCCAACTAGTGCAAAATTATAGAAATACTGGAGTTTTGGTGCAGGTACAGCCAACTAGTGCAAAATTATAGCGACATTGTCAAAACAATGTGATATGAATTGTCAAAAATAATTTATAAAAATAAAATATCACAATATGTAACCCTCCCATTGCTGCTGTTTGTATAGTAGTCTCTATGCTCTGCTAAGTGCTCTGTGTGCACCCAGGTTCATGATCTGCTGCGACCGCTGTGAGGAGTGGTTCCATGGAGACTGTGTGGGCATCACTGAGGCTCGTGGACGTCTGATGGAGAGGAATGGGGAGGACTACGTCTGCCCCAACTGTACCACCAAGAAGAGCCAGACAGCCAAGCCCAATGGCAAACTCAAAGCAGCTGTCCCTGGAGCCCGCAAGGCCGAGCAGAGCCCCTCTGTGGCAGCTTCCTCACCTACAGCTGCTGCTGGTGCAGATGAGAAGGGTGGTGATGACTTGGGTATTAAAGGGAGAATAGAGAAAACAACAAACCCCAGTGGAAAAAAGAAGATCAAGATTTTTCAGGCAGTAGGTTTTCTATTACTTTTCTCATAGCTCCAGTGGATGAACTCAACAAAAAACTGTTCACGTTTGTCATGCCAATAATAGCTTTCTGAAAGACATCTGAGAGCTCCACATTAGGGATGGGTGTGAATACTTGATTGAAGTTTTCTATTTTATTACAATAATTGAATAAAAGCACTCAATGTGTAAACAATGGCAACATATCAAACTCTGAGATTTGTTTGTAGTGAAAGTAGGTTTTCTTTTTCAGTTGTGTCAGGACAGCCTGTATTTGGAACAACCGTGTTGCACTGTGCACCTGTGTGACCTGTTTGACTTTCAACAGGCGGCAGAGGAGTCTAATCTGCCCAAATGTATCGGGCCAGGCTGTGAGAAGAACGCCCTGAAGGACTCTGTCTACTGCGGCAGTGAGTGTATCCTGAGACACGCCGCCGCAGCCATGGCAGCCAAGTCCATCTCCGAGCCCAAGCAGAAAGATGAACCTAAGCAGAAAGACCAAGACAAGGCCAAGGGACCGAAGAAAACACCTGGTACCAGGGCAATGCCCAAGGTAAACATGGGGTTCATAAGATACCGAAGATGTTTACATTTTTACCTACTGAAACTGGTTAGTAATATATTGTGTGGAGCCCAAATTAAGCATAGGCCTCATACATTCCAATGTTTTGAAATACGTTCTCTAAATCAGGCCAAAAAGGTCCGCCAATTTTGAGTGTGAAATTGAGTGTGAATATCTCATTACCAGCGGGTTATACAACTGGTTAGATTTTTTTTCAGAAATATCTGAGTAATTACAGTGACCTGAAATAATGTTTATTGGTTACTTGCTAGATTGTTATTTTTTTCTGAGTCATTGGTAGCAAACATTCATGGGAAGGTTGGTGATTGATTGCATCAGGGGTGGCAGGGTAGCCTAGTGGTTAGTGTTGGACTAGTAACCGGAAGGTTGCAAGTTCAAACCCTCGAGCTGACAAGGTACAATCTGTCATTCTGCCCCTGAACAGGCAGTTAACCCACCGTTCCTAGGCCGTCATTGAAAATAAGAATTTGTTCTTAACTGACTTGCCTAGTTAAATAGAGGTTAAAAAAAAAAAAATAGTAGGAATTATAGAACACAATTCTGGTCTGAGGAACATCTTGTGGAGGAGAGACAGGAGAAATATATTTGCCGTCATTTGATTGTTATTCAATAGCTATTTCATCTATTTAGCTGTGTAATAAAATACAGACAACTGTCATATGATTTACTAAATTGTTATTTTTTCCCCAACATAATGAATTGGCAGCAGTTTACAGTTGTATATACAGTACCAGTCAAAAGTTTGGACACCTATTCATTCAAGGGTTTTTCTTTATTTTTTACTGTTTTCTACATTGTAGAATAATAATTAAGACATCAAAACTGTGAAATAACACATATGGTATCATGTAGTAACCAAACAAGCGTATTTTATATTTGAGATTCTTCAAATAGCCACCCTTTGCCTTGACAGCTTTGCACACGCTTGGGCATTTTCTCAACCAGCTTCATGAGGTAGTCACCTGATATGCTTTTCCAACAGTCTTGAAGGAGTTCCCACATATGCTGGGCACTTGATGGCTGTTTTTCCTTCATTCTGCAGTCCAACTCATCCCAAACCATGTCAATTGGGTTGAGGTTGGGTGATTGTGGAGGCCAGGTCATCTGATGGAGCATTCCATCACTCTCCTTCTTGGTCAAATAGCCCTTACACAGACTGGAGGTGTGTTTTGGGTGATTGTCCTGTTGAAAAATGAATGATAGTCCCACTAAGCACAAACCAGATGGGATGGCATATCGCTGCAGAATGCTGTGGTAGCCATGCTGGTTAAGTGTGCCTTGAATTCTAAATAAATCAGACAGTGTCACCAGCAAAGCCCCATCACACATGCGGAGATCATCGGTTCACCTACTCTGCGTCTCACAAAGACACGACGGTTAGAACCAAAAATCTAAACTTTGGACTCATCAGTCTAATTAATGTCCATTGCTTGTGTTTTTTGGCCCAAGCACATCTCTTCTTCTTATTGGTGTCCTTTAGTAGTGATTTATTTGCAGAAATTTGACCACGAAGACCTTATTCATGCAGTCTCCTCTGAACAGTTGATATTGACATTAGAGGTCGACCGATTAATCGGAATGGCCGATTAATTAGGGACGATTTCAAGTTTTCAAAACAATCGCAAATCGTTTTTTTTGGACACTGATTTGGTCTTTTTCTTATTCTTTTTTTTACACCTTTATTTAATCTTTATTTAACTAGGCAAGTCAGTTAAGAACACATTCTTATTTTCAATGACGGCCAAGGAACGGTGGGTTAACTGCCTCGTTCAGGGGCAGAACGACAGATTTTTACCTTGTCAGCTCAGGGGATTCAATCTTGCAATCTTACAGTTAACTAGTCCAACGCTCTAACCATTGCACTCCATGAGGAGCCTGCCTGTTACGCGAATGCAGTAAGCCAAGGTAAGTTACTAGCTAGCATTAAACTTATCTTATAAAAACAATCAATCAATCATAATCACTAGTTAACTACACATGGTTGATGATATTACTAGTTTATCTAGCGTGTCCTGCGTTGCATATAATCGATGCGGTGCGTATCGTTGCTCCAATGTGTACCTAACCATAAACATCAATGCCTTTCTTAAAATCAATACACAGAAGTATATATTTTTAAATATGCATATTTAGCTAAAATATATCCAGGTTAGCAGGCAATATTAACCAGGTGAAATTGTGTCACTTCTCTTGCGTTCATTGCACGCAGAGTCCGTGTATATGCAACAGTTTGGGCCGCCTAATTTGCCAGAATTTTACGTAATTATGACATAACATTGAAGGTTGTGCAATGTAACTGGAATATTTAGACTTATGGATGCCACCCGTTAGATAAAATACGGAACGGTTCCGTATTTCACTGAAAGAATAAACATCTTGTTTTCGAGATGATAGTTTCCGGATTCGACCATATTAATGACCTAAGGCTCGTATTTCTGTGTGTTATCATGTTATAACTAAGTCTATGATTTGATAGAGCAGTCTGACTGAGCGATGGTAGGCAGCAGCAGGCTCGTAAGCATTCATTCAAACAGCACTTTTGTGCGTTTGCCAGCAGCTGTTTATGACTTCAAGCCTATCAACTCCCGAGATTAGGCTCGTGTAACCAATGTGAAATGGCTAGCTAGTTAGCGGGGTCCGCGCTAATAGCGTTTCAAACGTCACTCGCTCTGAGACTTGGAGTGGCTGTTCCCCTTGCTCTGCAAGGGCTGCGGCTTTTGTGGAGCGATGGGTAACGCTGCTTCGAGGGTGGCTGTTGTCGTTGTGTTCCTGGTTCGAGCCCAGGTAGGAGCGAGGGGAGGGACGGAAGCTATATTGTTACACTGGCAATACTAAATTGCCTATAAGAACATCAATAGTCAAAGGTTAATGAAATACAAATGGTATAGAGAGAAATAGTCTGAGCAAGGAACTCAAACGTTAGCTTTCTTGCATGGCACATATTGCACTTTTACTTTCTTCTCCAACACTTTGTTTTTGCATTATGTACATTTACATTTACATTTAAGTCATTTAGCAGACGCTCTTATCCAGAGCGACTTACAAATTGGTGCTTTCACCTTATGACATCCAGTGGAACAGCCACTTTACAATAGTGCATCTAAGTCTTTTAAGGGGGGGTGAGAAGGATTACTTTATCCTATCCTAGGTATTCCTTAAAGAGGTGGGGTTTCAGGTGTCTCCGGAAGGTGGTGATTGACTCCGCTGTCCTGGCGTCGTGAGGGAGTTTGTTCCACCATTGGGGGGCCAGAGCAGCGAACAGTTTTGACTGGGCTGAGCGGGAACTGTACTTCCTCAGTGGTAGGGAGGCGAGCAGGCCAGAGGTGGATGAACGCAGTGCCCTTGTTTGGGTGTAGGGCCTGATCAGAGCCTGGAGGTACTGAGGTGCCATTCCCCTCACAGCTCCGTAGGCAAGCACCATGGTCTTGTAGCGGATGCGAGCTTCAACTGGAAGCCAGGGGAGAGAGCGGAGGAGCGGGGTGACGTGAGAGAACTTGGGAAGGTTGAACACCAGACGGGCTGCGGCGTTCTGGATGAGTTGTAGGGTTTAATGGCACAGGCAGGGAGCCCAGCCAACAGCGAGTTGCAGTAATCCAGACGGGAGATGACAAGTGCCTGGATTAGGACCTGCGCCGCTTCCTGTGTGAGGCAGGGTCGTACTCTGCGGATGTTGTAGAGCATGAACCTACAGGAACGGGCCACCGCCTTGATGTTAGTTGAGAACGACAGGGTGTTGTCCAGGATCACGCCAAGGTTCTTAGCGCTCTGGGAGGAGGACACGATGGAGTTGTCAACCGTTATGGCGAGATCATGGAACGGGCAGTCCTTCCCCCGGGAGGAAGAGCAGCTCCGTCTTGCCGAGGTTCAGCTTGAGGTGGTGATCCGTCATCCACACTGATATGTCTGCCAGACATGCAGAGATGCGATTCGCCACCTGGTCATCAGAGGGGGGAAAGGAGAAGATTAATTGTGTGTCGTCTGCATAGCAATGATAGGAGAGACCATGTGAGGTTATGACCGAGCCAAGTGACTTAGTGTATAGCGAGAATAGGAGAGGGCCTAGAACAGAGCCCTGGGGGACACCAGTGGTGAGAGCGCGTGGTGAGGAGACAGATTTTCGCCACGCCACCTGGTAGGAGCGACCTGTCAGGTAGGACGCAATCCAAGCATGGGCCGCGCCGGAGATGCCCAACTCGGAGAGGGTGGAGAGGAGGATCTGATGGTTCACAGTATCGAAGGCAGCCGATAGGTCTAGAAGGATGAGAGCAGAGGAGAGAGAGTTAGCTTTAGCAGTGCGGAGCGCCTCCGTGATACAGAGAAGAGCAGTCTCAGTTGAATGACTAGTCTTGAAACCTGACTGATTTGGATCAAGAAGGTCATTCTGAGAGAGATAGCGGGAGAGCTGGCCAAGGACGGCACGTTCAAGAGTTTTGGAGAGAAAAGAAAGAAGGGATACTGGTCTGTAGTTGTTGACATCGGAGGGATCGAGTGTAGGTTTTTTCAGAAGGGGTGCAACTCTCGCTCTCTTGAAGACGGAAGGGACGTAGCCAGCGGTCAGGGATGAGTTGATGAGCGAGGTGAGGTAAGGGAGAAGGTCACCGGAAATGGTCTGGAGAAGAGAGGAGGGGATAGGGTCAAGCGGGCAGGTTGTTGGGCGGCCGGCCGTCACAAGACGCGAGATTTCATCTGGAGAGAGAGGGGAGAAAGAGGTCAGAGCACAGGGTAGGGCAGTGTGAGCAGAACCAGCGGTGTCGTTTGACTTAGCAAACGAGGATCGGATGTCGTCGACCTTCTTTTCAAAATGGTTGACGAAGTCATCTGCAGAGAGGGGGAGGGGGGAGGAGGATTCAGGAGGGAGGAGAAGGTTGCAAAGAGCTTCCTAGGGTTAGAGGCAGATGCTTGGAATTTAGAGTGGTAGAAAGTGGCTTTAGCAGCAGAGAGAGAAGAGGAAAATGTAGAGAGGAGGGAGTGAAAGGATGTCAGGTCCGCAGGGAGGCGAGTTTTCCTCCATTTCCGCTCGGCTGCCCGGAGCCCTGTTCTGTGAGCTCGCAATGAGTCGTCGAGCCACGGAGCGGGAGGGGAGGACCGAGCCGGCCTGGAGGATAGGGGACATAGAGAGTCAAAGGATGCAGAAAGGGAGGAGAGGAGGGTTGAGGAGGCAGAATCAGGAGATAGGTTGGAGAAGGTTTGAGCAGAGGGAAGAGATGATAGGATGGAAGAGGAGAGAGTAGCGGGGGAGAGAGAGCGAAGGTTGGGACGGCGCGATACCATCCGAGTAGGGGCAGTGTGGGAGGTGTTGGATGAGAGCGAGAGGGAAAAGGATACAAGGTAGTGGTCGGAGACTTGGAGGGGAGTTGCAATGAGGTTAGTGGAAGAACAGCATCTAGTAAAGATGAGGTCGAGCGTATTTCCTGCCTTGTGAGTAGGGGGGAAGGTGAGAGGGTGAGGTCAAAAGAGGAGAGGAGTGGAAAGAAGGAGGCAGAGAGGAATGAGTCAAAGGTAGACGTGGGGAGGTTAAAGTCGCCCAGAACTGTGAGAGGTGAGCCGTCCTCAGGAAAGGAGCTTATCAAGGCATCAAGCTCATTGATGAACTCTCCGAGGGAACCTGGAGGGCGATAAATGATAAGGATGTTAAGCTTGAAAGGGCTGGTAACTGTGACAGCATGGAATTCAAAGGATGCGATAGACAGATGGGTAAGGGGAGAAAGAGAGAATGACCACTTGGGAGAGATGAGGATCCCGGTGCCACCACCCCGCTGACCAGAAGCTCTCGGGGTGTGCGAGAACACGTGGGCAGACGAAGAGAGAGCAGTAGGAGTAGCAGTGTTGTCTGTGGTGATCCATGTTTCCGTCAGTGCCAAGAAGTCGAGGGACTGGAGGGAGGCATAGGCTGAGATGAACTCTGCCTTGTTGGCCGCAGATCGGCAGTTCCAGAGGCTACCGGAGACCTGGAACTCCATGTGGGTCGTGCGCGCTGGGACCACCAGATTAGGGTGGCCGCGGCCACGCGGTGTGGAGCGTTTGTATGGTCTGTGCAGAGAGGAAAGAACAGGGATAGACAGACACATAGTTGACAGGCTACACAAGAGGCTACGCTAATGCAAAGGGGATTGGAATGACAAGTGGACTACACGTCTCGAGTGTTCAGAAAGTTAAGCTTACGTAGCAAGAATCTTATTGACTAAAATGATTAAAATGATACAGTACTGCTGAAGTAGGCTAGCTGGCAGAGGCTGCGTTGTTGACTATGTAGGCTAGCTGGCAGTGTCTGCGTTGTTGACACTACACTAATCAAGTCGTTCCGTTGAGTGTAATAGTTCCTACTGTGCTGCTATTCGGGGCTAGCTGGCTAGCTAGCAGTGTTGATTACGTTACGTTGCGTTAAAAGAACGACAATAGCTGGCTAGCTAACCTAGGAAATCGCTCTAGACTACACAATTATCTTTGATACAAAGACGGCTATGTAGCTAGCTATGTAGCTAGCTACGATCAAACAAATCAAGCCGTTGTACTGTAATGAAATGAAATGAAAAATGTGATACTACCTGTGGAGCGAAGCGAAATGCGACCGGATTGTTGAGTGCGGAAGTTCTGTTCGGTAGACGTTGGCTAGCTGTTGGCTAGCTAGGAGTGTCTCCTACGTTAAGGACGACAAATAGCTGGCTAGCTAACCTCGGTAAATTAAGATAATCACTCTAAAACTACACACTCTAACTACACAATTATCTTGGATACGAAGACAGCAAAGACAACTATGTAGCTAGCTAACACTACACTAATCAAGTCGTTCAGTTGAGTGTAATAGTTGTGCTGCTAATCGGTAGACGGTGGACTAGCTAACGGTGGACGTTAGCTAGCTGGCTAGCTGCAGGGCAGTGTAGACTGCGTTAGGACGACGAAATACGATAATTACGCAATTATCTATGATACAAAGACGGCTATGTAGCTAGCTAAGAAGAAATTGCTAAGATTAGACAAATCAAACCGTTGTACTATAATGAAATGTATAATGAAATGTAATGAAATGTAATACTACCTGCGGACCGAGTGTGTTGAACATGTTTCATTATTTATTCATTATTTATTTGAGGCTAAATTGATTTTATTGATGTATTTTATTAAGTTAAAATAAGTGTTCATTCAGTATTGTTGTAATTGTCATTATAGCAAATACATTTGTAAAAATCGGCCGATTAAGCGGTATCGTGTTTTTTTTGTCCTCCAATAATTGGTATCGGCGTTGAAAAATCATGATCGGTTTACATGTTTCTGTTAATTGTGAAACATTTTTTGGGGCTGCAATTTCTAAGGCTGGTAACTTTAACTTCATCTGCAGCAGAGATAACTCTAGGTCTTCCTTTCCTGTGGCGGTCCTCATAAGTGCCAGTTTCATCATAGCGCTTGATGGTTTTTGCGACTAAGGCCTTCATGTCTTAAAGTAATGATGGACTGTCATTTCTCTTTGCTTATTTGAGCTGTTCTTGCCATAATATGGACTTGGTTGTCTTCTGAATACCAACCCAACCTTTTCACACACAACTGATTGGCTGAAACGCATAAAGAAGGAAAGAAATTCCACAAATTTCAATTTTTACAAGGCACACCTGTTAACTGAAATGCATTCCAGGTGACTACCTTATGAAGCCGGTTGAGAGAATGCCAAGAGTGTGCAAAGTTGTCATCAATTACATACATAACACCATAACTTTCAATATTTTGCTATGAAACCCTTCCTGTGCACGTTACTGATTTGAGTGAATGTCTGTCTGTCCATCCAGAAGAATTCCACCACTGGGAGGAAGACCAGCAAGAAGTCCACAGAGGAGGAAGAGTCTGACGGTGAGGCCGATGAGGATGGTGATGAAGAGTCACACGAAGAGCATCCACCGCCACCTGCCATGTCGTCCTGGTCCAGCGACCATAATTACAATGCAGTAACGCCAGAAAAGACTACACCCATAGCACCACCAACAGTGTTAAACAAAACGTGTATGTATCTCTTTGAAGGTCTTAATAATCCACTCTTAACTGTTTATCTTCTCACACTATAGGGGTTGTCAAGTGAGCCAGTTGAATGTATGATATGCATTGATCTATTACTGGTTCTTTGAAAAACCACGCTGTTTGCCCATTATAAATGTGGTTGTTATCATGGTGACGTAATGGCTTAGCTGAATGACCCATATCTGTGGGGAAAATTGTAATGACAATGGGTCCCCGAATGTATTCTATGTATGTTGCCAGGGCATGGTTACTTAGTCAGGTATGCAGAGTGGGTAAGTACACATTGCAATGAATGGATACAAAGGTAAGTATTTTAGGATTTATTTTGAAAACTCTATTGTTAAAAAGAAAATCAGGAACCATGAACAAAACAATGGTTGGGGATTACTTGTGTAGATTCATATAAATCCTAGGTTGCTGTTTGTGTGTTGGCACCCATGTGGTGCGTATGAGTATCTCCATGTGCTCCTCTTGCTGTCCATCTGAAGGCAGTCCCTCCCTCTTCTCTCCAGCAGGTAGGTCTGTGATTTTTTTAATCCCTGGATTTATACAGTGGACTATACAGAAATACAGCTCACTGCTGATTTAATTAAGCCATAAGTTTCTTCAGCGCAGCCAAGGAAGTATTCACTATTAGTTTTGTAAATAACGTGCTGGGTTTTAAAATAGTTTGCATTATTATTCATATTGAATGTCATGCATCCAAACTCCCTCTGCGACACTGGCAATAAAATAAAAGGTGTTAAGACAGATTTTGGATGCCTTGATTGATTATGGGAGAGGTCTTGGATTACTGGTACTGGGGATGTCCTGGCCAGTTGCTCTGACAGCATGTGCTACAGATCTACACCATGCCAGGAGGAAGTGCAAGTCTGAAGCGGACAGACTGGGGAACAGCTGGGACAGGAAATCTATAGCTTCTTCTGCTGAGACAAGACCAGCTGAAGACACAGAAGCACAGAAGTATTAGAATGACTGCACAAGAAGAGTGGAAGACCACAGTCGTCATAAACTACATAAAGAGTAGGGAGGCAGACTGTCACCTAAAAGTTATACCACACTTCTGATTTACTGATATGAAAATATATGAAAGATATATTTAGGGACAATTGAGTATATTTTTCACTATGAGGAACTCTGCTTTGGTTCCTAGCTTTATCCAGGTTACTTAAGAAGGCAGATATTACAGGTTGTGGATTTTTGGAGTGTGAGGGCAGTCGCAAGGTATTTGGCAGTTCACGCTCTCAGGAATCATCTTATCCACCATAATACCAGCTGTCTGTTACTCTCGACCTACATGGATGTCATATGTGATTCACTCAACCTGCTCGCATGTCTATATCTTCTGATCTGTAATATCTTATTTTGCAGACATACAAGTTCTGATTATGACATTTTGATTGTTTGACAACGAGATCTATATTTTTTGGTACAAATCAGTCAACTTGAAATTGTCTCTCTTTGTATCACAGAGCAATTGTGTAGCTGGTGATGGCAATAACATTTTCTCTTGATGGCACTCGGGTATTGCCGTTTTGCATGTACATTCCAAATTCTCATACTTTGGTAATGAGCAACACAGACATGGCAGAAAAGCTTCATGTGCTTTAACAAAGCTAAAAACGAATATAGATGGTCATACAAATGTAATCTGTGCTAGTATGCACAACCCATGTCTGTTGAAGATGTTGCATTGATCTTAAATAGTTTTTAGTGAATTGTTGAGGTTGGTAATATTCCTTGACAATACATATTTAGTCTTTATTGAATTCTCATTAAATGTGTACCCCTGAAGGTAGATGGTGTTAGGACATCACTACACTGTTTTGTGTGCTAGCTTCACAGCTCTACTGTTTTGTGTGCTAGCTTCACAGCTCTACTGTTTTGTGTGCTAGCTTCACAGCTCTACTGTTTTGTGTGCTAGCTTCACAGCTCTACGTTCAGTGGTGAACATATCCAATTGTAGGTGGTTAGTATGAAGATATATAATGTTCAGGCATTATCTTCCTTGACATGGTAAGTTCCAAGTTCAGTTGAACTTTTGGGAAACATTGTTTTTTTTCTTTCGGGCACTTGATAGAGTGGGTCAACTGGTGGGATCTTCAAAGACCAAACAAAGGGAGAAACCAATACAATTTTAGTTTTGTGGAGAAATCTCTGTACCCAGTGACTTTCTACACAGGGTGTCTTTGGACACATCTAGTATCTTTTCTTATCTAATGGGTTGTTGATTGGGTTCCAGTGTTGTAGCTCAGGAACGGATGTAAAATGTTGGTTATGCAGGCACCATTCATATCAGAGAGCACTGTTGCTTAGTACACAGTCAGGCCTGTGAGAATTTAGTCAGCTCATCCTTTCTGATAAGACTGAAGTGTTGAGTCTTGCCGACATTCTTCATGAAAAGGATTATCACCATTTCAACTGATGTTAAGAGGATTGAAATTGCAACGCCAACATGATGGCGATACATTTTTGCCGGAGAATAATGGAGATTTCTAATTTCTAACTTTCTGTTTATATTTATTCAACCCATTGTTGTATGTGTGCATATTGTTGGCTTTTTCAGTGTGTGGAAAGATGTATTTAACCAGGTTTATTTTGTTTCTAATGTCAAGGTATTTATTTCTACATCCAACAAAGTGAGGAGGTCCTGTCTTCAAATCACCAATGTTTTGTGTTTTTTGTATGCATTCTGGTCAGATGCTGTCTGACAGTCGGTCATTAAGTGAATCTAAGTGGGGATATCTTAAACCACCCCAAGATCACATTGAATATTCATACATGTCCTAAATTCTGAATTCTATTTACTTGACATTATGTTTATGATGGTTCACATACTGTTTGTACTTAAGTTTAAAATAAGTTGTTTTATCCTCCGCAGCTCCTGAAAAGGAGAGTGAAGAGGACCAGAGTGAGAAGGAACCAACCCCTCCTGAGAAGAAGTCTCCTGCTTCCACAGCACCGCTCAAAGGAGGAAAGAAGTCTCCTGGCCCCAAAGTATTAAAGCTATACACCAGACGCAATAAACCAGCAACTCCAGTCAGCAGTGCTAAGGCACCAAAGAAACAACCATATCCCACTCCTAGCAAAACAACTAAATCCAAGAAACCACCACCACCCCCTGCTGTCCTGACCCCTTCTGCCCCTGGCTCTCTAGACACCCCACGACATCACGTCACAGGGGCCCTGAGGGTCGGCAAGTCCAGCTTTACCATCCCTAAGAAGCAGGCCCAGCCCCAGCAGAGAGACTCCTTAGGCCGTAGTCCCTCCAGAATCCCATCTACACCAGCCCCCTCCTCCCGACGCCCTGAGCCAGCCACTTTAGCAACTTCCATGATGTGCCCGACGGCTCCGCCAAACAACCAGATGAGACAGAACATCCGCCGCTCGCTCACAGACATCCTATACAAGAGGTGTGTACCCCATAAGTTTATTGGAGAGAATAGTTGGTATTGTTTTGTGAACTTCATGCTACCTAAGGTCATTCATCTGAATGTTTATATTTCTAAAAGAATAAGACTGTTGTAGGCCAATGGGAAATGGATTTGCCTGAAATCTTTATTTATTTTTATTTTTTTAGCTCTAAATGTGAGTTGTATCTCATTGTCCCACCAGGGTGAGTGACAGTGATGATTTGAATATGTCTGAGAACGAGGTGGGAAAACTGGCTGTCAACATTGAGAAAGAGATGTTCAACCTCTGCTTGTGCACGGACAGCAAGTACAAGAACAAGTACAGGGGCCTCATGTTCAACCTGAAGGACCCCAAAAACAAGGTCAGTCCACAGAAACACTGACTTGGGCTCTTTTGGGTCTGCAGAAGAGACTAGTCAAGTGATAAGTTGTGTATGCTAAACCAAATATGCTGAATGTTGGAAAGCCATGTACATTTTAATGACAAACTGTCTTTCTATATTATAGTAATGCGTTGTTGGTATGTGGGTAAATTCACTTACAACATGAATTGATCGTGAGTCATGAATTGGATTTAAATTCATCTGCTGAATATTGGAAGTTATGCTCACTCCAACCCAGATGCGCAGCCTACCAGACCTAGAATTATGTGAATGACAGTGTGTTGTGCCTGTCTCAGGGCCTTTTCTACAGGGTGGTCTGGGGAGAGGTCAGCCCCTTCAGGTTGGTGAGGCTGAGTGCAGATGAGCTGCTCTCCAAAGAGATCTCAGAGTGGAGGAAGCCTGACACTACTGAGGTAAGAGAACATGATAATGGAAACCAATAATTCTATGAACAGAGCAATACTTGGAATTTCATTGATTGTGCAACTAAATATCACTACTAAAGAGACCATATCATTAGCCTTATATTCCCATATATTCGCTACAGACACTAAGTTGATGACCTATGTTGTATCCCATAGGCTCCCAGCGCTAGATCCCAGACAGGGCAGTCCAAATCGAGCCATAGGCAGGATGCTGGCCCCCCTGATGTGGACATGGAGGATGCTCCTCCAATGTCTGATGGAGATGTATGTATCTCTGGCACCTCCCCATCTCCTCGCATGGCATCTGCTGCAGTAAGTGGTAGTTTTGTCTTTCATCTTTATTTTCCCTGCGTAAGACTGAAAACATGCTATGCTGGGTGGCTAACATTTGGGTAATATATTGTGGTTTTACAGTTGAATTATCTTGCCAACCTGTCCTATCCTTCTTTAAACTGTCCCTTTGTCCTACTGAAGCTCATTGCCATCTGCCCCACACCCTTGCGTCACTCAAATCACACCCACTGTGCATAAATGTAGCTATTGTTTTACAGTTGATCTAATGATTCATGTATCAGAACTTTATTGCCATGCAACAAATGGTTGTTGAGAATAATTTTGGTATTCAGGCCCTCATCAGATTTGGCTATGGTTTATGTGCTATTTTGAGAATCCATTGAAGGTCATTTTGTAGATTTGACTGTCTCTCTGGTCTCCTTTTCCAATGTGTTCAGGAACAAGATGAAGCTGGCTCCACTCCCTTCTCTGGCTCAGTTCAGGCTGGGGTGAGGAGTGGCAGTGCCCTGCCAGATATCTTCAGCATGATGCGGGACACCACGGCCGAACACAGGGCCCATCTCTTTGACCTCAACTGCAAAATCTGTACAGGTAATAATGAATGAAAAGAATGAGAGGGTGAAGTGTTTTGATGGTATGTAAGAAACGGTGGCATATGCCCCTCAAAGATCTGAGGAAACATCTTAATTCCTATTACTCCATGCTTCACTTAGTGGATTTGAAGGTTTAAGCAGCCTCTGTCTCCTCTCTTCCAGGCCAGAAGTCTGCAGACGATGAACCAGCAGCCAAGAAGGCCAAACTCTCCAAGAAGCCCGAGGTGAGGCAAGAGGTGAGACGCTTGCCCAGGTCCTCCTCATGTGAAGGTGCCCCGGTCAATTATCCCGGCAGTGAGACACCAGTCCCTGAGCCCCTGCCCTACCATGAGGACGCAAGCATCATGTTGCCTCCACCCCAGACCCCAGCCCCTGTCACTGTACCAGCCGTCTCCTCTGTCAGCATCACCCGCAGAGATCCCCGCATGGCAAGACACAGCTCTGGAGTGACGGTCACCCACTCAGCTCCAGACACCTCCATGGTGGCACCAATCTCAACAGATACCTATTCAAGACCCATTCCAACAGAGTCCTATTCAAGACCTATCCCAGCAGAGCCCGCTCCGGTTGTAGTGATGGAGGTGGTGCCCAAGGGGCCCCTCCCCATGCCCCCGGCTCCTCCACCCTCCATCCCCAGGCCTGTCATGCAAAAAGCTGCCTCGTCAGAGCCTCCTCCAGAGGGTGAGACCGCCATCTTCCTCCATAGTCAGGAGATGATGTGGAAAGGATTCGTCAACATGCACACCGTGGCTAAGTTTGTCACTAAAGCGTACCTGGTCTCAGGAACCTTTGAGCACCTGAAAGAGGTTGGTTATTCATTTGTTTGAAAAACACTTAGGTCAAGGGTAGTTTTTTTTACGTGAGCTAAGAAAAACACATGGTAGAACTAATAACTCAGAGACTGACAACATGACAGCTGTTATATTTTAATCATAGTGAAACTTGAACTCAATTTTGACCAGAATACATGTATTACTTGTTTCATCTGGTTGGGAATAGGTGTGGTAATAATGTCATCAGAGTTCAACACAAAGGTGACATTGTTAATCCTGTACAGGATCTACCTGACACCATCCACATCGGAGGCCGAATCTCCCCCAGCACCGTGTGGGACTATGTGGGGAAACTAAAAACGTCACTGTCCAAGGTAAAGCTGTTCACCATGAGATATTTATAAGCAACCTACTTCCTGGTTGAGGACCCTAAGGTCATACCTCTCTCTTTGGGTTTGCCCTGTCCCCAGGAGCTGTGTCTGATCCGGTTCCATCCAGCCACAGAGGAGGAGGAGGTGGCCTATGTCTCTCTCTTCTCTTATTTCAGTAGCAGGAAGCGCTTTGGAGTTGTCGCCAACAACAACCGCCGCATCAAAGACCTATACCTCATCCCCCTGAGCTCCAAGGACCCTCTGCCCTCCAAACTGTTACCCTTCGATGGGCCAGGTAAGCATCTGCAGGGAGACACAGAGGCCTCTGATAACCCACACACTGGTTCCAATATGATGTGTCAATATACCTGAACATATAATTAAGTTAGTAAAGATGTCAGTCTATAGTTTATTTCTGAGTGGTAAGTATCTTCAGGGTTTAGTTAGTTAGTTTTCTTCTGTGTGAAATGAGAGCTTGTTTCATGAAGTTGATTTATGATATACACTGTAGGGGGCGATCATGCACTTTTGTTGTTGCCTTCCTCCATGAACATCCCTCTGTACTTTTTCTGTGCGCTCTCTGTACTTTGTGTATATGATCTTGTATCACATGTCTGTCTTAAATAAAGGATGTTGTGCATCACAGGTTGGTGCCACCTTAGATGTCAGTCTCAGCCTGTTGTTTTTAAGGCTCACCTTTTATTCTGCACTGTAGATACTCCAGTGAAAAATGTTTGGGTAATGATGTTGTTTCTGAAAATGACATCTGCCACAGTATGTTACATTTAAAGTGTTCTACACTGCAACTTGGTGTACTGCATTAGTGGATCTCCAGTACTTACATGTCATAACTGAAGCGGCAGCACCTGACCTGCACCTAGCCCATCCCATACCACAAACTGAATGCCTGGGGAGCCATGGTAAGTTATCCTGAGAGAGGTCCAGCTCAGTGAGCCTTGGACAGAGATTGGCCCACTTATGCTGCTGTTTTCAAGAAGATTAAGGACAAGAATAATCTATCGCTTTCAACCACTTGTCAGACTGAATTTAAGAATCAAGAAACACACATCCATTTAGTTTGTCAGCAGAGGTTGGGTTGGTATGTGTTATTAAAAACGTAAGCTGAGTGCAATGCACTGTACAACAAATATTTTGTATTTTTTATATGGCATCGTAAAGAATGTGTAAATGTCCACTTATTTACAAGTGACTTCATGAGAATGCATACTAATGAAAAGCTTTTTGAAACTGGTGAATGTGAGTGTTTGTGTAACTTTGAAGGGTGATGAGGTTGTTTGATCAAACAGGAACATGTAGTTTAATGCAGTGCACAGACAGTCACATTTCTCAAAGTATGATGAGAAGTTTGACTGCTCAGCATTGTGATGATTCTTACTACTTTTATAAAGGTTGTCTGTGTTCTACAATTCTTTTTTTGTATTCTTTTGACACATTCATATTACATTTAATGGTTATACTTTTACCTGATTATACAGGTGGCATTGTTTGCTCATGTTATTGATTGTTTGAACAATTCAAAATGGAAAGTGAAGACCACAGCTTGACTTTAAATCAACACTTTTTTGTGATCTGTTTTTGAAATCCTATGTTGCTGTCATATTAGGGGGTGTTTGAAATAAGCTATCGTTTCACTTCAAACACATCTGTGTCTCTGGAAATGTTTCTTAATTCTAGTTAAGATATGCAGTATACAAGTATGTGAGTGGATACATATGTTCTAGAATGTTTTTTATTCCATTTTCATTATTTTACCTTTCTGTCTTGTAGGTCTTGAGCCAGCGCGCCCTAACCTCCTCCTCGGCTTGGTGATCTGTCAGAAGGAGAAGAAGCGTGCTGTAGCCTCCTTTGAGACCGAAGAGAAGCGTTCCATGACCCAAATCAGAGACCTAGATGACACAGGCCTTCCAAAACCAACCTCAGCCATCAAGGCTGAAGTGAAAGCAGAGAAAGCCTTGCGGTACACCCAAGATCTTCCCTTCAACACATCCCCCCCAGGTACACCTCCCCTTCTCAGCTCCTCAGAGACCTCATCCACTTCCATGGCAGCCTCATCAGTGCTGTCCTTCCTGTCTTCTGTCAAAGCCCCTGCTACAGGCAGAGAGTCACCTTCCTCCAGCTCTGCTGCATCCTCTGCTACCAATGCCACCCCCCTTCAGACCATCCTGAAGACTTTGTTTGGGAACAAGATGCATGACTCTGAGGCCTCCATGTCCCCTTCTGAGCATGGTGCTGTTGACGTCTCAGCTGGCCCCGCTACTCTGCTTGATCCCATCGTTCAGCAGTTTGGACAGATTTCTAAGAAGAAGCAGGTGGATGAGGATGACCGACCATATGACCCAGAGGAAGAGTATGACCCAGGTATGGGCTATGGAGCACCCCAGAAGTTAGTTAAAGAACCTGAGGTCATCAAGCAGCCAGAGGCTACGGATCTGGACGATGTGGCCTATGATCCGGAGGATGACACCATCTTTGAGGAGGTCAGGACTGATGTCCCTGGTCAAGCCAGGGCCGCACCTGGAGGTCTGACCGAACAGCAGAAAATGCTGGAGGATCTCAACAAACAGATTGAGGAGCAGAAACGTCAGCTTGAGGAGCAGGAGGAATCCATCTACCAACCAGGGTCAACCACAGGGACATCAGCTGCCTCGTTCTCAGTCATTGACAGCTTGATCTCTCAGCCATCCCTACTGGCCAACAGTCAGCTTCTGCAGCTGGGAAAAAAGGTTGATGAGTTGATGAAATCCTCCTCTGCTGCCGCTCCTTTGATTAACCAGAGAAGGGACCCAAGGCAGAGCAGGGACCCCAGGCCGAGCAGAGACCCAAGGAGGCTAACCTCAGACTCAATAGAAAAAGAAGAGACAACTCTTCCTGCTCCTGTCACAGCCACCACGCAACCACCACAGACTGATGTCCAAGAACCAGAAACACCACTGTCCCAAGAAGAGGTTATAACAGAATCTCTTCCCTTCCTGGAATCAGACACAACAGGGGAGTCCATTCCCCTGTTAGGTGAGAGTGTAGAACCTGATATGGAGGTCAATTACGTGGAGAAACTAACTGTGGAATCGGAGGAAGTTGACCCAACCAAGAGTGACTTTGACAAATACAGTATTTGGCCAAATGCAGCCAGCATTTTAAAAACAGGAGAGATTTCTAATTCTGAGCAGAACAGTCAAGAGTCTACGTCCTCTGGCTACTTCAAGATGTCCGCAAACAGCTCCTCAGCTTCACCTACAATTCATGTACTGTCTCAGAATGTCACCCAGGATAGCTCCACCCTGATGGACACCCAATCCTCCCACATGTTACACATGGAAACATCAGGCTACATGGACTATGGAGCTCCTCCTGACGTTGCTCCAACAGCCACCTTCCCACCCCACCTTGGACCCCCACCGATGCAGGGTCCACCTCCAATGCTTGGGCCACCACCCATGCAGAGTATTCCTTCCTTGTCAGGCTCTCTTCCTATGCAGAGACCTCTACCCATACCGGTTCCTTCACCCATGCAAGTGGAGAGTGACCAGTCTCAGTACTCTCAGTATGGGCCAACTCCTGCTGCTTACCCTCCCTATCAGAACCAGTGGGGTGGCTCTCAGCAGCAGTATGAGGCACCCCATGGACCTCCACTCCAGACCATGATGCAACCCAGAGGACCCCCTCCATTCCAACCGATGGGCCAGAGAGCTCCACCTCCCCAGATGTTCAATGCACCCATGGGTTCCCTGGCTCCACGGCACATGGGGCAACAAGGCCCACCTCCAGGCCAGTTCATGGAGGGCCATGGCCTTCCCCCACCTACTTTTGATGGGCAAAATGGTTTAGCTCCAGCAAGGTTCACTGGACCCCCTCCTCCATTCAACTTCCCTGGACCCAGAGGCCCCCCTCCTCCCTTCACAGGTCCTCCCCCAGGCCACTTTGACAGCAGAGGACCCCCTCCATCGCACTTCCCCGGACCCAGAGGTCCTCCGCCTTCTCATTTTGGCGATCATGGGTCCCAAGCACCCATGATCGACCCACCAAGAGGCCCTGTAGACCAGTACAACAATGCCAGTGTTGGTTCCTACCAGCAGAGCATGGACCATCACCAGGGTCAGACCCCTCCACACATGTACAAAGACAACCAGGCTCCCCACCAGGCCCCTCTTACAGAGGACCTCCACACTACCAGTATGAGGGGCGGAGAGGCGCGCCTCCCAGTGGAGATGTGGGTGAACAGCATTTCCATCCACCTAACCAGTTTCGGGGATCTAGAGCACCCTCCCCACCACCACACAGGGGATCTTATGATGACCAGAGACAAGACCACCAGGGGGGCCCACCTCAGCATTTCGGAGGACCTGACCGGTTTCGCCTTGACAATCCAGTAGACTTAAGACCAACCCGCCACAGTGGGCCACTGCTCCCGACCCCTCCAGAGGGCCCCATACCTCTACCAAACCGCATGAGGGGCCACAGCCCAGAGTCCCACAGGGATGACCACTGGCGACGACACTCGCCTGACATGAGAAGGAGCAGCTCCACCAGAGAGGGCTCAGAGCCCCGCGGTGGAGAGAGTGCCAGTCGGTTTGAGGGTGGCCACAAAGACCGGGAGCCAATCCCTGTTTCCTCTGGGCTGTCGGAAAGGCAGAAGGATCTGTCTGAGGACCGCAGGAGGGAGAGGGACCGTGAGGGGCCCCATGGGGCCAGGCCATGGGACAGGAGCCAGAGCAAGCGCTGGAGCCGGGAGAGGGACAGAGGCAGGGAGAGAGACCGAGGAGAGAGGGAACGCAGCCGGGAGAGAGACCGCAGCAGAGGGAGGGCGGGAGAGCGGCACAGGGCTCCAGAGGGAGATGGGCACAGGGCTCCAGAGGGAGATGGGCACAGGGCTCCAGAGGGAGACGGGCACAGGGCTCCAGAGGGAGACGGGCACAGGGCTCCAGAGGGAGACGGGCACAGGGCTCCAGAGGGAGACGGGCACAGGGCTCCAGAGGGAGACGGGCACAGGGCTCCAGAGGGAGAGCGGCACAGGGCTCCAGGGGGAGAGCGGCACAGGGCTCCAGGTGGAGAGCGGCACAGGGCTCCAGGGGGAGAGCGGCACAGGGCTCCAGGGGGAGACGGGCACAGGGCTCCAGGGGGAGACGGGCACAGGGCTCCAGAGGGAGACGGGCACAGGGCTCCAGAGGGAGACGGGCACAGGGCTCCAGAGGGAGAGCGGCACAGGGCTCCAGAGGGAGAGCGGCACAGGGCTCCAGAGGGAGAGCGGCACAGGGCTCCAGAGGGAGAGCGGCACAGGGCTCCAGAGGGAGACGGGCACAGGGCTCCAGAGACAGACAAGAGGAAGGACAAGGAGAGAGACCGTGACCGAGAAAGGGACAGAGTTAGGGGGAGAGAGCCTGACAGGAGAGACTACGACCGAGAGAGAGCCAGGAACAGAGACCGAGAGAGAGACAGAGAAAGGAAAAGAGAAGGGACCAGGAGCAGAGACCGGGACAGAGGCAGGGAGAGAGAGCCTGACAGGAGAGAAAACGACAGAGACAGAGCACGGGACCGAGAAAGGGACAAAGACCGAGACCGCCGGGACAGGAGCAAGAGCAAAGAAAAGAGAGAAGACAAAAAAGAATCAAACAAATCTTATGTCCCAAAGGAGAATGATAAACCTGCAGAGGTGGAAAGTGATAAAAACACATCATAATGTCTTACTTCTGTGGACCACTTTTCTCTGTGGTAACTCAATCACCCTGTGACTTTCACTTTCAGCATCATAACTGTACATGTAAATAGACATTATTGTGAATGCTCTTGTAGTTGAAAGGTCTACACATTTTGTATTCCTTTTGCCATTTTATACATTTTAACACATTTAAAGGAACTAATTGTGTGGTCTTAAGTATGATCCCATCTACCTTTCTCCTGTCAAAGTACCTTCACATGGTACAATAATCACATGAAAGTAACTTCCTTCCTTGTAATGTAGATATGAATGTATTTGTGTATATACTGGTATGTTTTTAATCACATTTTTCTAAGTAGAGAAATTATAAGCCATATATCTGGAGTGGATAATGTGAGAATTGAGGAAACACATTGATTGCTATAGTCTAACGTATATGACAGTATGTGCTTATATGTTCATCAGTCAAGCACTGAAGGGTTGTATCTATAGTATTGCTAATTACAGTTAACAGTTGAAATGTCCTGATTTTGTTTAAACTTGGCCAATTAAACCTACTTTGACTACATATCTCTTTGTCATTAATGGGTATTGTCTAACAGATTATTTTATTGATTTGAGTTGCATGTAAATCAATGTCTGGTACATCCACTTCAGGACAATTGCCCTGAGCCTTGGCTTGCTACCTGCTACTCACACCAAATTGCCCTGAGCCTTGGCTTGCTACCTGCTACTCACACCAAATTGCCCTGAGCCTTGGCTTGCTACCTGCTACTCACACCAAATTGAGTTCGATCCAATCCAACATTTGGATGCACATGTGTGATCTGGAGGCATGTAACCAAAAGCAGTTTTCATGTAATCAGACAAACAAAAGCAATGTAGATTGGCCAATGATTGACTTAGTGAACAGAGAATGTACAGAATGTACATTATGCCTATTACATTTTCCTAAATATTTTTTTAGAGGATTCCAGTATAATTATTCCAGAATATTGAGAACAGGAAGATGTCTGACTTACACCTCACCTCAGAGGCCGAAAAGAGAGATTTCGAAAATATGGGCTCAGTTTATACATCATTCACAATTCTAAAATGGCAGGCACATACTTTTTAAGGCACCTGCAGCCTAGTTTAAACAGAATATATGTGATATCTCTTAAAGGGCAATTCTGACACTTTTCAACCTTATCTCCAGCGTCTACATATCTAAAAACAGTGCATTTCTATGGTATGTGGTTAAAAAAGGCTTCTGACTCACAGGGTAGGATTAAAAGTTAAAAAGTGATTTGAAAAACCCGCATAGTTTCCAGCCCATGGGAGGGTATTTTCTTGCTCCCTACGTCACCGCAAATGTCATAGTGTTTGAAAACCAGTTTTTAAAATGTTTTAACTTTTCATGTCATCGGGTAGGGCCTGGTTTCCCGATAGCGATTGAATTTAGGTTTACAAGTGTTTTAATGCTGTATCTTGCCTACAACGGACAAAGATGCATCACACGTTTCCCAAAACCCCATGCAGTAAGAACGTTTTGCAGTAAGAACGTTCGCTAGTGGTCTTTGGAGCATGTGTCGATACTGATAGGATCGAAAGAAAGGCAGCGCTCTTTTTATACGTTGCTTGTGTGTTAATTGCAAAAACATTGACAACGTTGTATTTGTAGTCAACTTTGTTCTGAAATTGACGGATAAACCATTTGTTTCTATGTTTAGTGGAGATCTCTGTATAAATTGACGCGGGAGGGTAAAAAAGCATTAGCGACGCACTTAACGTTAGCTGTTCTACGGGTGGTCTGAGGCAGAAGTTAGATTACAACCGTTTTTAAGTGCAACATTAATAACAATGGTTTTGGGAAACAGCTCTGAGATTTAACGATGGTCCTACCCTGGGATGGGTCTTTAGGACATGGGTCTATGGCCTCAGCCTTAAAATGCTTTTGGGAAACTGGGCCCAGATCACACAGTTCTACCAAGATAGTTACCGTAATAAAATATATATATATTGTTAGGGTTGCGTAAATTCGAATCTGGTATCAGGATAAATATAACAATGAGTCACCGATTGTATACTATGTATTTTTTATTAGCTAAGTAATAAATGGCAAATGCAACTTTCGTATATACGGACTCACTGTAATACCACGCAGGGCAGAACAGAGAACTGACAAGATGTATGTAAACAGTATTCTTTATACTGTGATAGACAGTTCCAACCCGTCTGTTGGCCTATCACAGTAGAGGCTGGGCGTGGTTTAAACTTGCTCAGCCTATTGCAGGCGGGTCCCCGCCTCTTGGCGCTTCTGTTGATAGATGTAACTGTTGCTGTGAAGAACATCCATGCGCTCATGCTCCATACCGTTATCTCGCACCTGGCTCCTGTTATCTAACAAAAGACCGCTTGTTCTGCAACCCCACCCTCTGAATGTGTCCCCCCCAACTCATTGCGTCTTCTGTATTTTTCCATCATGAGAAAGGCCCATGGCCCTGAAGCTTTTAACAATGTTTCAAGTCAGCTATGTTGCATAACACATACATACATCCACACAAGCCAACAGCAGATAATATTCAATCATATATATGGTAATGGCTATAATGTAAAACACAGGATCCAACACTATATAACAAATTAGCTGTCGTTTTTTATAAACTGTTAAATGGTTATGCTATTTATACCTACACTAAACAGTGGTTTATATAGTACCTAATTGTCATACTTGAGTAAAGGTAAAGATATCTTAATAGAAAATGACTCAAGTAAAAGTGAAAGTCAAATCAGTAAAATACTACTTGAGTAAAATTATTAAAGTATTTGGTTTTAAATATACTCAAGTATCAGAAGTAAATGTAATTGCAAAAATATATAACAAATACTTTCAAATTCCTTATATTAAGCAAACCAGACAGAACCATTACATGTTTTTCTGTTTTTATTTACGGATAGCCAGGTGCACACTCCAACACTCAAACATAATTCACAAACGAAGCATGTGTGTTTAGTGAGTCAGAGGCAGTAGGGGATGACCAGGGATGTTCTCTTGATAAGTGTGTGAATTGGACCATTTTCCTGTCCGGCTAAGCATTCCAAATGTAACGAGTCTTTTTGGGTGTCATAGAAAATATATGGAGTAAAAAGTACATTATTTTCTTTAGGAATGTAGTGGAGTAAAAATGTAGTGGAGTAAAAATATAAATTGTAAAATAAAGTACAGATACTCCAAAAAACGACTTAAGTATTACTTTAAAGTTTGTTTACTTAAGTACTATACATCACTGATACTAAGTATACATAACAGTCAATTATAATTTCATTATACTTTATTAAAATATCAAAATCTTCCCCTTCCCATTTGCTTTTATGCCCTCTGGTTTCTGGTTGCTTCACAATCTACCTATTTGGGAGAATACACATCTTATATCGCACCTGTTTAATGTACAGATACTATTGCTTTTCTCTGGTAGAAGGAGGATTCTTATTTGGTGTTTTACTGGTGCTCCCCCCGAAACTGTTTTGGTAATTTCCCCAATTCTAGGCTTTTTGGCGCGGCAGCTCTTTGGGGCATCTCTGGTTCTGGCTTTATTAACCTTGCTCTGGGGTACCTTATGAGGAGATAGCTCTATGGTTGGACCCTCAGTGGTCTGAACCTGGCTCTGGGATGGGTCTTTAGGACTTGGGTCTATGGCTGGACCCTCAGTGGTCTTATCCGGGCTCTGGGATACCTCTTGAGTAGATTGCTCAATTGCTGAGCATTCGATCTTTAACTGACTCTGTGAAACCTCTTTATTAAGTGGCTCTTTCACTGAATTGTTCTTGGCTTCTGAATGTTTAGTGGGTGCACTCTCTATTTTGTCATTTCCCTGGTTATTTAAAACATCTTTGGTGGAGGACCGAGTCTTTACATTACCTTGGGCAGTATGTGAGTGCCCTGTAGAGTGAGTAGTTACATACTTTGGAACATCTTCATAATGCCTAATTGATGCACGCTCAGGGGCCAAATCATAATTTTTTGGGGAAACCAATCTTGGAAGAGGGTGCTGAATGGAATCAGCTGTGCTAACCATAGCATTGCGAGGAATGGACAGGTTGTCACTGACATCTCTGTCATCTAAGTAGTTACCATGCTGGTAATGGCCTGCCATTGTTTGGTTTGCCTACTATCTGATAATTCTTCTCCATTTGAGAAAATCATCTGGATCTTCTTAGGGCACCACACAAACTCATGTTTGGGCTCATAGTGCTTGTAGGCATACTTAACTAATTCCCTGCGTTGTTGCTTATCAATGACAGCAAAGATGAAGTAGTTGAGCACGCTCTCCTTCACATTGTACAGGTTGCCTTTGACAAGAGTTTCCTCCAGGAAGAAGTGGACGAGTGGGGCCTGGTAGTGGGTGAACCCCAGAGTGCCCAGGCACTTCAGGATGCGGGTGATGCGCAGGTTGTTGTGTGTATGTCTACCATGCACAAAAACACAAGGCCAACAAAAATACAAGGATACTGTTATTCTCAGAAGGTTCATTTGAAAACTGAAATTGTAGCTATTATGTATCGCAATCACTATAAAATAACAGTTAAATGACCCAATGAAGAAATTGCTAACCTGTCCAGGTTGTCAAATCTGTCACGCCAGTTATTAGCGCGTCGCACTTCCCCTGTTGAGTCATTTGACAGCTGGATGCCGTAGAAGTCCAGCATGAGCTTGTACGACTTGACCAGCCTCTTCTTCGCAGTTTCATCTTGAAGGAAAGCCTGAGGAAGAAGTAGATTGTCATTCAGAACAATTATGAACAAATTATATTTTCATTCATTTCTATGCCCACCAGTCAATAGATGACATACAGGTAACTGACAAAATAAAGCAAATACCAGCATAGTTTTTTTTGGTACATAGTGTCTCTGCCATAATTTCCTATGACTGAAAACAGCTTCTGGACATCAGAACAGCGATCACTAACCTCACTTTGGATGAACATTTCTACTTCAACGAGTCGGCAGCTCTGGATGTTCTGCTTCCTCCGGACTAGGCCCTAATCTCCGGGACTCGAAAGAAGAAGTCGACGAGTATATCGACGAGCTAATAAACCACCTATACTCTCCGTTCTATTGGTGAACGTACAGTCACTAGAGAACAAACTGGACAAGCTCCATTCGAGACTATTCTATCAACAGGACCTGGAAAACGGTAATATTCTATGTTGAATGGGGACAAGGATAATATACAGTGGGGCAAAAAAGTATTTAGTCAGCCACCAATTGTGCAAGTTCTCCCACTTAAAAAGATGAGATGCCTGTCATTTTCATCATAGGTACACTTCAACTATGACAAACAAAATGAGAAAAAAAATCCAGAAAATCACACTGTACATCTCTCTAGTTTTTCTATGCATCGTCAAGACTGGATAGCAGCCTCAGGTAAGACGAAGGGAGGAGGGGTGTGTCCATTTGTCAACAACAATTGGTGTGCAATCTCTAATGTTAAGGAAGCATCAAATTTTTACTCGCCTGAGTTACAATAACTCATGATAAAATGCAGACCATACTATTTACCATACAATTATTTTGTAGCTGTCTATGTACCACCACAAACCGATGTTGGCACTAAGACCGCATTCAAACTGTATAGGGCCATAAGCAAACCAGAAAATGCACATCCAAAGGCGGCGCTTCTCCTGGCCAATGATTTTAATGTAGGGAAACTGAAATCCCTTTTACCAGCATGTCACATTGCAACTAGAGGCGACAAAACTCAAGATCACCTTTACTCCACACACAGAATCGCATGACCATACGTACAGACCCCAACCAGAAGCCATGGATTACAGGCAACATCCGCACTGAGCTAAAGGCTAGAGCTGCAACTTTCAAGGAGTGGGACACTAATCGTGGTGAGTAACATGCAATCCAGGCGTTTATAAGAAATCCCGCTACGACCTCCAATGAGCCAATATTAAAGGAATTTATTTATTTATATGGGATATTGGAAATTAAGCAGACAATTACGTCAATGGAAGCCACAACCAATCTGCAATATTAAAGCTGATCTACCCTCCCCCCCCTAAAAAAGAAACTGAACTATGCATCAGAGTACCAGCTGTTCTGGATGACTGTGTGATCTTGCTCTCCATAGCCAGTGTGTAAGACCTTTAAACAGGTTAATATTCACAAGGATGCAGGGCCTGATGGAATACCAGGACATGTACTCAGAGTATTCACTGACCAGTTGGCAAGTGTATTCTTCACTGACATTTTTAACCTTTCCCTGACGCAGGCTGTAATACCTACATGTTTCAAGCAGATCACCATAGTTCCTGTGCCCAAGTACACCAAGGAAACCTGTCAAAATGACTATCGTCCCGTGGCACTCACATCTGTAGCCATGAAATGCTTTGAAAGGCTGGTCATGGCTCACATCAACACCATCACCCCAGACACCTTGGACCCACTTGTAACTTATTTTGTACATAATGTTGCTGCTACGGTCTCTTATTACTGAAAATAACTTCTGGACATCAGAACAGAGATTACTCACCACGAACTGGAAGAAGCTTTTTTCTTTAACGAGTCCGACGAGAAGGATATACTGCTTTCCCGGGAACAGGCCCAAATCCCCATCATTTGTGTGAAGAAAAGACGGAGGAAAAGAGGGCGCAAGGCTGCCTTTGGATAATTCGTTGGCGAGCGAGTAAACTCCCACTGCCATCCGTTCTACTTGCTAACATGCAATCATTGGAATATAAAATTGATGACCTACGATTACGATTATCCTACCAACAGGGCATTAAAAACTGTAATATCTTATGTTTCACCGAGTCGTGGATGAACAATGACAAAATAGAGCTGGGGGTATTTTCCATGCACCGGCAGAACATAGAAAAACTCAACCAACTCCATAAGGCCATAAGCAAACAAGAAAATGCTCATCCAGAAGCAGCCGGTGACTTTAATGCAGGCAAACTTAAATCAGTTTTACAACATTTTTACCAGCATGTCACATGTGCAACCAGAGGAAAAAAAACTCAAGACCACCTTTACTCCACACACAGAGATGCATACAAAGCTCTCCCCCTCCCTCCATTTGGCAAATATGACCATAATTCTATCCTCCCAATTCCTGCTTACAATCAAAAACATAAGCAGGAAGTACCAATGACTCGCTCAATACGGAAGTGGTCAGATGACTCGGATGCTACGCTACAGGACTGTTTTGCTAGCACCGACTGGAATATGTGCCGGGATTCATTGAATGGCTCCAATGAAGTCATCGTCTTCATCAATAAGTACATTGACGATGTCGTCCCCACAGTGACTGTACGTACATATCCCAACCAGAAGCCATGGATTACAGCCAACATCCGCATTGAGCTAAAGGCTAGAGCTGCCTCTTTCAAGGAGCGGTACACTAATCCGGATGCTTATAAGAAATCCTGCTATGTCCGCAGACGAACCATCAAACAAGCAAAGCGACAATACAAGATTATGATTGAAACCTACTACACTGGCTCTGACGCTCGTCGGATGTGGCAGGGCTTGAAAACTATTACGGACGACAAAGGGAAACCCAGATGCGAGCTGCCCTGTGACGCAAGCCTACCAGACGAGCTAAATGCCTTTTATGGTTGCTTCGAGGCAAGCAACACTGAAGCATGCACGAGACACCAGCTGTTCTGGATGACTGTGTGATAACGCTCTCGGTAGCCGATGTGAGCAAGACCTTTAAACAGGTCAACATTCACATTGAACGCTGAGCTGTAGTAAATGAACAGTATTCTCACATAAAGTATTCAACGACCATGGCATTTTTCCTATTTTGTTGCCTTACGACCTGGAATTAAAATATATTTGGGGGGGGTTTGTATCACTTGATTTACATAACATACCTACCACTTTGAAGATGCAAAACATTTTTTATTGTGAAACAAGAAATAAGACAAAAAAACAGAAAACTTGAGCGTGCATAACTATTCACCCCCCCAAAGTCAATACTTTGTAGAGACACCTTTTTCAGCAATTACAGCTGCAAGTCTCTTGGGGTATGTTTCTATAAACTTGGCACATCTAGCTACTGGGATTATTGCCAATTCTTCATGGCAAAACTGCTCCAGCTCCTTCAAGTTGGATTGGTTCCTTGCTGGTGTACAGCAATATTTAAGTCATACCACAGATTCTCAATTGGATTGAGGTCTGGGCTTTGACTAGGCTATTCCAAGACATGTAAATGTTTCCCTTAAACCACTCGAGTGTTGCTTTAGCAGTATGCTTAGGGTCATTGTCCTGCTGGAAGGTGAACCTCTGTCCCAGTCTCAAATCTCTGGAAGACTGAAACAGGTTTCCCTCAAGAATTTCCCTGTATTTAGCGCCATCCATTATTCCTTCAATTCTGACCAGTTTCCCAGTCCCTGCTGATTAAAAACATCTCCACAGCATGATGCTGCCACCACCATACTTCACTGTGGGGATGGTGTTCTTGGAGTGATAAGAGGTGTTGGGTTTGTGCCAGACATAGCGTTTTCCTTGATTGCCAAAAAGCTACATTTTAGTCTCATCTGACCAGAGTACCTTCTTCCATATGTTTGAGGAGTCTCCCACATGCCTTTTGGCGAACACCAAACATGTTTGCTTATTTTTTTCTTTAAGCAATGGCTTTTTTTCTGGCCACTCTTCCGAAAAGCACAGCTCTGTGGAGTGTATGGCTTCAAGTGGTACGGATACTCCAATCTCCGCTGTGGAGCTTTGCAGCTCCTTCAGGGTTATCTTTGGTCTCTTTGTTGCCTCTCTGATTAATGCCCTCCTTGTCTGTTGCGTGAGTTTTGGTTGGCGGCCCTCTCTTGGCAGGTTTGTTGTTGTTGCATATTCTTTCCATTTCATTGTGCTACGTGGGATGTTCAAAGTTTTAGAACCCAACCCTGATCTGTACTTCTCCACAACTTGTTTGGAGAGGTCCTTGGTCTCCATGGTGCCGCTTGCTTGGTGATGCCCCTTGCTTGGTGATGCCCCTTGCTTAGTGATGCCCCTTACTTAGTGGTGTTGCAGACTCTAGGGCCTTTCAGAACAGGTGTATATATACTGAAATCATGTGACAGATCATGTGAAACTTAGATTGCACACAGGTGGACTTTATTTATTGAATTATGTGACTTCTGAAGGAAATTGGTTGCACCAGATCTGATTTAGGGGCTTCATAGCAAAGAGGGTGAATACATATACACACACCGCTTTTCCTTTTGTTATTTTTTAAAATTGTTTTGGAACAAGTATTTTTTTAAATTCACTTCACCAATTTGGACTATTTTGTCTGTGTCCATTACATGAAAACCAAATAAAATTATATTTAAATTACATGTTGTAATGTAACAAAATAGGAAAAACGGCAAGGGGGTGAATACTTTTTCAAGGCACTGTAGTTGTGAATGTCAATTGAACACTGAGATGTAGTCAATGACCAGCATTCTCACATAGGTGTTCCTTTTGTCCAGGTGGGAAAGGGCAGTGTGGAGTGCGATTGAGATTTTTTCATCTCTGGATCTGTTTGCGCGGTATGCAACTGGTTCCTTGATGGCCGCCCAAGGTGGTAAGGGTAGGCAACAACACGTCTGCCATGCTGATCCTCAACTCTGGGGACCCTCAGGGGTGTGTACTTAGTCCCCTCCTGTACTCCCTGTTCATCCACGACTGTGTGGCCAAACACGACTCCAACACCATCATTAAGTTTGCTGACAATACAACAGTGGTAGGCCTGATCACCGACAACGATGAGACAGCCTATAGGGAGAAGGTCAGAGAACTGGCAATGTGGTGCCAGGAAAACAACCTCTCCCTCATTGTGAGAAAGAAAAAGGAGCTGATCATGGACTACAGGAAAAGGTGGGCCGAACAGGCCCCCATTAACATCGACGGGGCTGTAGTGGAGCGGGTTGAGAGTTTCAAGTTCCTTGGTGTCCACATCACCAATGAACTATCATGGTCCAAACACCCCAAGACAGAAAATATTTGGCATGGGCCCTTAGATCATCAAAAAGTTCTACATTGAGAGAATCTTGACTGGCTACATCAACACTTGGTATGGCAACTGCTCCACATCCAACCACAAGGCGCTACAGAGTGTAATGCATACGGCCAAGAACATCACTGGGGCCGAGCTCCCTACCATCTCGGACCTCTATACCAGGCGGTGTCAGAGGAAGGCCCTAAAAATCGTCAAAGACTCCAGCCACCCAATTCATAGACTGTTCTCTCTGCTACCGCATGGCAAGGAGTACTGATGTACCAAGTCTGGAACCAACAGGACCCTGAACAGATTCTGCACCCAAGCCATAAGACTGCTAAATAGTTAACCACATAGCTTCTGGACTATCGGTATTGACTCCTTTTTGCACTCACACATACTTACACCGACACTCCAACACATACACACACTCACTCACATATAACATGTACAGTTGAAGTCAGAAGTTTACATACACTTAGGTTGGAGTCATTAAAACTTGTTTTTCAACAACTCCACAAATTTCTTGCTGACAAACTAAGTCGGTTAGGACATCTACTTTGTGCATGTCACAAGTAATTTTTCCAACAATTGTTTACAGACAGATTATTTAACTTATAACTAACTCACTGTATCAAAATTCCAGTGGGTCAGAAGTTTACATTCACTAAGTTGACTGTGCCTTTAAACAGCTTGGAAAATTCCAGAAAATTATGTCATGGCTTTAGAAGCTTCTGATAGGCTAATTGACATCATTTTAGCCAATTGGAGGTGCACCTTTGGATATATTTCAAGGCCTACCTTCAAACTCTGTGCCTCTTTGCTTGACATCATAGGAAAATCAAAATAAATCAGCCAAGACCTCAAAAATAAATGGCATATGTCCACAAATCTGGCTCATCCTTGGGAGCAATTTCCAAATGCCTGAAGGTACCACGTTCATCTGTACAAACAATAGTATGCAAGTATAAACACCATAGGACCATGCAGCCGTCAAACCGCTCAGGAATGAGACGCTTTCTGTCTCCTAGAGATGAGCGTACTTCGGTGTGATAAATGCAAATCAATCCCAGAACAACAGCAAAGGACCTTGTGGAGATGCTGAAGGAAACAGGTACAAAAGTATCTATATCCACAGTTAAACGAGTCCGATATCGACATAACCTGAAAGGCCACTCAGCAAGGAAGAAGCCACTGCTACAAAACCTCCATATAAAAGCCAGACTACGGTTTGCAACTGCACATAGGGACAAAGATCGTACTTTTTGAAGAAATGTCCTCTGGTCTGATGAAACAAAAATAGAACTGTTTGGCCATAATGACCATTGTTATGTTTGGAGGAAAAAGGGGGTGGCTTGCAAACCGAAGAACACCATCCCAACCGTGAAGCACGGGGGTGGCAGCATCATGTTGTGGGGGTGCTTTGCTGGACTGGTGCACTTCACAAAATAGATGGCATCATGAAAAAGGAAAATTATGTGGATATATTGAAGCAACATCTCAAGACATCAGTCAGGAAGTTAAAGCTTGCTCTCAAATGGGTCTTCCATATGGACCATGACCCCAAGCATACTTCCAAAGTTGTGGCAAAAATGGCTTAAGTACAACAAAGTCAAGGTATTGGAGTGGCCATCACAAAGCCCTGACCTCAATCCTATAGAACATTTGTGGGCAGAACTGAAAAAGTGTGTGTGACCAAGGAGGCCTACAAACCTGACTCAGTTACACCAGCTCTGTCTGGAGGAATGGGCCAAAATTCACCCAACTTATTGTGAGAAGCTTGTGGAAGGCTACCCGAAATGTTTGACCCAAGTTAAACAATTTAAAGGCAATGCTACCAAATACTAATTGAGTGTATGTAAACTTCTGACCCATTGGGAATGAGATGAAAGAAATAAAAGCTGAAATAAATCATTCTCTCTACTATTATTTTGACATTTCACATTCTTAAAATAAAGTGGTGATCCTAACTGACCTAAGACAGGGAATTTTTACTAGGATTAAATGTCAGGAATTGTGGAAAAACTGAGTTTAAATGTATTTGGCTAAGGTGTATGTAAATTTCAGACTTCAACTGTACACACAGGCATACTGTCGCCACACATACACTTCCATACTAATCACATACGCTGTTGCTACTGTTTATTATCTATCCTGTTGCCTAGTCACTTTACCTCTACTTATATGTACATATCTAACTCAATGCCCTCATACCACTGCACATCGACTCTGTACTTGCACCCCCTGTATATAGCCAACTTATTGTTACTCATTGTGTATTTATTTCTTGTGTTAACATTTTTCTATTATTATTTTAATCTCATCTTGTCCCAGCATTGTTGGGAAGGGCCCGTAAGCATTTCAGTGTTAGTCTACACCTGTTGTTCATGAAGCATGTGACAAGTAACATTTGATTAGATTTGATTGTGCGTTGGGCCACCACGAGCCGCCATAACATCTTCAATGTTCCTTTGCATAGATTTCACATGTGTCTGGAACTATATTGGAGGGATGCGACACCATTCTTCTATGAAACATTCCGTCATTTGGTGTTTTGTTGATGGTGGTGGAAAATGCTTTCTCAGGCGCCACTCCAGAATTTCCCATAAGTGCTAAATTGGGTTAAGATCTGGTGACACACACTTTAAACCTCCTATTCTCCTTTGAGACCCCTCTTTCAAAGTCACTGAGATCTCTTCTTCTAGCCATGTTAGCCACAATAATGGGCAACTGGGCATTTTTATACATGACCCTAAGCATGATGGGATGTTAATTGCTTAATTAACCCAGGAACGACACCTTTGTGAAAGCACCTGCTTTCAATATACTTTGTATCCCCCATTTACTCTTGTATTTCTTTTATTTTTGTAGTTGCCTCTATTTAAATGCAGTATGTAGAGAACAATTCCTTGCTCAAAGAAACTACTAGAAGTACCTCAATTTCCTTTTTGGTGAGTTCCTTGGCTTGATTATTCATTCCTGGTTCTTGAAGAGGGAACAACCTAAATTAAATGTTTGTTTAAAAAATATATACATATACAGTACAGTATATATATATACACACACACACACACACACACACACACACACACACACACACACACACACACACACACACACACATTTTAAAGAATTGTATTATAACAATTAATATTCAAAAAAATAATAATTGAAAGCCCATGTACATGTAAAGGAAACTAACCATTGGATGTATGAGTGAACTCTTTCCAGTTTTAAATATTGCCTGTTCCATTTCTTGTGAAAGTCCTCAATGAAGACACCTAATCAGAGCAAAGGTTACAGTAAAAAAGTATTGTCAAATCTAAACTGCACTCAAAGAAACAGTAAATACATTACCATCAGGGGAGGAGGGTATTTGTTCACGGTAGAACTGTAAATTAGGCATATCTTCCTGAGGGGGAAAGAGCAATGCAAATTCAGAAATGGGGATATTTCTCAGAGAGTTGTATCAAAACACTACACGAATTATAGAGGAATTAGATAGTGAAATGATTATTTAAATCATTCAGTTTTTCCATGTATTACACAAGGGAATGAGAACTTATTTACTTGTTGTTGCCAGCCGAAGAACAAGTTTGATCTATGCTCCTGTGGAAACAAGAATCAAGTGCTAAAGACTGTACCAGCTACTGACTTCACTCTTAGAAAAACGGGTTCACAAAGAGTTCTTTGCGGAGGGATAGGGTTCCACCAAGAACTGTTTCATCTAAAGAACCCTTTTAGGAAGACGAGGGTTCTTTGTAAGGTAAAGTGTTCTACCTAGAAACTTTAACATCCTAAGAACCGTTTTTGGAAGAAAGGGTTCTTTGATGGTTACTTGGAAGGCAAGAAGGCTTCTGTCAATTAGGTTAGTATTGTGGAGTAACTACAATGTTGTTGATCCATCCTCAGTTTTCTCCTATCACAGCCATTAAACTCTGTAACAGTTTTAAAGTCACAATTGGCCTCATGGTGAAATCCCTGAGCGGTTTGCTTCCTCTCCAGCAACTGAGTTAGGGAGGACACCTATATCTTTGTAGTGACTGGGTGTATTGATACACCATCCAAAGCATTATTAATAACTTTACCATGATCAAAGGGATATTCAATGTTTGTTTTTTATTTTATCCCACCCCATCTACCAATAGGTGCCCTTCTTTGTGAGGTGTTGGAAAACCTCCCTGGTCTTTGTGGTTGAATCTAATTTTGAAATGCACTGCTCGACTGAGGGATCTTACAGATAATTGCATGTGTGGGGTACAGAGATGCGGTAGTCAATGAAAATCGCGTTGAACACTATTATTGCACAAACAGTCCATACAACTTATTATGTGACACCTTTTTGCTCTTGAACTTATTTAGACTTGCCATATCAAAGGGTTTGAAAACTTATTGACTCAAAACATATCAGCTTTTCATTTTAATTATATATATTATTTTACATAATTCCACTTTGACATTATGGGGTATTGTGTGTAGGCCAGTGACCAAAAAAATCTAAATTTAATCCATTTAAAATTGAGGGTGTAAAAAGTGAAGGGGTTTGAATACTTTCTGTATTGCACCTGTTACTGAGATGGTTGTTCCAGTTTAGATTATTTAAGTAGTCTCACCTATCAATCGTCCCTACCCTGGCAATCATTCTGAAAGCATGTTTTGGGTGATTACAAGTTAAAATTGTTAGATATACTCACTCTGGCTGGATTCAAATAGGAATTACATATCACTTTGCAAGACAGCCTGATGTGACTTGCAGCCTGATGTGGTCTGTAAACCAGGAGTTTCCTAACACCACTTGTGTTAGTGTATAACTAGGCCCTCAAAGAAAGGCCTTGTGTTACTGTATTGATTGTCATAAAGAGTTTAATTGTAAAGCCTAATACGGCCGGAGGAACCATTCATTGAAGGCTCTAGGAATAACCTTCAGATGATAAAAGGGTTCTTGGTAGAACTATTTCGTAGCTTTGAGGTAGGTAAATGGTGGCGTATTCCCTGTCTTCTCTCTGGCAGTGGCGAGAATGATGGAGAACTACAGAATACGTGTGTGGACTGCGGAGGCCTGTCGGACGCTTGACCACTTCGGCCAATCAGAAGGTAGAAAAAAACAATCTAAATTCATGCTGTGTCAGCCTCGAAGTTCAGAAAACTCCACAGACCCCCTTTGCACAGTGGAACACAGAACGATATGTGACCACTTGGTTACGGCGACACTGTTCTGCCAAGGACACACAAACCAGAGTGGCCACCGCAAAGCCCAAGGAGCCTGACCCACTCTGGAAGTTGCTTTAGCCCTCCTTGGGTTATTTAGCCTCTATTGGCTATTGAGACGCTGGGCCCATTGTAGCTTGGTATGCCAGGGTGGGAAATTGGAAATGTGAATTGGGCCATGTTACAGGTAATAATGCATGTAGGTTATAGTTTATTGAGATGTATGAATACACCACACCAAAAGCTTGATTTTATGACCGTTTAAAGATAAATGTCCTACAATTCTACATAGTAATGTTTTATGTTCACTACTTGGTCATTCTAACCCTAATCTAGCACACCTGATTCTAATAATTAGCTGGTTTATAACATGAATCATGTGCTCCCTCACCTAAAATAATTGCACTACACCACTAAGAATCCTATGTGATTCCGAAGAATCCTATGTGATTCCACTCAGCACCTTTTTTTCTAAGAGTGTATGATTAACAGCAATAGAACTGCATTGGGATTGATAATGCAGCCTGCGGCACACCATTATCAGGTGGATTTATATGACATAGCATAAATTGTGTAAGATTGTGTGAAGAGAATAATGACTTACTGGATAATCATGCCTGTACTTCTGCATATCCTTTGCTGCACTTTTGAATCTGTTCAACCTGTGTGACTAAAAACACATTCACTTCATGAGTTCATAAAATGGCAGTTATGGAAACACCTGACAACAATACTGACAGGCCCACATGTTTGAGCTCATGCAGTATGTACAGTGAAACAAAAACTTGGAAGGAAAATGTCACTAGCTGGATAGGCCGGCAATCATTCTACTTGGCTACTGACATAGGCCTATAGCAGACTTTATCAGTCATATCCATTTTATGTTTCTAGAAGTTAAAGATAGAGATCTTCACATAGACAGACATAATACATCAGTATTCCTAACCCCTTGGCAAGGCTTTGATTGGTGAGCAATAGCTTTAGGCTACTCAATATGAGATGCAATGTCATACAAATGCAATAATGGTTAAATAAATATAATATATTATATATCGTATATTAAAATATATTATACATGTTGTCCCAAAACTCTGATTCTCAATGTATCAGAACATAACACTTACTTGTTGCGACCAACCGGTGTACTGGTGTACCCGCTCCTGAGGAAATACAACAGTGAGAAGGAGGTACAAAGAACAGTAGTGAACAACAGTAGTGAATCATAATCTGCTGAGGTCTTAAAATCATCTGAAGATTTGGGCATATGACAGAGCACATGTATAAGCCATTGAGCCAAGCATTTTAAATGATTTTTGTCTGAAAATTCTAAAGGATAAGTTATTAATATTCTGTTACCATTATTCTAGGCCTACATTGGTAAAAATATTTTAAATGTAAATTTTGCTTTGGAAAATTAAATATTTAATCTGTATTTTATGGTGCCAATAAGATACTTTTAATGATAGGCTACAGCCCTCAACTCTGGACCATTTTTCCAATGTTCCTTTCGAATCAGGGACTGACTTAGACCTGGGACACCAGGTGGCTGCAGTTAATTATCAGGTAGAACAGAAATCCAGCAGGTTCCGGACCTCATAGGAGAAGAGTTGAATACCCCTGGGCTACAATATTCTAAAACTCATCTGCTGAGAGTCCACAAAAAAAAATGTGATCAGGGCCCAGGGGCCTGTGTACTTACATGTTGGGACTTTTGACGACTGGTTTCTTTGTTTGGAGGATCCTCCCATGTCGAGTCGTACTCGCAGTAGTACTCATCCGTGTCTTCAACATCATACCTAGCTGACCTGACAACCCGAAGCTTGACTTCTCCACTGAGAAGGGTTTCTGGACTCCCCACTCCTCCACTGGGAAGGGTTTCTGGACTCCCCACTCCTCCACTGAGAAGGGTTTCTGGACTCCCCACTCCTCCACTGAGAAGGGTTTCTGGACTCCCCACTCCTCCACTGAGAAGGGTTTCTGGACTCCCCACTCCTCCACTGGGAAGGGTTTCTGGACTCCCCACTCCTCCACTGGGAAGGGATTCTGGACTCCCCACTCCTCCACTGGTAAGGGATTCTGGACTCCCCACTCCTCCACTGGGAAGGGATTCTGGACTCCCCACTCCTCCACTGGGAAGGGATTCTGGACTCCCCACTCCTCCACTGGGAAGGGATTCTGGACTCCCCACTCCTCCACTGGGAAGGGATTCTGGACTCCCACTCCTCCACTGGGAAGGGATTCTGGACTCCCCACTCCTCCACTGGGAAGGGATTCTGGACTCCCCACTCCTCCACTGGGAAGGGATTCTGGACTCCCCACTCCTCCACTGGGAAGGGATTCTGGACTCCCCACTCCTCCACTGGGAAGGGATTCTGGACTCTCCACTCCATTAAAAAGGGATTCTGGACTCTCCACTCCTTCATTAAAAAGGGATTCTGGACTCCCCACTCCTCCACTGGGAAGGGATTCTGGACTCCCCACTCCTCCACTGGGAAGGGATTCTAGACTCTCCACTTCAGGAATAGGAAGGGATTCTGGACTCCCCACTCCTTCACCGGAAAGGGATTCTGGACTGTCAGGATCATTTGGCAAGATACATCTCCCTGTGCGTTCCAAAAACCTTGCAAAATAATTTTCCACGATCGATCTCCAGGGTAAGTAGGAGAGAACTGGAACCAGGAAAAATGGACACAGCCGTACAATCCTGCGATGCATCCTAAAAAGTTGTCTCAATTTAGTAAACAATTTTACTACTTACTGCTCGGGCCAGCTCTCTTCCTATTATCATTGGATGCCCACTAACTCTGCCTTGCCCTTGCCCTAATAACAAAATAATGTACTCTGTAGCCTATTGAAAATGTTCTAAAGTTTAACAAAGATTGGTTTATGATTGACTAATCCACGAGAGCCACCACGATATCTTGCATTCGGAGAATGTCTGTACAGTTTCACTTTTGTTTTACTACCTCATGTTCCTCCACCAGCATTTGCAAGAAGTCATAAACACCAGCCAATCCAGTTTACAGCTGAGTGATGTGGGTTTGGTACCAGCCAATCCAGTTTACAGCTGAGTGATGTGGGTTTGGTACGCTATCCTTGATACAATGAAACTAGTTAAGAAAAATAGAATAATGAAGTATGCTTAATGCAACATCTTTTTGAGTGCAAACCCATTACACAGTTTTGTTGATATGGGTTTGGTCAAATGACTCACTGGAGTCATGTAAGCCTAGCTATTTGTAAAGTGAAACATACCTAACAGTTGTAACTACTTTTCCCCCCTCACTTAAATTATAGGCCAAACATTTTCAGGAAAAAATGATGCCTTTAATGGGCCATATTGTAGGCCTACCACCTACATGATTATTGCTCTGTGTTGAACATCAGCTCCATCTATAGGCCTAACCCACTTTTCAACATAAAACTGAAAAGATGGCAGTATATTCAAAAGAATTTGAGTTAGTGCACACTTTTACAGGGGTACAGATCCAGCCACCTTCTCACACTATAAGTATGTAATGATAACACATTCTGGTGTTGTTTCCTCTATGTCATTCTGTTGACATGAACTGCAGAGACAGCATTAAACAGATGTGAACATGATACAAGTGTTAACCTTAATCCTAAATTATCAGAAGGCCTACAAATACTGTAGTAGGCAGGGGGATCATGACAGAGACAGGAGAAGGGACAGGTCCTGGAGCAGAGAAAGGGACAAAGACCGAGACCGCCGGGACAGGAGTAAGAGCAAAGAAAAGATAGAAGACAAAAAATAAATAAACAAATCTGATGTCCCGGAGAATGATAAACCTGCAGAGGTGGAAAGTGATAAAAACACATCATAATGTCTTACTTTTGTGGACCACTTTTCTCTGTAGTAACTCAATCACCCTGTGACTTTCAACTGTAAATGTAAATAGATGTTATTGGGAATGTTTTTCAACATGACTGTAACGATCTTCTTCATCTGAGGAGGAGTATGAAAGACCGGACCAAAACGCAGCGTGGTAAGTGTCCATTTTATTGAAATATAACTGAACACTGAAATACAAAATAACCAAAGTGAAACAATGAAAATCGAAACAGTTCTGTATGGTGAAACACAGACACAGAAAACAACTACCCACAACCCATAGTGGGAAAACAGGCTGCATAAGTATGGTTCTCAATCAGAGACAACGATTGACAACTGCCTCTGATTGGGAACCATACCAGGCTAAACACATAGAAATATAACACATAGAACAAAACATAGAATGCCCACCCCAACTCACGCCCCGATCAAACTAAAATAGAGACATAAAAAAGGAACTAAGGTCAGGACATGACAATGACAAAGGATCTTATGGTAAAATGCTCTTGTAGAGGTCTAACCATTTTTTAAATTACTTTTTCCCCCTATTTTTCTTTTTCCTTTAGCCACATCATATTTTATGAATTTGTCACATTTGAAGAAACTCATTTTGAGGTCATTTAAATTCAACTGACTTTATGATACCATGTCATTTATATATTATGTGTACCTTTCTTCTGTCAAAGTACCTTCACACGGTACAAGATTCACATGAAAGTAATTGATTCCTTTCCTTCCTTGTAATGTAGATATGAATGTATTTGTGTATACGCTTGTATGTTTTTTATCAAATTTTTCTAAGTAGAGAAATTATAGGCCAGATATCTGGAATGGATAAATTGAGAATTGAGGAAACACCTTGATTGCTATAGCCTGAAGCCATTGAACAGTATGAACGGTTGTATCTATAGTATTGTTAATTACAGTTGACAATTGAAACATGGTCTGATTTTGATTCAACTTGTCCAATTAAACCTACTTTGACTACATTTCTCTTTGTCAGTAATGGGCAGTATCTTTTGATCACTTCTTTATTGATTTGAGTTGCATGTAAATTAATGCCAGTGTGAACCACCTCACCACAATTGTCCTGAGGCTTGTTGTGAGGAGCAGCCAGGTAGCAATGTAAGGGATCTCGTCCTCCTCTTCTGAGGAGGAGAAGCGGGAAGGATCGGAAGACCAAAACGCAGCGTGGTAAGTGTCCATAATGTTTATTTTAAAACATAAACTGAACACTACGAAATACAAAACAATAAACATGAAATGACAAACACTGACACGGAAGACAAACACCCACCCCCCAAAACTGAAACCCCCGGCTACCTAAGTATGATTCTCAATCAGGGACAACAATTGACAGCTGCCTCTGATTGAGAACCATACTAGGCCGAACTCAAAAACCAACATAGAAATACAAACATAGACTGCCCACACAACTCACGCCCCGACCATACCAAAACAAAGATAAAAAACAGAACTATGGTCAGAACGTGACAGTACCCCCCCCAAAGTTGCGGACTCCGTCCGTAAAAGGGGAGGGTCTGGGTGGGTGTCTGTCCGCGGTGGCGGCTCTGGCGCGGGACGTGGACCCCTTCTCCGCCTCGCTTTTAAGTGGGAGAACTTGCACAACTGGTGGCTGGCTAAATACTTTTTTGCCCCACTGTATATATATTCCCGCGACCCCTTAAAATCCTCCCGTGACCACCAGTATTTGCAAGAAGTCACGTGGCCAGTGTTGAGGTAAATCATTGATATAAGCCTAATGATATGATCGTGTAGAATATATTTGTAGTTGTAAACAGTTTGGAAGTGTGTAGGCCTAACTAATGAGTGGTGAACATGAAATAGTAATCTGTAGTTGTAAACACATTCTCAAACATGTAACTGATGTATTGTGAACATGAAAAAAACTCATGTGTAGTTTTAATCGCATTGGCAATCTTGCAATTTAATATTTGCATCTGTTCACCTGCTCATTTGATTTTTGTGCTCTCAGACTTTTGGCAGCGCCCTACTGTGACAAAAATATTTATTTATGTGGAAACAAAGATTTGCAAGCAAGGAGACTATGAGAACACCCCATACAACAGCAATCAGATGATATAATAGAGAATATCAAACAGTGAGGCGCCACCTAACCCTCTGTTCAGAAGTTTAAATCAAGATTTAATTTTGTGATGTAGATGTACTGTATTGACAATGAAACAGCATGGCCGACAACCAGACCGCTGTTGTCCGCCATAGGAAGCAAAATGGTAATTAAGAAATAATAAGTGAGCATTGCATTTGCAACTCATAAATTAATACAATAACTTAAACATACTTTTAAAAGTAATCTCTGAACAAGCCCCGGCAACTCGTGGCCCAGCTGGCTAATTTGACTGACATTGCTAGCCCGCTGGCACGTTGCAGGTCGACACACTTGTGTGTTCAAGGTGGACTTCATTGTGTCTGCTTCTTAACTCATGGGTGTATTACAAAGCTTGGATAGTTACCATAACAGATGAGCATAATTGGGTCAAATTATTTGATGATTTATTGGCCTCTACTTTAAAAACAAAATAATAATCCCAAATCACTTTTGCAGGGCTGACTAACTCTGTTCCTGGAGAGCTACCATCCTGTAGGTTTTTGCCTCAAACTCAGTAGTAACTAACATGATTCAGCTTATCAGCCAGTTAGTTAGGTGTGCTAGATAATATTTGAACAAAAAACTACACTTCTATTCAAAACCAGGATCCTATACTGGATTTTTTCAGACTTCCAACACGATTCAATGATTCAAGATTTGAAGGATATGTTAAACACCTATCCAAGCGTTGTGAGATCTGGCAGGCGTCTGCAATGTAGTCAGGCAGGAATGCAACCCATTCGATATAACAAACTAATGCCCGACTGCACAGTCGATGACCTGGCATACAAATGACATGCTATGCAACTATTGGTTGATGCAATGCATTGTCTGCAATTTGGTCAGGGCCTGGAACACTAAGAACACTAAGGTAACCTGCATAAATGACTATCGACCCGTAGCACTCACAGGCTGGTCATGGCTCAAATCAACACCATTATCCCAGAAACCCTAGATAGACCCACTCCAATTTGCATACAGTTACACAGATGATACAATCTCTATTGCAATCCACACTGCTCTTTCCCACCTGGACAAAAGGAACACCTATGTGAGAATGCTATTAATTTGACTGCAGCTCAGCGTTCAACACCATAGTGCCCTCAAAGCTCATCAATAAGTTAAGGACCCTGGGGCTAAACACCTGCCTCTGCAACTGGATCCTGGACTTCCTGACGGGCCGCCCTCAGGTGGTAAGAGTAGGTAACAACACTTCAGCCACGCTGATCCTCAACACAGGGGCCCCTCAGGGGTGCGTGCTCAGTCCCCTCCTGTACTCCCTGTTCACTCATGACTGCACGGCCAGGCATCATTAAGTTTTCCGATGACACAACAGTGGTAGGCCTGATAACCGACAACGACGAGACATCCTATAGGGAGGAGGTCAGAGACTTGGTCGTGTGGTGCCAGGACAACCTCTCCCTCAACGTGACCAAGACAAAGGAGATGATTGTGGACTACAGGAAAAAGAGGACCGAGCACACCCCCATTCTCATCGACGGGGCTGCAGTGGAGCAGGTTGAGAGCTTCAAGTTCCTTGGTGTCCACATCCCCAACAAACTAACATGGTTCAAGCACACCAAGACAGTCATGAAGAGGGCACAACAAAACCTATTCCCCCTCAGGAGACTGAAAATATTTGGCATGAGTCCTCAGATCTTAGAAAGGTACTACAGCTGTACCATTGAGAGCATCCTGACTGGTTGCATCACTGCCTGGTATGGCAACTGCTCGGCCTCTGACCGCAAGGCACTACAGAGGGTAGTGTGTACGGCCCAGTACATCGCTGGGGCCAGGCTTCCTGCCATCCAGGACCACTATACCAGGCGGTGTCAGAGGAAGGTCCTAAAAATGGTCAAAGACTCCAGCCACCCTAGTCATAGACTGTTCTCTCTGCTACCGCACAGGAAGCAGTACCGGAGCGCCAAGTCTAGGTCCAAGAGGCTTCTAAACAGATTCTACCCCCAAGCCATAAGACTCCTGAACATCTAATCAAATGGCTACACATACAGTGCCTTGCGAAAGTATTCGGCCCCCTTGAACTTTGCGACCTTTTGCCACATTTCAGGCTTCAAACATAAAGATATAAAACTGTATTTTTTTGTGAAGAATCAACAACAAGTGGGACACAATCATGAAGTGGAACGACATTTATTGGATATTTCAAACTTTTTTAACAAATCAAAAACGGAAAAATTGGGCGTGCAAAATTATTCAGCCCCCTTAAATTAATACTTTGTAGCGCCACCTTTTGCTGCGATTACAGCTGTAAGTCGCTTGGGGTATGTCTCTATCAGTTTTGCACATCGAGAGACTGAAATTTTTCCCCATTCCTCCTTGCAAAACAGCTCGAGCTCAGTGAGGTTGGATGGAGAGCATTTGTGAACAGCAGTTTTCAGTTCTTTCCACAGATTCTCGATTGGATTCAGGTCTGGACTTTGACTTGGCCATTCTAACACCTGGATATGTTTATTTTTGAACCATTCCATTGTAGATTTTGCTTTATGTTTTGGATCATTGTCTTGTTGGAAGATAAATCTCCGTCCCAGTCTCAGGTCTTTTGCAGACTCCATCAGGTTTTCTTCCAGAATGGTCCTGTATTTGGCTCCATCCATCTTCCCATCAATTTTAACCATCTTCCCTGTCCCTGCTGACGAAAAGCAGGCCCAAACCATGATGCTGCCACCACCATGTTTGACAGTGGGGATGATGTGTTCAGGGTGATGAGCTGTGTTGCTTTTACGCCAAACATAATGTTTTGCATTGTTGCCAAAAAGTTCCATTTTGGTTTCATCTGACCAGAGCACCTTCTTCCACATGTTTGGTGTGTCTCCCAGGTGGCTTGTGGCAAACTTTAAACAACACTTTTTATGGATATCTTTAAGAAATGGCTTTCTTCTTGCCACTCTTCCATAAAGGCCAGATTTGTGCAATATACGACTGATTGTTGTCCTATGGACAGAGTCTCCCACCTCAGCTGTAGATCTCTGCAGTTCATCCAGAGTGATCATGGGCCTCTTGGCTGCATCTCTGATCAGTCTTCTCCTTGTATGAGCTGAAAGTTTAGAGGGACGGCCAGGTCTTGGTAGATTTGCAGTGGTCTGATACTCCTTCCATTTCAATATTATCGCTTGCACAGTGCTCCTTGGGATGTTTAAAGCTTGGGAAATCTTTTTGTATCCAAATCCGGCTTTAAACTTCTTCACAACAGTATCTCGAACCTGCCTGGTGTGTTCCTTGTTCTTCATGATGCTCTCTGCGCTTTTAACGGACCTCTGAGACTATCACAGTGCAGGTGCATTTATACGGAGACTTGAGTACACACAGGTGGATTGTATTTATCATCATTAGTCATTTAGGTCAACATTGGATCATTCAGAGATCCTCACTGAAATTCTGGAGAGAGTTTGCTGCACTGAAAGTAAAGGGGCTGAATAATTTTGCACGCCCAATTTTTCAGTTTTTGATTTGTTAAAAAAGTTTGAAATATCCAATAAATGTCGTTCCACTTCATGATTGTGTCCCACTTGTTGTTGATTCTTCACAAAAAAATACAGTTTTATATCTTTATGTTTGAAGCCTGAAATGTGGCAAAAGGTCGCAAAGTTCAAGGGGGCCGAATACTTTCGCAAGGAACTGTACTATTTGCACCCCCCTCTTTTATACTGCTGTTGTTATCATCTATGCTTAGTCCCTTTAATAACTCTACCTACATTACCTCAAATAACCGGAGACCCAGCACATTGACTCTGTACCGGTACCCCCCTGTATATCGTCTCGCTAATGTTATTTTACTGCTGCTCTTTAATTACTTGTTACTTTTATTTCTTATTCTTATCCATCTTTTTTAAACTGCATTGTTGGTTAGGGGCTCGTAACTAAGCATTTCACATTAAGGTTGTACCTGTTGTATTCGGCATGTGACTAATAAATTTGATTTTTGATCATCAAATCAACAAGGCGATCTATGGTTTGTTTAATACACTGAATGCACTTAAAACAAACTTAAACATACCAAAAACCATTTTGTCCAATCTGTAACGACGTTCTTCGTTTGTAGAAAGAGAGGACCGAAATGCAGCGTGGTGGTTACTCATGACTTTAATGAAAGATATAGCGATACATGAAATAACTTATGAACACAAAACAACAAACGGAACGTGAAACCTATTACAGCCTATCTGGTGAACACTACACAGAGACAGGAACAATCACCCACGAAATACACAGTGAAACCCAGGCTACCTAAATACGGTTCCCCATCAGAGAAAACAAGAATCACCTGACTCTGATTGAGAACCGCCTCAGGCAGCCAAGCCTATACTAGACACACCCCTAATCAACCACAATCCCAATGCCTACAAAACCCCAATACGACAATACAATAAACCCATGTCACACCCTGGCCTGAACAAATAATGAAAGAAAACACAAAATACTAAGACCAAGGCGTGACAGAACCCCCCTCTAAGGTGCGGACTCCCGGACGCACCTCAAAACCATAGGGAGGGTCCGGGTGGGCGTCTGTCCATGGTGGCGGCTCCGGCTCGGGACGTGGACCCCACTCCATAAATGTCATAGTTCCTCCCCTTCGCGTCCTGGGATAATCCACCCTCGCCGCCGACCATGGCCTAATAGTCCTCACCCAGAACCCCACTGAACTGAGGGGCAGCTCGGGACTCAGGGGCAGCTCGGGCCTGAGGGGCAGCTCGGGACTGAGGGGAAGCCCAGTACTGAGAGAAAGCCCAGTACTGAGAGGAAGCCCAGTACTGAGAGGAAGCCCAGTACTGAGATGAAGCTCAGGCAGGTAGTAGGCTCCGGTAGATCCTGGCTGGCTGGCGGATCTGGAAGATTCTGGTTGACTAGCAGATCTGGAAGATTCTGGTTGACTGGCAGATCTGGAAGAGACTGGTTGACTGGCAGATCTGGAAGATTCTGGTTGACTAGCAGATCTGGAAGATTCTGGTTGACTGGCAGATCTGGAAGAGACTGGTTGACTGGCAGATCTGGAAGAATCTGGTTGACTGGCAGATCTAGAAGATCATGGCTGACTGGCGGATCTAGCTGCTCTATGCAGACTGACAGCTCTGGCTGCCCCATGCAGGCTGACAGCTCCCTGCAGACTGACAGCTCCTTGCAGACTGACAGCTCCTTGCAGACTGGCAGCTCTTTGCAGGCTGACAGCTCTGGCTGCTTCATGCAGACTGACAGCTCCTTGCAGACTGGCAGCTCTTTGCAGACTGACAGCTCTGGCTGCTCCATGCAGACTGACAGCTCTGACTGCTCCATGCAGGCTGACAGCACCCTGCAGACTGGCAGCTCCTTGCAGACTGACAGCTCCTTACAGACTGACAGCTCCCTGCAGACTGGCAGCTCTTTGCAGACTGACAGCTCTGGCTGCTTCATGCAGACTGACAGCTCTGACTGCTCCATGCAGGCTGACAGCTCTGATTGCTCCATGCAGGCTGGCAGCACCTTGCAGACTGGCAGCTCCTTGCAGACTAGCAGCTCCTTACAGACTGGCAGCTCCTTGCAGACTGACAGCACAGGCTGCTCCGAACAGGCAGGAGGCTCCGGCAGCGCTGTAGAGGAGGAAGGCTCTGATAGCGCTGAACAGGCGGGAGACTCCGACAATGCAGGAGGGAAGGAAGGCTCTGATAGCGCTGAACAGACAGGAGACTCCAGCAGCGCTGTAGAGTAGGAAGGCTCTGATAGCGCTGAACAGACAGGAGACTCCGGTAGCGCAGGAGAGGAGAAAGGCTCCGACAGCGCTGGAGAGGCGGGAGACTCCGACAGCGCGGGAGAGGCGAGGCGCACTGTAGGCCTGATGCGTGGTGCTGGCACTGGTGATACTGGAGCGAGGACACTCACAGGAAGCCTGGTGCGGGGAGCTGCTACCGGAGGACTGGTGTGTGGAGGTGGCTCTGGATAGACCGGACCGTGCAGGCGCACTGGAGCTCTTGAGCACCGAGCCTGCCCAAGCTTACCTGGCTCGATGCCCACTCTAGCCCGGCCAATACGAAGAGCTGGTATGAACCGCACCGGGCTATGCACCCGCACTGGAAACACCGTGCGCTCCATAGCATAACACGGTGTCTGTCCGGTCTCTCTAGCCCACCGGTAAGCACAGGGAGTTTGCGCAGGTCTCCTACCTGGCATAGCCATACTCCCTTTAAGCCCCCCCCCCAATAATTTTTTGGGGCTGCTTTTCGGGCTTCCATCCGCGTCGCCATGCTGCCTCCTCATACCAGCGCCTCTCCGCTTTAGCCGCCTCTAGTTCTTCCTTGGGACGGCGATATTCTCCAGGCTGAGCCCAGGGTCCTCTTCCGTCTAATATCATCTCCCAAGACCAGAAGTCCTTATATCGCTGCTCCTCACGATTAACAGGGAGAGTAGGCTCAGGTCTGACTCCTGACTCTGCTACTCTCTCCCTGAGCCCTCCCCCAATAAATATTTGGGGGTGACTTTCGGGTTTCGCTCTGCGCCGCCGTGTCTTTCTTTTCGATCCCATTCTCCTATAGCCCTCTTCGCACTGCTCCAGCGAATCCCAGGCGGGCTCAGGCACTCTCTCTGGGTCGGCCGCCCACCTGTCTATTTCTTCCCACGTCGTATACTCCAAGCCTCTGCTGTCCATAACGTGCTCCCTTCGCTGCTGCCTGTTAACACGCTGCTCGGTCCGAGTGTGGTGGGTGATTCTGTAACGACGTTCTTCGTTTGTAGAAAGAGAGGACCGAAATGCAGCGTGGTGGTTACTCATGACTTTAATGAAAGATATAGCGATACATGAAATAACTTATGAACACAAAACAACAAACGGAACGTGAAACCTATTACAGCCTATCTGGTGAACACTACACAGAGACAGGAACAATCACCCACGAAATACACAGTGAAACCCAGGCTACCTAAATACGGTTCCCCATCAGAGAAAACAAGAATCACCTGACTCTGATTGAGAACCGCCTCAGGCAGCCAAGCCTATACTAGACACACCCCTAATCAACCACAATCCCAATGCCTACAAAACCCCAATACGACAATACAATAAACCCATGTCACACCCTGGCCTGAACAAATAATTAAAGAAAACACAAAATACTAAGACCAAGGCGTGACACAATCAATGTTGATAAATATAATGTGGCTGTCCATGGTACTGATTTCCGTGTGTGTGTGCGCATGCACGCAAGTAAGTAAAACAAAAAATGTTGACTTACTCTACTTGTAGACTAATTGAATGTCAATGCCATCCTCCTTTCTTTCATGTTGGCAAAATGGTCTATGGCTCTGTCATACAGTACACTTTTAGTTTTTGTTGTCATAGGCTACCTAACTAAAATGCTTGCTACTAGCCTAAGTTCCTCAAATGGGCAACAATGAACCAGCTAAGTTAGTGAGTTAGATAGCTAGTTAACGTGAGCCTACTGGGCTACATCAAGGCTTATTGAACTTCAACCGTCTCAGGCCAGTGGTACAACATATTAATTTATGGTTAGATAAGAATCGCCCTCATAGTCATTGGCCTGTACAGATAATTAAGTCAAAACCACAAGTCCAAATCCCCATCTCCATCCATGGTTTAGGAAAGGGCCGATTTAGCTAGCTAGCTACTGCAGGACATCAACACAAGCTGTCCGTAAACAGACACGTTTTTCTGAAAATGACATTTTGCTTAGGAAGTGATTTGATTGGTCTGAAGCCAAATCCAAACTGGCCTCCCTTGAGGGGCGTTTCACTGCGCCAGGACAACCCACAGGTGAGTTCAGCTCAACGCTGATTGGCTAATTATTTTAGGGATGCCAAATTCTTGTTGGCATCAATCAATAAAATGCTAGGGCGGCAACATGTCCAGACATCTTTTGGTCCAGACAGCTTCATATACATGGCCTACACATACTGAGACAGAGGGGCGCTGTTTCCCTCACTCGGATGATATCTCCATTGAGATTCAACAACTTGCGAATTGACTGAAAATGATGAAACACAGAGAGATGAGAGATAAATTATGTTAAGACATGCCCCGAGGGTTGTAGTGCTGCCAGAGCGCAGGGGAGGGGCACTGCCTCACTTTTTTCAATTTGAGAATACACTGAGCTGCTCAAACTATTTTGGAAAATTCATACTGATCAAATCAAATTTTATTTGTCACGTGTGCCGAATACAACAAGTGTAGACCTTACAGTGAAATGCTTACTTACATACAAGCCCGTAACCAACAATGCATTTTTTCGAAAATATAGCTAAGAAAATATTTACTAAATAAACTTTTTTTTTTCAAGTAACACAATAAAATAACAATAACAAGGCTATATATGGGGTACCGGTACCGAGTCAATGTGGGGGCACTACACCACCGTATGCCTCATAATATAACGTAAACTGCCCAGGTCTCAAACAATTATGGAACAGGAAAAATATAGCGATGCTAATAATAGGTCTAACCGTTTTCTGGTAGATGGAAAGGCTTTTCCAAAAACCTTTTTATTCAAATATTAACTAGCTACAAAGTAGCCTACCTGGCAGAATGATGATTATTTGCATCAATCCAGTGGCCATTTGTTTTGAAAACTCCATCTCATGTGCACTACAGAAACCTGCGGATAACCTCCTATCAGCCTAATTACTCATGCTAGTGCGGCACAGAGAGATGAGAGATAAATTATTATATCATTTTTATTGGTCAAATATTTTGGAACGCCTGGCTTCCCTTGGCATACATGAATACATGCTACTGATGCACACAGGATGGTAGATCTCCAGGAAGAGGGTTAGGTAGCACTGTTGTAACCTATGTAAGTACTAGTTCGTATTCATTGGTGCGGACCATAGCAAAATTCCCTTTTGCAATGGAAAACTAGGTAGTCCCTTGTAGTTTCAGTCCATTTTCATTCTGTTTGGTGCCTAATGAATACGACCCTGTACTGTCTCCAGCCAAGGCCCAGGCTTTTGTGGGCACACTGCCTCACAACGGCTCATTTGCACTTTTATAGTTTCAGTTTTGTTTTCATGTGTAGAGAGCAGTCTTGCGCATTGACCGTTGACCAATGGCCGACTCAAAGAATAATGTGAAGGACTGGTCGTGGTCTCCCATCTCATTTGGCTGTAGTGTCTTTCGATTCTAATAAAAAATGTAACCTGTATTTAACTAGGCAAGTCAGTTAAGAACAAATTCTTATTCACAATGACGGCCTCCACTGGCCAAACCCGGACAACGCTGGGCCAATTGTGCGGCGCCCTATGGGACTCCCAATCACGGCATGTTGTGATACAGCCTGGATTCAAACCAGGGTGTATCACAACACATGACAGGTGCCTGTCTAATGTTTTTCTGGCTTCTTCTGAAATAAATATTTGACACACATGGTCTGGAGAATTCTCAATAACTTTAACAGAGAAGTCAGATATTTTGGAAGCTTGTGCAGCAAAGCTTTGTAAACAAAAAGGAAGAAATGTAGTGAATTTAGAAAGGTCCAGCCAACCTTCTGATAAAGGATGCAGTAATAAGTATTCAAACCTGTCACATGATAAAGCGAAGTGCACTATGGTACACTGCATCCAAAGGTTTTAGAGTAGAGACTGATAAATAAATGTAACCATAATCAAGAGCTGGCAGGAAAGTTTAATGTACAATTGCTTCCTGGATAGGTCTATAAATATGGCAGCACAGTGATTCCTATGATCTAAGCAATTTAACACATAATTGAAGACAAGTGTAGCTGCTGAAACGTTGCTCAGTCCAGGCCTAAAACCAGACTGGTGCGCACTAGTTAAGAATATCATTTGAAGTACAAAAGTTTGCCAGTGATTCTAATATTTCTACAAGACAAGATAGTTTAGAAATTGGGCAGTAGTTATCTAGGTCAGGAGGATCCCCACCTTTGTGAAGGGGGAGGACATGTGCCACCTTTTAGATCTTAGGTATAGCAGTGTAACGTGTGCCCTAAGAGTCGGGGAGTAAGTTCAGGGAGTGAGTGTTTTAATAAATAAATGTGACATAATACAAAACAAGAAACAACGAACAACGCACAAACATGACATTAGAACAGAAACAATAAGGCCTGGGGAAGGAACCATACTCTTTTTATTTCACCTTTATTTAACCAGGTAGACCAGTTGAGAACAAGTTCTCATTTACAACTGCGACCTGGCCAAGATAAAGCAAAGCAGTGTGACAAAAACAACAACACAGTTACACATAAACAAACGTACAGTCATTAACACAATAGAAAAATATTGTACAGTGTGTGCAAATGTATAAGAATAGGGAGGTAAGGCAATAAATAGGCCATGGAGGTGAAATAATTACAATTTAGCATTAACACTGGAGTGATAGATGTGCAGATGATGATGTGCAAGTGGAGATACTGGGGTGCAAAAGAGCAAGAGGATAAGTAACAATATGGGGATGAGGTAGTTGGGTGTGCTATTTACAGATTGGCTGTGTACAGGTACAGTGATCAGTAAGCTGCTCTGACAGCTGATGCTTAAAGTTAGAGAGGGAGATATACGACTCCAGCTTCAGTGATTTTTGCAATACGTTCCAGTCATTGGCAGCAGAGAACTGGAAGGAAAGGGACCAGAGGCTGTCATAATCCACTGGGGAAATGGGGGGGTGGAGTTTTGTTTCAAAGATTTGACCACTTTCCAGAATATAGATGGATTTCCAACATTCTCAGATACAAAATTCAAGAAGTATGTTGATTTTGCTTTTCTAACCAGAGTAAGACATCTATTTCTCAAATGTCTAAAGGACTGCTAGTCAGAGGTAGAATCAGTCAATCTAGCCTTAGCCCAATCTAAGTTTCGTTCAGGAAATCTTTCAGCTAATTCATGCATGAACCATGAGTTAGAGCTGTCCTTTACCCTTAATCAGAGATAGAGGACACAGCCTTCCAATTAAAATGTATCTTTGTAATAATGTGTGGATGTGATTTAGGTGGCTTAGTATCTTTAATGCAGCCAATGGGACAATGGTCACTGACCGGACAATGGTCACTGACTGGAGAGACTATGACAGCGACAGAGAAAAGGGACAAATCCAGGAGCAGAGACAGGGACAGAGGCAGGGGGAGAGTAGTCTGGCTAACACCTAAATCAAAGTCTTTGTGTCAGCCAAGCTAGGGAGAGGGAGCCTAACAGAATAAATATTACTGACTAGAGCACAAGACTGGGACTGAGACAGGGAGAGAGTTAGAGAGGGACAAACACAGAGACCGCTGGGACAGGAGCAAGAGCAAAGAATTTAAAAAAATAATGTCCTGAAGGAGAGTGCTAAAACTGCAGAAGTGGAAACTGACAAAAATACATTGCAATAACCAGGTCCAACCTTTTTATGCAAGTAAAGAGTAAAGTACAGGTCGGATAAAACACGTCATGACAGGCCTGATGGAAAAATAAAGATTTTCGTGTAAACTTTTCAAATGTCCACAAAACAAATACACTACACAAGGTTGGATCTTTTTGTGTCTGTAAAATGAACTACGTGAGAAATGTTGATGGAAATGCTTTTATGTGTGCAAATATTGATATCAATTATGATGAACTTCACAGGGTGGTGAAATTGCAAGATCCTACAACTTGATCCTCCTTTCCAAAATATTGAGGATCTTATTCTGGTGACATGATAAATCGATGGTTGGCTGCCACCTGACAAATAATCTTGCTCCTTTGTCCATAATAATAATCTCATCATGTAGGCTATACGTGCGCTCTAGTCAAGAAGGCGCAGATAGCTAGCACTGTTGGCTAGAGCGCACGTGCCAATACCAGACTATATAAATCAAACATCAGTAGAGTTGAAATTGTGAGGGAAACTCATTTACATTAAAAAAATGTATTTGGTGCATGGAAATTTAAACACAAAATGTATTTTTTATGCGCAGTACGTCATCACGCACAACCTTTTATCTGCAACAAGTCAATTTGACGGAAACACATATCTGGTGGGAAAATGGGAATATTGTTTTTATGCAGATTTGAGAATACTGGCATGAAAATCTGCACATATTGTTTTTATGCAGATTTGAGAATACTGGCATGAAAATCTGCACATATTGTTTTTATGCAGATTTTAGAATACTGGCATGAACATCTGCACATATTGTTTTTATGCAGATGAACATCTGCACATATTGTTTTTATGCAGATGTTAGAATACTGGCATGAACATCTGCACATATTGTTTTTATGCAGATTTTAGAATACTCACACGAAAATTTGTCACCAATTGGATGGAAACCTAGCTACTGTTTTTCTTTTGTGGACAACTTTTCACTGTAGTAAATTAATCACACTGTGACTTTCACTTTCAGCATCATAACTGTATGCAAATAGATGTTATTGGGAATTAAGGATTTGAAGGTACAATGCTCTTGTAGTTGAAAGTTCTGAACATCTTTGTAGTCATTTTGCCACTTCATATTTTATGATTTTTGTCACATTTGAAAAAAATGATTTTGAGGTAATTTAAATTCAACTGAGTTTATGTTACCATGTCATTTATTTATTACGTATACTTTTCTTCTGTCTAAGCATCACATGGAAGTAACTGATTAACTCCCTCACCTTCCTTGGTACATAAATATGAATGTATTTTTTTTTAAAGTAGAGGAATAATAAGCCATATATCTGGAATGGATATTGTGAGAATTTTAAACACATTGATTGCTATAGTATGAAGTCATTGGAAACAGTATGTGATTGTATGTTCAGCAGTAAAGCACTGATTGGTTGTCTCTATCAGGTTGGGGTCAATTCCATTTGAATTCCAGTTAATATTATTCAGAAGTAAACCAAATTCCAATTCCAAATCCAAATTTTCCTCATTTATAAGCGTTGAAAATAATTGGAATTTCAGTGTACTTCTCGAGTTGACTGGAATTAAAATGGAATTGACACCAACCCTGGTATCTATAGTATTGCTAATTGCAGTTGACAATTGTCATTGAAACATAAAAGAAAATAAGTAAATTCACATTTATTTTCTTGTCACGCCTTCTCCTGCTCAAAAGCTCCAGGCTCCCCAGCATTACTCACTCCTGCCACCATCAGTATGTACACCTGCCTTCCCCGTCACAGGCATCAGCAATTATTGGACTCAATCAATCACCTGGGTCATTACCTCCCCTATATCTGTCTGTTCCCAAGCTTTGTTCCCTGCTTCAGGATTCATGTTTGTTTGTCTTTGCATACCAGGTTCTGACGCCGTCTCTGTCCTGTTTGATGTCTGTTCCATATTAAATGTTCTACTCCCCGTACCTGCTTCTCTTCTCCAGTGCGGGTCCTACAGAATCCTGAAGCCATCATATGAAGCATCGGGGAGTGCTGGCTTTCCGGTTGGTGGTGACGTTGGGTCCGGGGGCCGCCGCTGATAGAATCGGGGGTGCCTAAGTCACCTCGTCGGGCTTCCACGCCCTAGCTGGCTCGAGAGGTTTTCTTGTCCTGGTTGGCTCAGGAGGCGCCCATCCCACGTCAGTCCTCAGCTGGTTCGCCGGGCTCCCACTCCCCCGCCGGTTCATGTCATACTTGTTATTTCTGCCTTCATTAGTGCAGGGCATGGGTGAATACTCTAATCAATCTTCACATTATCTCAAACACTCAATCTTTCCCTGGAGTAACTGTTCCTTTGCTGGGCATGGCAGTTTCTCTTCAGGTTTCTTACTCAATTAACTTTCACTGGACATACTAATATTGTCCTCTGAAACCTCTCTGCTTGATTCACTCTCTTCTTGCTTTTCTGCAGCTCCCTTATTGTTTCTATCATCATCATCTTTATTAGTCTTTGCCTCTGAAGCTCTTCTAAGTTTAAGGTTATGCTCTGTTTGCTTATGTCTAGCTCGCTTTCTCCGATCATTGGTAATTGTCTCTGAAACTACACCACTAGGTCCACATTCGGATTGCTTAATAGCTGCAGCTATTATTTTCAGAGAATCAGTAGTGGAGCGCTAGAGTAGGTGGATAGTTAGAGCTCCCTTTACCAAAAACTCCATAAATGGACTGAGCAGTATCATTTTGCATAATTGGTCGACACTCAGAGGATGAATCAGCACTGGTGTTTTGATTCCTTCCACTAGTAGTCGTTGAGGCCTGACTGGTACCTTTGTTTCTCTAAGTGTAACTAGTCGCTAGACCACGCAAGCTATCATGAGGTATGGATACCCGTGTCAACCACACATTGTTTGGCATCCCCAATCGCACTAAGTCACTAACATAATTTCCCATTACACTCCTATCCGTTGGCTTACCCTTGTTAACATAGTGAGACAGACTAATGACTGGTAGTGTTGTCATCACTGTCATCTGAGTATATGCCATTCTGTTTCGGATCTGGTTTCAGATCAATTGGGTTCTTATTATGTGGGAATGTCCCTTCCCTAAATGTACTCTTGATCTTCTTAGGGCACGACAAACTGATGTTTGACCTCATAGAGCTTATACGCATACTCAACTAATTCCTTGCGTTGTTGCTGAACAATGACAGCGGAAATGAAGCAGTTGAGCACGCTCTCCTTCACATTGTACAGGTTGCCTTTGACAAGAGTTTCCTCCAGGAAGAAGTGGACGAGTGGGGCCTGGTAGTGGGGGAACCCCAGAATGCCCAGGCACTCCAGGATGCGGGTGATGCGCAGGTTGTTGTGTGTATGTCTACCATGCACAAAAACACAAGGCCAACAAAAATACAAGGGTATTGTTAACCTCAGGACTGTTATTCACAGAAGGTTCATTTTAAAACTGAAATTGTAGTATTTAAAAAAAAAAAAGTATTCATTTTTTTAAACCTTCATTTAACTAGGCAAGTCAGTTTAAGAACAAATTCTTATTTACAATGACGGCCAAACGCGGACGACGTTGGGCCAATTGTGCGCCGCCCTATGGCCCTATTCCAAATCACGGCCGGATGTGATTCAGCCTGGATTCAAACCTGGGACTGTAGTGACGCCTCTTGCACTGAGATGCAGTGCCTTAGACTGCTACAATGATTAGAAAACAATAACAGTTAAATGACCAAATATAGAACTTGCTAACCTGTCCATGTTGTCAAATCTGTCATGCCAGTTATTAGCACGTCGTACTTCCCCTGTTGAGTCATTTGACAGCTGGATGCCGTAGAAGTCCAGCATGAGCTTGTACGACTTGACCAGCCTCTTCTTTGCAGTTTCATCTTCAAGAAAAGCCTGAGAAGAAGCGGATTGTCAGTCAGGACAATAATGGACACAATATATTTTCATTCATTTCTATGCCCCCAGTCAATAGATAAGACTTATTTAAATGTAGAGAACACTTTCTTTCCTCAAAGAAACTACTATATTTTTTGCCTATTCAACAAAGTACCTCAATTTCCTTCTTGGTGAGTTCTTTGGCTTGATAATTCATTCCTCGTTCTTGAAGAGGGAACAACCTAAATCAAATGTTTGTTTAAAAAATATCTATATTTTAAACAAGTGAATTATAACAAATTATTTAAAAATTATTAAAAGCCCATATAAATGTTAAGGAAACTGACCATTGTATGTATGAGTGAACTCTTTCCAGTTTTGAATATTTCCCATAACAGTTATTGTGAAAGTCCTCAATGTAGATACCTTATCAGAGAAAAGGTTGCAGTTACAAATGCCCATGAATTGGAGTCGTCAAATCTACATGGCATTCAATAAACAGTATACAGTGCATCCAGAAAGTATTCAGACCCCTTGACTTTTTTACAGCCCTATTCTAGAATTGATTCAATTGTTTTTTCCCCTCAATCTACACACAATACTAGTAATTACCAAAGCGAAAACAGGATTTTAGAAATGTATGCTAATACAATTAAAATAACGTAAATATTACATTTACATAAGCATTCAGACCCTTTACTGAGTACTTTGTTGAAGCACCTTTGGCAGCGGTTACAGCCAAGAGTCTTCTTGGGTATGACGCTACAAGCTTGGCACAACTGTATTTGAGGAGTTTCTCCCATTCTTCTCTACAGTTCCTCTCAAGCTCTGTCAGGTTGGATGGGGATCGTTAGCCGTACAGCTATTTTCAGTTCTCTCCAGAGATGTTTGATAGGGTTCAAGTCCGGACTCTGGCTGGCCACTCAACGACATTCAGAGACTTGTCCCGAAGCCACACCTGCATTGTCTTGGCTGTGTGCTTAGGGTCATTGTCCTGTTGGAAGGTAAACCTTCACCCCAGTCTGAGGTCCAGAGCGCTCTCGAGCAGGTTTTCATCTCTGTACTTTGCTCTGTTCATCTTTCCCTCAATCCTGACTGACTAGTCTCCCAGTCCCTGCCGCCGAAAAACATCCCCACAGCATGATGCTGCCACCACCATGATTCCCCGTAGGGATGGTGCCAGGTTTCCTCCAGAAGTGACGCTTGGCATTCAGGCCAAAGAGTTCAATCTTGGTTTCATCAGACCAAAGAATCTTGTTTCTCATGGTATGAGACTCTTTCGGTGCCTTTTTGGCAAACTCCAAGCAGGCTGTCATGTGCCTTTTACTCAGTAGTGGTTTCCGTCTGGCCACTCTACTATAAAGGCCTGATTGGTGGAGTGCTGCAGAGACGGTTGTCCTTCTGGAAGGTTCTCCCATCTCCACAGAGGAACTCTAAAGCTCTGTTAGAGTTCACCTCGCTGACCAAGGCCCTTCTCCCTCAATTGCTCAGTTTGGCCGGGCGGCCAGCTCTAGGAAGAGTCTTGGTGGTTCCAAACTTCTTCCATTTAAAAATGATGGAGGGCACTGTGTTCTTGGGGACCTTCAATGCTGCAGACATTTCTTTGGTACCCTTCCACAGATCTGTACCTCGACATAATCCTGTCTCGAAGCTATACGGTCAATGCCTTCAACCTCATGGCTTGGTTTTTGCTCAGACATGCACTGTCAACTGTGGGGCCTTATATAGACAGGTATGTGCCTTTCCAAATCATGTCCAATCATTTGAATTTACCACAGGTGGACTCCAATCAAGTCGTAGAAACATCTCAAGTATGATCAATGGAAACAGGATGCACCTGAGCTCAATTTCGAGTCTCATAGCAGGGTCTGACTACTTATGTAAATAAGCTATTTCTGTTTTCGCTTTGTCATTATGGGGTACTGTGTATATATTTCAGAGGATTTATA